>NC_086171.1:4236250-4550000 GCF_023053635.1 Elgaria multicarinata webbii | reverse complement strand
GAAAGGGAAAGCAGGGTTTCCTCTCAGGGGAAGGACCACTGCTTAAAAAGGACCACAGTTAATTCTTTGTGAGGGTGTCTCCTTTCTTGGATGCAGGTTCAGTGGTAGCATCTTCAAACACAGAGAAAGAGGACAGCGTGCCCCCTTCCAGCCATGTAAGTGGCGGCAATCTTAGCTCCTGGGCTTCTCCTCCCATAGAGGGCTCTGATAGAGAGATGTGAATGAGAGATAATTTTTGTGAACCGCCCAGAGAGCTCCGGCTATTGGGCGGTATAGAAATGTAATAAATAAATAATAAATAAATAAATAAATGTCTTTCAGCATTCAGACAGACTTCCCCTTCCTTGGTGCCCCCTGATCTTCTCCTGGTTAAAGGAGGTCCAGCCTCTGGATAATAATAATAATAATAATAATAATAATAATAATAATAATAATAAATTTATTTCTTGCCTGCCTCTCCATTCTGATCGAGGCGGGGAACAACAATAGATGATAAAATACATAATAATTAAAACATAATATACATTGTTAAAAACTTCCTAAAAAACATCCTAAAAACATATTTAAAACATCTTAAAATTCCACTGGATAGGCCTGCCGGAAGAGATCAGTCTTTATAGCTTTCTTGAATGCTAGTAGACTGTTAAGTTGACGAGTCTCCTCTGGGCAGGCCTTTCCACAGTCTGGGAGCAGCAGCAGAGAAGGCCCTCTGGGTAACAGTTGTTAGTCTAGTTTTTGCTAGCTGAAATAGATTTTTCCCAAAGGACCTGAGTGTGTGGGACAGATTGTATAGGAGAAGGCGATCCCGCAGGTAGCCTGGACCCAAACCAAGCAGGGCTTTAAGGTGATAACCAATGATGCTTTGGAGCTCTTCAATGAGAAGAAACTGGGATATAAGCTTTGGTAAATCGGTCTGCAATCCCTTGGTCCCCGGGAGGGTTTCCCAAGAGGCAAGGAACAGAGCAGATCTTCTGTCTACAGAGAGGCAACATAGGAAGCTGCCATGTACTGAGTTGGACCATTGGTCCATCTAGCCCAGTAATGTCAACACTAATTGGCAGCAGCAGTTCTCCAGGGTTTCAGCAGTGGCAGGGGAGATGCCCTACCTGGAGCATCTCCAACCCTACCTGGAGATGCCACGAATTGAACCTGGGACCTTCTGCATGCACAGCAGAAGCCCAGTCACACTGAGCTATGGCTCCATCAGTGGAGAAGGAGGTCTGCCCTGAACTTCAGCTGCCCTTGCTGGTCCTCCATCAGGGTCCCAATGGGGGTGACAGCAAAAAAAGGGGGACCAAAGAATGACAAGAAGGATTGGGGGTCTCGATCCACTAGTTCAAAGCCCTCCTGTTCCTTGGAATGGGAGGGAGATATTGTGGCTTTGAATTTGCCGGTTCCCATAGGGTTGCCCTGCCTATCAATAAATGTGTACGGGATTCCATCCACCTAGTTGCTGCGACCGTTTGGGTCTTCCAAAAGGCACACAGGTGTCCGTCCCGCTCCCCATGCTCTCGCACTGCACCCCCGTCTCTTGCCCATTTCCCCCTCCTCCCCCTCAAACCTCCCCCTGGAAATGCAATTTCAGCAGGAAAATCTCTCGTTTTACAGCCTTGCGCTTCGCCGCGATCATTTCCCTTCCACCTCCCTTTGGACAAATGTCCCCATCGTGTTTCCTATCCGAGAGGGACCCATAAAAAAAATACAATTTCTTATAAGAAGGTTAATGACGGATGACGGCCCCTCGCTGCAAACGCAGATTTGCACATTTACGATGTACTTCATTCTCTGTCCCTGCAACCTGTAAAGCTAGTGGAGGAAAAGAAGCGTTCAGGCAAAAGAGGACAAATTAAGTGTGAGGAAGGAGAAGCTTTCTTAGTTGCTAATGAGGGAGTCAGGGCTAAGAAGCAGCTAATGAGGCAGTGATCGTATAGGAATTTTCCTTTCTGTCTAGTTCAGAGAGTGCAGAACTCTGCCTCCTGACTACAATCACTATTTCCTTTGCTCCTGCAGGCAAGGTCTGGGGTGGGAGAGAGAAACAACCCTTAATACAGACGTGCTCTTTCTGGCTCTGAGACCATCTCGGCATGCAGCTAAATCACATAGCGCCATATCCCCCCCCGGGCCTGTACCATTTGGGGCTGCAGGTGGGTGTTTGCACGTTTGAACGCTCTCCGTGTGCCGTGTTTCTCAAAACTCCTCGCCTTCTTGGGAGACAATAACGAGGCCTGCTAAGTAATCCGCAAAGATTTATTCAAGCACTAAACATCTCTTCCCCCTCCCCCCAAAGAGAGTCTAGTCTCTAGGAACTTTCTTCTAGGCAAAACTATGCAAACTGAGAAAGGCAATTGTCTTTTCAAGAAGAATGGAAAGCCTTTTCTCAAGACGCATCAACTTCAGAGAGACTAGTTCTGAGTAGGGCTCTGTACGGGGACACACACACCCGAACCGCTTTGTGGCCCGATCCAGAACTTTCGGATTGGGACCGAACGTTTTTGGGTTGATCCGACCCTGCCCCGCTCCGCTCTGTGGAGCAAGATCCGGAGGAGTGGATCAAGATTTTGCCCCCCCTTCCCTACTTACTTACCTCCACGGTGGATGGCGGAGGCAAGTAAGTGGGGAAAAAGGGACAAAATGGGGGGCGAATAAGCCCCCCTCCCCCTGCCCCCTTACCTGGCTTCGTCACCATCACCGCACGGACTGCAGTGTCAGAGCCAAGTACCCTTCCCCCCCCCCCACTTACCTGCCTCCATCGCGGTCCGGTGCAAGCTTCAACTGAGGCCCAGGCCTCAGTTGAAGCCTGCGACAGACCACGACGGACACAGGTAAGACCCCCTCTCCCCTGCCCCCTTACCTGGCTCCGCAGCCGTCACTGCACAGACTGTGGCAGTGGCACCAGGTAAGCCCTCCTCCCCCCACTTACCTGTATTCAGAGCTCCAGATGGGGGCGAACCGCTTTGCCTTGATCCACAGCTCCCCCGACCCGATTCAGATCCGCCTTTGGCAGAGACGGATCGGGTCGCTCTGCTTTGGATTCGCAATCCGAATCAGAGCAGAGCACAGCCCTAGTTCTGAGGCAGCTTCTGACAAGATGCCAGCCAGGCCGAATTCCTCTCGCCTTCCTTTCACTCTGCCCATTTTAGTTGGCGGGGTACTCTAAGATTGGCTAACCTCTCCATGCTCTCTCTTTCAGAAGAATGTTGGCTTCCCACTGAATGTATATTATTTGCCCTTGACGAGATAAGGTCTGGAGAGAGATCACCATGAGCTGATGAAGAGCCCGTGAGAGCTTTCTCCCCCACTGGTACAGGCTGGCCTGTTTCTGGCACCAACTCTTCTACTTCAGAGTCTGATTCTGATGGATCACCTGAAACACCTTCTTCCAACTCAGGGGGAGCAGAGCTAGACATGACACCATGTGAAAAACTGACCCACCCACCCCTCTCTGGAGAAAATGTATGTAGCTAGAAGACTTTCTCTGGTATGGGCTGGCTTTTGATGGGAAAAGAGCATTCGATGTGTGTCTGCATCCAGGTTTATGATCCCCCATATGCAGTTTGAAATAGTTCTGTCCTAAGTACCATCAGAATTATCTTTGTGTCTGCATATAGAACAAGAAAAAGGGAGAAATGTCTCATCATGCCGTGGGCAACTTTATTGTGAGCAAGCTCAATGCATTTCGGCCTCTTGCTCTCTGTTAGGCCTTCTTCATGAAGCTGTAACAATGTCTGCAGAAATTATTTATAACAGGTTGTCTTGTGTCTGTACAGCCCAAGGCCGTCCCAAGACATTTTGCTACCTAAGGCAGAGCAGCAAATAGTGCCCTTCACTCACCCATGAACGTCAAGGTGCCTAGAACCCAAAGTTAGCTGAATTATTTTGGCACATGTGGCAGAAAATGCCCTAAGTAGCAGGATGGCCCTTTCTGTCAAAATGCGGTCAGGTGACCACCCTGTGTTTGGTCATGTGACCAAACAACACTGCGTGAGCGGAAGTATTATCGCTGCCTGTCAAAACAAAGGGCAAGTGGCCAGAAGTGACATGTTTTGGTGGGCGACAAGAAATGACATATTTTTGCAAGTGATCAGAAATGGCGTATGTTGTGATGGTGCATGACTGGAAATGAGGTGTATTGGTGGGCAGTGGGAAATGGCATGTGTTGTGATGACGCAAGAGCGGAAAGACCCAAGCCACGTGGCTGGAAACAGCCCACACACACCCTCCCCAGATTGGCCCAACAGTAACATAGAATCATAGAATCATAGAATAGCAGAGTTGGAAGGGGCCTACAAGGCCATCGAGTCCAACCCCCTGCTCAATGCAGGAATCCACCCTAAAGCATCCCTGACAGATGGTTGTCCAGCTGCCTCTTGAAGGCCTCTAGCGTGGGAGAGCCCACAACCTCACCAGGCAACTGATTCCATTGTCGTACTGCTCTAACAGTCAGGACGTTTTTCCTGATGTTCAGCTGGAATCTGGCTTCCTTTAAGTTGAGCCCGTTATTCCGTGTCCTGCACTCTGGGAGGATCGAGAAGAGATCCTGGCCCTCCTCTGGGTGGCAACCTTTTAAGTATTTGAAGAGTGCTCTCATGTCTCCCCTCAATCTTCTCTTCTCCAGGCTAAACATGCCCAGTTCTTTCAGTCTCTCCTCATAGGGCTTTGTTTCCAGACCCCTGATCATCCTGGTTGCCCTCCTCTGAACACGCTCCAGCTTGTCTGCGTCCTTCTTGAATTGTGGAGCCCAGAACTGGATGCAATACTCTAGATGAGGCCTAACCAGGGCCAAATAGAGAGGAACCAGTACCTCACGTGATTTGGAAGCTGTACTTCTATTAATGCAGCCCAAAATGGCATTTGCCTTTCTTGCAGCCATATCGCACTGTTGGCTCATATTCAGCTTGCGATCTACAACAATTCCAAGATCCTTCTCGTTTGTAGTATTGCTGAGCCAAGTATCCCCCATCTTGTAACTGTGCCTTTGGTTTCTATTTCCTAGATGTAGAACTTGGCATTTATCTCTATTAAATTTCATTCTGTTGTTTTGTAACGGAGAGAGAGAGAGAAAGAGAGAGAGCTACTGAAAGCAACTCAGCAAGAGCAACTTTTGCTGCCACTGTTTTATGCCTGCCGTTGCATTATGCACAGAGCCTCGGTCATTTTTTGTTTTAAGGCGTCAATGCTGCTCTCCTTACCTGTGTCAAGATCCCCACAGATTCCAAGAATGGTTGGACAGATCTGTCCTTTGAGTCCTACGGCGTTTGAACTTTTTGAAACTCAAGTTCCTTCCATCCCATTTCTGCATCAGTTTGTGATTTTTAGGGAGGATAAAAAGTCGGCCCACAACGTCATACATTGCATGTGTTGTGCCCAAGGCTTGCATGCTTGTGTACGTTTCGTAATCGGGGGACTGCGGAGCAAAACTTGTAGAAGTGCAAGAACTGCGGCGGGGGTGAGGGAATGAACCCCAGGTTGCATGATAGTTACAAATGAGGCGTTGGATCCAGGTTCTGCTTGCCGGGGCAGGAAGGCTTCACTCTTGGAAGGTCCCTGCACCAATTTCTCAGGATCAGCCTCTCCCCACACTAGGGTGACCCTATGAAAAGGAGGACCGGGCTTCTGAATCTTTAACAGTTGTATTGAAAAGGGAAGTTCAGCAGGTGTCATTTGTATGCATGCAGCACCTGCTGAAATTCCCTCCTCATCACAAGCATTAAAGCTGCGGGTGCCTTGCCCTCCTTTAAATCTGGTCACAGTATAGCCGCAGTATAGCTCCTGCAACTTTAACTGGTGTGATGAAGAGGAGATTTCACCAGGTTCCCCATATATACAAATGACACCTGCTGAACTTCCCTTTTCAATACAACTGTTAAAGATACAGGAGCCCTGTCCTCCGTTTCATAGGGTCACCCTCCCTACACAGTTCATCCCATGTTTTGCTCTGCTCACTCTCTCTGTAGCATTTTCAGGGGACTGTAGAAGCCGCCATGGAAAGGACGGCAGCAGGGAGGTCCCCTGCCATCAGCACAATTGATCCAGCTTAAATCGATCCAACTCCAGGTGGGCTTGTATTAAAATGCAAACCGAACCTAACAGCCGGACGATGCAGTGAGATTTCTTCAGAGCTCTCGGGAAAATGCAATTATCTCCTAAATAAACAAAAAGTGAGTAAAAGCAATAAATAATATGGAACAGGGTAAAATCCTGGCTGTCGGCAGCTCGTTAAAATAGATTTCTAGCAGCTCTGGAACGGTTTAAAAGTTAGATACACTTTTGGAAAACAGCTACACCAGAGCTGCAACCAGAGACGAAGGGGGAAGCCGATTGGGACAAAACCCAATATTGTTTAAGCCTTTACTCAGAGATCTGAGATACTGAAGTGTTAATAGAACGAATTAAAACTATAAAGAACATAGCAATTAAAGAGTCGATTGGGAGGAAGATTGTAGATTCCTAAGCGGTCAAAAAACAGATCACAAAGCACCCCAGCTTGGACCAGGGCCAAAACACATCCCTCAGATAAGACAGCAGCCGGACTCACAAAAAAGACACCAGAAAAAGAAATTTCTTTGAAAGATCTACAGTCTGAGGAAGGAGGAAGAGGGACGAAAGAAGGATCAAAACAAATAGGTAAAATGGTGATGGGGGAGCGAACGGGAAAAATGGCTCAAACAGCTCGATTCCAAGTACAGGTTTTGGCGCAGGGCCAAAACAGACAGGAGAGACAGAAGATCTGTTTACAAAAATCCTGGAGATGACACAGAGAAATAATGAAATACTAATTGAACAAATGGAAGAAAAAAGGAAAAAAGGAAACAAAGCTATAAAGGATGTGATAGTTAAAGAAGTACTGACAGGTGTTACTAAATCTATGGCTGAAATGAAAGCAAATGCTTACATCTGCGTAAGCTTTCAGGCTAAAGACATCAAAATTGGCATAGTAATAGATATTACGGAGAGATTTAAGCAGACCAAATTTGAATTGGATTAGGTCATCCGTTGATTTTTTAATGATTTTTTTACATTCCCCCCCCCCTTAAACCCACTTCCTGGTATTTATTTATTTATTTATTACATTTTTATACCGCCCAATAGCCGAAGCTCTCTGGGCGGTTCACAAAAATTAAAACCATAATAAAACAACCAACAGGTTAAAAGCACAAATGCACAATACAGTATAAAAAGCACAACCAGGATAAAACCACGCAGCAAAATTGATATAATTGATATACAGAGTTAGAACAGTAAAATTTAAATTATATTAAAAAAAAATTTACATGGTATGCAAAGGATCTTGCTGCCCAGGAACAAGAATAACAACGCTGACAGCTTAGTGCTGTAGGGACAATTTGAGGGAAACACAGTCACGCATCTGGGCTGCACTGAAAACAACAGAATGAAATTTAATAGGGATAAATGCCAAGTTCTACATTTAGGAAATAGAAACCAAAGGCACAGTTACAAGATGGGGGATACTTGGCTCAGCAATACTACAAACGAGAAAGATCTTGGAATTGTTGTAGATCGCAAGCTGAATAGGAGCCAACAGTGCAATAGGGCTGCGAGAAAGACAAATGCTATTTTGGGCTGCATTAATAGAAGTATAGCTTCCAAATCGCGTGAAGTACTGGTTCCTCTCTATTCGGCCCTGGTTAGGCCTCATCTAGAGTATTGAGTCCAGTTCTGGGCTCCACAATTCAAGAAGGACGCAGACAAGCTGGAGTGTGTTCAGAGGAGGGCAACCAGGATGATCAGGGGTCTGGAAACAAAGCCCTATGAGGAGAGACTGAAAGAACTGGGCATGTTTAGCCTGGAGAAGAGAAGATGGAGGGGAGACATGATAGCACTCTTCAAAGACTTAAAAGGTTGTCACACAGAGGAGGGCCAGGATCTCTTCTCGATCCTCCCAGAGTGCAGGACACGGAATAACGGGCTCAAGTTACAGGAAGCCAGATTCCAGCTGGACATCAGGAAAAACTTCCTGACTGTTAGAGCAGTACGACAATGGGACCAGTTACGTAGGGAGGTTGTGGGCTCTCCCACACTAGAGGCGTTCAAGAGGCAGCTGGACAACCCTCTGTCAGGGATGCTTTAGGGTGGATTCCTGCATTGAGCAGGGGGTTGGACTCGATGGCCTTGTAGGCCCCTTCCAACTCTGCTATTCTATGATTCTATGATTCTATCTGTGAATGAGCTGGTTTAGTTAACAGTGGAGGCAGGTGGCTCTGATGTCAGTGGGGCGATGAGTCCCCTCCAGGTTTCAATCAGAACTCTAAAGGAGCTGATTTTATCCTGGTTGTGTTTTTATATTGTATTTTATATTATGTTTGCATACTATTATTATTTATTTATTTATTTATATAGCACCATCAGTGTACATGGTGCTGTACACAGTAAAACAATAAAATAGCAAAACCCTGCCGCATAGGCTTACATTCTAACAGAATCATAATAAAACAATAAGAAGGGGAAGAGAATGCACCAAACAGGCACAGGGTAGAGTAAAACTAACAGTATAAAAGTCAGATCAAAATCAAGTTTTAAAAGCTTTAGAAAAAAGAAAAGTTTTTAAAAGCTGCGATTGAACTTGTAGTTCGCAAACGTTCTGGAAGAGCGTTCCAGGCATAAGGGGCAGCAGAAGAAAATGGACGAAGCCGAGCGAGGGAAGTAGAGACCCTTGCGCAGGTAAGAAATGTGGCATCTGAGGAGCGGGGCAATAGTGTGAGATGAAAGAGGAAAGATAGGAAGGAGCTAGACTGTGAAAAGCTTTGTAGGTCAACAGGAGAAGTTTATATTGGATTCTAAGGTGAACTGGAAACCAATGAAGAGATTTCAGAAGTGGAGTTACATGGTCAGAGCAGCGAGCCAAGAAGATGTTCTTAGCAGCAGAGTGGTGAACAGAAACCAACGGACTGATGTGAGAAGAAGGAAGGCCAGTGAGAAGAAGGTTGCAGTAGTCCAACCGAGAAATAGCCAATGCATGAACAAGAGTCTTGGCAGAAGAGACAGACAAAAATGATCGAATCCTGGCAATATTATACAGGAAAAAACGACTGTGTGTTTTATACTTTGAATGGTTTTAATTTTTGTGAACCGCCCAGAACGCTTCGGCTATTGGGCGGTATAAAAATGCAAGAAATTAAATAAATAAATATTCTCAAGGTGTGGAATACGCGGATAGCTTCCCACCACGGATGGCCCTTTTAGAGCACAGGCTGAAACCCAGAATGGATTCACCGCCCAGCAGACCTCGGCACCACCAGCCCCCACTGCTAGTCGGATCACCTGTGCCTTTAAAAGCAGCCCGCTCTGCAGAAATGCATTAAGCAGGTGGAACTTTTCTCCCTCGCTGAATCTCTATGCCAAGAAAGAAAGAAAGAAATCCAAGAGCAGGAATAATATAATGCTATAATATAACAGTAATATAATACTTTCTGTGCCAAACGAAACAAGACTGTCAGGAGATCCTTGGAATGATTGCCCACAATTTGGGGAAAGGTAAATGCAGCCAGATGTGTGGCAGGAAGGGATTAGCACACATACCACTTCCACCACTCTCTCTCTCTCTCTCTCTCTCTCTGAGCTTCATCCCACGTACCTGTTTCCCTCGAATTATCCCCTACAGCGCTAAGCTATCATCATTGTTGTTGCTACTGGGCAGCTAGATCCTTTGCATACCAGGAAACGGGTTTAAGGGGAAAATTAAAAAAAAAAATCAACGGATGACCCAATCCGATTCAAATTTGTTATGCTTAAAGCTCTCCTTAATATCTTGATGTTATGCAGACTTTATACTGTTAGTTTTACCCTACCCTGTACCTGCTTACCCTACCCTGTGCTTGT
The DNA here is from genome assembly GCF_023053635.1 of Elgaria multicarinata webbii. Taxonomy (NCBI): domain Eukaryota; kingdom Metazoa; phylum Chordata; class Lepidosauria; order Squamata; family Anguidae; genus Elgaria; species Elgaria multicarinata. Next base: position 4,540,163 of record NC_086171.1, on the reverse strand, counting down.
TTGCATTCTCTTCCCCTCCTTATTGTTTTACTATGATTTTATTAGATTGTAAGCCTATGCGGCAGGGTCTTGCTATTTACTGTTTTACTCTGTACAGCACCATGTACATTGATGGTGCTATATAAATAAATAAATAAATAAATAATAATAATAATAATAATATCTATTACTGTGCCAATTTTGATGTCTTTATCTTTAAAGCTTATGCAAATGTAAGCATTTGTTTAATTTTTCTTCAAATCCTGCTCCTGCGCCCCAGTGGCCGCTTGGAAAACAACAAATGATACGCTCGAAAACTAGTAGCAAAATATTGCACTTCTTTTGGTTAAGAAACGCAATTAAAGCAGGATGCCTGGGAGTACTGCACAATGAAAGCAGATTATAAGCTGGAAAATTTCTGAGTCCTTTGCATGCAATTCGCAGTGATTGCACAGTATAACCCTGGTGTGATAAAGCTTTTTCACTCTCTCATACATACACACACATGCGTACGGTGACGCTATGAAAAGGAGGACCAGGCTCCTGCATCTTTAACAGTTGTACTGAAAAGGGAAGTTCAGCCGGTGTCATTTGTACATATGGAGAACCTGGTGAAATTTCTTCTTCAGCACCACAGTTAAAGCTGCAGGAGCCCTGCCCTCTTTTAAATCGGGTCACTCTAGTATAGCTCCTGCAGCTTTAACTGTGGTGATGAAGAGGGGATTTCACCAGGTTCTCCATATATACAAATGACATCAGCTGAAATTCCCCTTTCTATGCCACTGTTAAAGATACAGGAGCCCGGCCCTCCTTTTCATATGGTCACGCTACACATGCACATACATTTTCCCAATTAAAAACAAGCTGCTGCCAACATTCCTGAAGCTACTGGTGATCCTGCAGAGCGGAACAACTTAAGCGCAACCCTTGCTGTTTTTGTGACTTTCATAGAATCATAGAATCGTAGAATAGCAGAATTGGAAGGGGCCTACAAGGCCATCGAGGCCAACCCCCTGCTCAATGCAGGAATCCACCCTAAAGCATCCCTGACAGAGGGTTGTCCAGCTGCCTCTTGAAGGCCTCTAGTGTGGGAGAGCCCACAACCTCCCTAGGGAACTGATTCCATTCCAACCTTTGGGTTGGTCCTGATAAAAGGTATGGCACTCCTGCTTCCTTTTTAACTGGACACAACACACACACACATCCCCAAGAACAAGCCAGCCAGCTGTGAGGAGGTGTAGCTCAGGGGTAAGCAGTGGAGGCTGGTGTCTCTGATGTCAGTGGGGCTGTGAAACGCCTCCAGTCAGAACTCTAAACGAGCGAAGGGCTTTGGGTGGCTCCTTTAGAGTTCTGACCGGAACCTGGAATGGATTCACTACCCCACTGACGTCGGAGCCACCAGCCTCCATTGGGCACAGCCAGGCCCTGCAGGTAGAAAGTTCCAGGCGCAATTCCCAACATCTGCACTTAAAGGTACTTGGTAGGAGCAGGGGAGGGGAGAGAGAACAAAGATCTTTCACCTGAGATCTGGGAAAGATGCTGGAGCAGCATTCCCCAACCTGGTGCCATCCATGTGCTGGACTGCAAGTCCCATTATCCCCAAGCCGCTGGCTAGATCCATTCCAACAACTCGCCTTCTCCATCCTTCCTTTAAAGCAGCCTTTCTCAACCTGGGGCGCTCCAGATGTGTTGGACTGCATCTCCCAGAATGCCCCGGCTGGGGCATTCTGGGAGTTGTAGTCCAACACATCTGGAGCGCCCCAGGTTGAGAAAGGCTGCTTTAAAGGCTGACAATAGGACATTCTCCTTGCGAACTTTGGTGTCCAATTGCAATGTGGTCTCTTACTGACATCTAGTGGCCAATTGCTGTTATTGCTTTTTTATTTTATTTTTTAAAAAAACTTGTGAATCAGGCATTTGCAACCTGGCGCCCTCCAGATGAGTTTGACCAGGGCTGGCTGTGCTGCTGTCTCACCACCCTTCTTCTCACCACCGCATCTCCCATCCTCCTCCACTCCCTTATCCCTATCGCTCCTTTAGAAACCCGGAGCGGATTCATCGCCCCAGTGACAGCGGAGCCACCAGACTCCGCTGGCATCTCTCTTCTCTTCAGTCTGCCTCTCCTCTGGTCCTTCTGCCCTGCCTGGGTGCCTCCTCAGTCCAAATTTGGCCCCAGGATGGAGCCTGCGTTCCAGCCCTTTCTCTTCTTTCCTTTCCCCGACCGCTGCACACTCAGCCCCTGAGATGGAGACACAAAGAAGAGGCATCCAGAACGTGGAGCGTTTATCCAGTTGGCTGTACTAGATTGACGACATCATCAAACTTTTCTGTAGAAGAGACAGAAAAGGTTCGGCAGCCGTGATTGTGCCAGGATTGGGTGCAATCTTCAATTCTGTGCCCTGGCTACATGATCACTCACTGCTATTGGGCGGTATAAAAATGTAATAAATAAATAAATAAGAAGAATTCAAATTCCTGCAAGTCTTTTTTCTTCTTTTTTAATCTTTAAAAATTCAAGTTTCTAGTCCCTTATGACGGAGCGCAGCACAGTTCAAATGTTCAAAGCATTCTCCCAATAATACTCACCACAGGAAATCAGTGTGTCCGTGTTGCAAATTGTGGAGGATTAAATTATTGCAAATGAATGAGGCCAAGCTATGTTCGTGGCTCAGGTTAACTTTTGAACCAAATTTGACAGTGTGGGTAAGACATCACAGGAAATGGAAGGGCAAAAGAAGGACAGGGGGTGTATATGAGGGAGGAAGCAGCAGCCAGGCACCTCTCCACCGTGCCTGGGTCCAGCTCCAGCTGAGAGCCCCCTCCCTCCTGCTACCAACTGTCAACTGCTGAACTTTCCAACTAAGATTGTAGTGCCTGAATTTGCTTTCCTTTCCCCCCCCCTCCTCCTCCCTCCCAATCCCCTTTCCTTTTGTGTCATGTCTTTTAGATTGTAAGCCTGTGGGAAGGGACTGTCAAGAAATACTTTTGTAAGCCGCCGTGAGAGCCTTTTTTGGCTGAATGGCGGCATAAAAATCCTTAAATAAATAAAAATAAATAAATATGTGCAGCAGTGCACAGAGGAGATCTGGGATCTCTTCTCGATCCTCCCAGAGTGCAGGACACGGAATAATGGGCTCAAGTTAAAGGAAGTCAGGTTCCGGCTAGACATCAGGAAAAACTTCCTGACTGTTAGAGCAGTACGACAATGGAACCCGTTACCTAGGGAGGTTGTGGGCTCTCCCACACTAGAGGCCTTCAAGAGGCAGTTGGACAGCCATCTGACAGGGATGCTTTAGGGTGGATTCCTGCATTGAGCAGGGGGTTGGACTCGATGGCCTTGTAGGCCCCTTCCAATTCTGCTATTCTATGATGCTATGATTCTATAGCAGCCACTGATAGCCTTCGCCTCCAGGAAACAAAGAAGCCCCATGACTTACCACGCCTGGTAGCTGTTCAGCACCCCCTTGAGCCATCTCTTTGCCCTGTCCTCTTACCACGCCCGCTTCTTCCTTCGCCGGGCGCCCCTGCACGCTCGGGTTTGTGATGATAGCTGCAGCCAGGACTCCGATCGCCAAGACGCTCAGAGAATCACAGAATCATAGAATAGCAGAGTTGGAAGGGGCCTACAAGGCCATCGAGTCCAACCCCCTGCTCAATGCAGGAATCCACCCTAAAGCATCCCTGACAGATGGCCATCTTCTGCCTTTCGGAGGTCCCTGCATGCACCAGTCTTCTGCGGGGCTCTCGAACAAAGCTGACGTCCAGCGTTGCCATCGCCAGGAAGGCGGAGTTCCCCTGAGCCGGATGATGGAATCCTACGCGTCTCTTGGAGGGCCTCACAATGAGAGGTTTGTGCCCGCCGACCTGTTTCCCAGCCCTGCAACGTCCCCAGAGAGAAACAGACGCTGGAGAGGTGTCCCTTCAAATGAGCATCCTGGGAGATCCTTTACAAAAGGTTTCAGTCATACTGGACAATGCAGGAAGCGGAGTCAGTGGGTGTTTGAAGCGGGGCTGGCCCGAACTGGGTTGCCAACTGGGACAGAGAGCGATGGGCAACCGAGGCAAAAGAGCAAGAAAGGGGGCACCTTTGCTTGGGTCGGCTTCCGTCAGTTAGAAAATGACACGTGAACCACCAGATTGAGGAACCGTTTCTGCAGAACGTGATGTTATCTGGGCAAATACATTGTCCTGACCCGGTGTTTGCCAAGATAACAGTGAACAAGGAGGTAGAAAGGGAAGGGTGTTTGAACCTTCTCACAGCCATCAGTTCCCTCTATTTTAAAATGGGCCTCCCCAAAGAGGTTTCTTCCCAGCCAGCCACCCGACGCAAGCGGACGGGTCCAGTAACTCCCGGCCGGCCATGCGGGCAGTGTCTCACCGTCATCCAGATCACTCTGAAGCAGTCCAAAGTGCTTTGTAACCAGTCCGAACCACTCTGGACCAATCTGACCACAATCTGGATTCAGATCAAATCGGTCCAAATCGGCCCACTTCGGTTCGGGATTCGGATCTAGAACAGAAGCGGTGTACAGCCCTAGTCCACAGCATTAGCACTTATGTTCCTCATCAGATTTCTTGGGGAACCCACAGCGTCACAGGGTTCCGTGCAGAAACCAAAGTTAGCTCTCTGTCACCTTTTCAGACCCAGTTTGTAAAGTAATCTGTTTTATACTGTCTTAGATGGGCTCAGAGACTGTAGCCTTTTCAGAACTCACTTACCCATCCTCCACGTACCTAGTGGGGGGGAGACAGATGAGTCATCTCCACCCATCACCTGTGCCTTCTTGGGACACCCCAACTCCCACTGAGACACGTGGTCAGAAACATACCAGCTATTAACTGCCATTTTCAGGTCTTAAGAGGTATTGCCTTAAGGCACCCAGACTGATAGTTCTGTTTACATAGGGTGACCCTATGAAAAGGAGGACAGAGATCCTGTATCTTTAACAGTTGTATTGAAAAGGGAATTTCAGCAGCTGTCATTTCTATATATGGAGAACCTGGTGAAATCTCCTCTTCATCACAGCAGTTAAAGCTGCAGGTGCCCTGCCCTCTTTTAAATCTGGTCACTCTAGTATAGCTCCTGCACTTTAACTGTTGTGATGAAGAGGGAATTTCACCAGCTTCTCCATATATAAAGAGCCTCGCTTGACACAGAGTGGTAAGTGGCAGTTACTGCAGCCGAAACTCTCCCCATGGCCTGAGCAATGACTCAAGTGCTTTGCACGAGAGTTTCTTTTCCTTTCCTTTCCTTCTCCATATATACAAATGACACCTGCTGAAATTCCCTTTTCTATGCAACTGTTAAAGGTACAGGAGCCCTGTCTTTTTCATAGGGTCACCCTAGCTTACAGAACTCCTAAACATCCCTCCATGTCTTTGCAAGTCAGAGGTGCTTGGCTGTAAGGGACCCTTGAAAGGCCTCTCAAACCAACCACCCCAAACCCATAAGAATATTCAACAGAAGATAAAATAAATCTAAAAACAAAAGCAGATACAAGTTTCAAATATTAACCTTAAAGCAGTGGGGCAGCTTTTTTATTTATTTATTTATTTATTTTTGCCCTAAGGGCCAAAAAGGTGATGCAGAGTCAGAAGTTATGCAGAGTCAAGGGCTTCTGTACTAGGGCCGTGCGTTGATTCAGGAACGAATCCCGAACCCGACTCGAATCGGGGTAATTTGGAGCTCCCTAAAACAGATCAAATCGAATCGGGCCTCATTCAGAAGGACCAAATCGGGATCCGAAGCAAATCGGGGGGTCCACGCACAGCCCTATTCTGTACACATGTACTCACAGGTGCACATGGGTGATGGCCATAGCTCAGTGGTAGAGCATACGCTTCGCATGCAGAAGGTCATAGGTTCGATCCACAGCATCTCCAGTAAAGCTTGGGGGGGGGGGGAAACCTCCCTGAAAGCCTGGAGAACCACTGAGAGTCAGCGATGACAATTATGGGCTAGATGGACCAAGGCTCTAACTCTGTATAAGGCAGGTTGTGGCGTTCTTGTGTCCCACGTCGCAGCGATCCTGTTACAGATAATGGTTTCCTTGCTGCTAGCGAGGGGAATATGTATGAATCTGCAGGAGGATTTGCTGGGGGAATTTGGGGTGGGTGGGCTCAGAGCTCCCATGGGGGGGCCTTCAGTAAAGGTCACACACACACACACACACACACCAGGCTGCAGGTTGTGTACCCCTAGGGTGACCATATGAAAAGGAGGACAGGGCTCCTATACCTTTAACAGTTGTATTGAAAAGGGAATTTCAGCAGGTGTCATTTGTCTGCATGCAGCACCTGGTGAAATTCCCTCTTCATCACAACAGTTAAAGCTGCAGGAGTTATATTAGAGTGACCAGATACAAAAGAGGACAGGGCTCCTGCAGCTTTAACTGTTGTGATGAAGGGGGGATTTCACCAGGTGCTGCATGCATACAAATGACACTTGCTGAAATTCTCTTTTCTGTACAACTGTTAAAGATACGGGAGCCCTACCCTCCTTTCCATAGGGTCACCCTATGTACCCCTGCTTTAAAGCACCAGAAGCAGGAAACCAGTTCCAGAGGAATAAAGCCAGGTGAATCAGTAAAAACTAGGGGTTGCCTAGCCTAGGACAGAGACGAGACAAGAAGATTTCCACGCAACCAGGCCACGGCCATTTGCAAAAGCTTTATTGAGGCCGACGTCAATGGAAGGCTAGACGCGTATGACGATGTTTTGTAAGGGGAGCAGTGATCCGGCCATTCCTGATCAATGCCCCCCTCAGTCACTCCCCAACGCAGGAAGGCCACATGGCAGCATGATGTCGTAGCTCTTGGGTATGCCATCCTCCTGCATCCAGTTCGATGATCCAGCCCATCTTTTGCAGAAGACTCCAGGGTATGCCCATTGCCAGCAGAAGCTGGAAACATCTAGCCGGAAATCTTTGCAGAAAAAAGTCGGAAGCAGCCCGGGCGAATTGTGGTAATCCTCCTCCCATTTTTCCAGCTCATCGAAAAACAGGTGAACTTCCTCCGTTTACCAGCACGCCTCGCCCGGAGGACCTGCAGAAAGCAGATTTGGCAGGGGAAATGTGAAAGGTGTGGAAAAGCCTGGAGAACCAGGGATTTTGGAGTCATAGAATCATAGAACAGTAGAGTTGGAAGGGGCCTACAAGGCCATCGAGTCCAACCCCCTGTTCAATGCAGGAATCCACCCTAAAGCATCCCTGACAGAGGGTTGTCCAGCTGCCTCTTGAAGGCCTCTAGTGTGGGAGAGTCCATACACACACACACTTTTCCATGCACAAAGTTCTGAGCTACTTATGGGGCAGCCAAGCTGGGGGGGGGGCCCTCCAGATGTTCTGGACAACAACTCCTGGAATCCCTGACCATTGGCCATGCTGGATGGGGCTTATGGGAGCTGTAGTCCAAAACACCCAAAGGCTCAGCCTTACAGAACATCCCCACCTGCAAGCAGAGAACAATAATTACAATCAAATTGGAAGAATCTTGTTTTAAAGGTGTTAATTCTAAATATCAAATATTGTTATTGTTAGAATAATCATATTCACGGTTCTGCTATGTTAATGGATGAAGAGCAGTAAATTTTATTCATCATCATTTATTTATTTATTTGTTACATAGCTATACCGCCCAATGTATATTTACAATATAAATCTGATTATAGAGATAGACACACACACACACACACACACACACACACACACACACACGATAGATTTGGCTTTTGTGAAAATTGTGTAAATATTCTTTCCTTTCCTGATCTATAAACATTTCATTCTGCCATTTCGACATGCCCCCCACCTCTCCCAAGGGTCAAGCATTCCAATAGATGATGCTATCTTCTCCACACCCTCCATATACATACATTTTAGATGAGCTGAGGAAACCATCAAGGGTCTTTCCCCTAATCTGCCACCAGAACCTCTTCTCCTTGCCCTCTCTACCAGCTAGAATAGACAAGGAAGTGGGAAACCCTGTTAGAACCGGATCGTTTCCCTCCTATTGTGAGAACTGCAAGGGAGGATTTATTTATTTATTTATTTATTTATTTTATTGCATTTTTATACCACCCAATAGCCAAAGCTCCCTGGGCGATTCACCAAAAAAATCTTTTTTCGTTTTTTAAAAAAGTCTGTAAAAGGCCTCCCAAAAAGGGGGAGGAAGCTGCCCCCCACTTTCTGCCCCCCACTTTCCAACAGGGCATTTGGGCTGCCGGGGATTCTCCCACACACACCCCGCCAAGCCCCACCCCCTTCGATTGCTCTGCTAATAATCAACCTTCCCCAACCTGGTGTCCTCCAGATGTGTTGGGACTACAACACCCAGCATCTCCAGCCCAACTCCTATCATCCATGGCCAGGGTTGATGAGAGTTGTAATCCAAGACGGCTTGGGGGTTAGGAAGGACTGCTTTAAAGGTATGACTGTACACAATCACGGGCAGGTGTCCTTACACAACGAGTTCCGTAAATCTCGGACCGGTAAATGTGGAGTCCGTCCTCCCTGCTCCCATTTGAATTTGAAAACTCCGGCATGGCAAGGTGAGCGACATTATTTTCCACCACTCTCCCAAATCTCTCCAACTGGGCAAAAGAGGGACAGTGAGAACATAAAACCGTAAGAAGAGCCATGCCGGATCAGACGGAGGGTCCATCCAGTCCAGCACTCAGTTCACACAGGTTGCTACAGCACCATCTGCCCCACACAACTGGTGTCCACACGTGATTTGCCAGGAATGCAGATGAAAAAGTGGCGGGTATTCCCTGATCTATAGAGACCATTAGAGCCATCCGTCACGCTCTGTATTTGCACCTGAGCTCCACACTCACCTGCACCGTCTGTTTGGCTCCATCATCTGGGCCTCCTCCTCCTCCTCCTCCTCCTTCCACCAAGGTAGAACCTCCTGGATTCACCGCCTCTTCCAGGGCAGTCACCCCACTCAGCATCAAACCCACCACCAGCACCAGCAGCCAGAAACAGCGCATGGCTTCCTGGATTCTTTGAGTAGCTGCACTACTCCTAGGCTCTGGATCCAGGCGCTGGGGGACACTTGTGTGTGCAAGGAGAATGAGGAGTGAAGCAGAATGAAATTTAGGGAAGCGATTTTTGGTTTGTAACGTATTCCTCACAGGGGAAAGGAACTGCCCTGAACTGCCAAACAAGACAGGGGGAACAGGATTGGGGAAGGTGAAACCACCACAGCCGTTGGCTCCTCCGGGTTTCCACATGGCATGAATGTTGCAGAGACAAGGTTGAGCAGGAGTATCAATAGAGAAGGGCAGAAGGAGCTAGGACCAGGGGCAGTAAGCCCAGGGGTCCACCATTTGCTGGGGAATCATAGAATCATAGAATAGCAGAGTAGGAAGGGGCCTACAAGGCCATCGAGTCCAACCCCCTGCTCAATGCAGGAATCCACCCTAAAGCATCCCTGACAGAGAGTTGTCCAGCTGCCTCTTGAAGGCCTCTAGTGTGGGAGAGCCCACAACCTCCCTAGGTAACTGGTTCCATTGTCATACTGCTCTAACAGTCAGGAAGTTTTTCCTGATGTCTAGCTGGAATCTGGCTTCCTGTAACTTGAGCCCGTTATTCCGTGTCCTGCACTCTGGGAGGATTGAGAAGAGATCCTGGCCCTCCTCTGTGTGACAACCTTTCAAGTATTTGAAGAGTGCTCTCATGTCTCCCCTCAATCTTCTCTTCTCCAGGCTAAACATGCCCAGTTCTTTCAGTCTCTCTTCATAGGGCTTTGTTTCCAGACCCCTGATCATCCTGGTTGCTCTCCTCTGAACACGCTCCAGCTTGTCTGCGTCCTTCTTGAATTGTGGACGCAATACTCTAGATGAGGCCTAACCAGGGCCGAATAGAGAGGAACCAGTACCTCACGCGATTTGGAAGCTATACTTCTATTAATGCAGCCCAATAGAAGTATAGCTTCCAAATCACATGAGGTACTGGTTCCTCTCTCTTCGGCCCTGGTTTCAACAATCTTGATTAAATTTACATGTGCCAGAAAGAAATGTTGGTTCTACATACCCTGATATAACTAATAAATCAAAGTCAAGTAGCTGGAGATCACCAAACTGTACCAACATCCGTACAAATGCACACACCATAGATAAGTTAGAAGAAAACAGTCTTTATTGCTATTATAAAAGGGCAGACAAAAGAGGGATCTCTATACAACACAGGGAAACAAAAACAAAAGATGTCCATCTCAGATGGAGAGAAGATGTTGCAGCCTCCTCGGAAGCCGGCTGCAGTGAGAAAGGGAGCAGTTCAACGTATGCCGGCTGATATGCACATCGATTCACAGCAGGTACCAAATATATGTTGCTACACTTGCCAGGATCACTGCCAGAGACTTCAACAGAGCGGGTGGAGATGTGTGGTCTATGAGGTCGCAGTGGAGTTTATACCACCCAGGGGCGTGTACATTCCTGGGGGCTTCTTTGGGGGCTTCCCATTTTCGGTTATGAACTTCTTCCACCAGGCTTTGGACCGTTGCACGCTGGGACCCTGAAATCCGAAACACAACATCTCATGAGTTGGGGAGAGAAGGAAGGGATGGGATGGGTCATTGCATTATCGAGTCGTGATGCAATGTGAACCGCCCAGAGAGCTTCAGCTATTGGTCGGTATAAAAATGTAATAAATAAATAAATAAATAAATAAATAAATAAATAAAATAAATAAATAAATAAATAAATAAATAAATAAATAATCCTGAGCCTAATTATCCCAGAAAACCAGTGATAACAATCACCATTCTTGACCCTGAAATTAAAATCAGCTGTCCATCCTAAAAACCCAGTGCTTTGCTGTGGTTGGCCACCTTCCTCTTTATGATATCCTCTTACTACATCCAACATGTCACAGGTGAAAACAGGGTGCCATTTCCTGATACCATTGACCACTAGGCAACCACACCCCTCCCCAGCCCGCACATGGATGCCCAAACACTATCACACCTCAAGTAATCTCAAGATTGGATTACTGCAATGCATTCTATGTTAGGGTGACCCTATGAAAAGGAGGACCGGGCTCCTGTATCTTTAACAGTTGTATTGAAAAGGGAATTCCAGCAGGTGTCATTTGTATATATGGGGAACCTGGTGAAATTTTTCATCTGGTTGAGCTTTTATATTGTATTTTATATTATGGTTTTATACTGTTGTTTTATGCTTTGAATGTTTTTAATTTTTGTGAACCGCCAAGAGAGCTCTGGCTATTGGGCGGTATAGAAATGTAATAAATAAATAAATAAATAAACTTTCTCTTCGCCACAACAGTTAAAGCTGCAGGTGCCCTGCCCTCTTTTAAATCGGGTCACTCTAGTATAGCTCCTGCAGCTTTAACTGGTGTGATGAAGAGGGGAATTTCACCAGGTTCTGCATATATACAAATGACACCTGCTGAAATTCCCTCTGCTATGCAACTGTTAAAGATACGGGAGCCCTGTCCTCCTTTTCATATGGTCACCCTACTACTGAGCCAACTTAGCAGTCAAGGGATTAGAGGACAGTTCCTCTGATGGATTGTTAAGGCGTTCAAGGACAGAAAGACCATGGGAGGGTGTCACCAGTGGGGTCCCACAAAGATCGGTATTGAGACAGAAGCTTTTTAACCTGTTCCTAAACCATCAGGAGTTAGGGGTAAGCAGTGAAGCACCAGATGATTTATGGCACCAAATTATTTAGGGTGGTTAAAACCCAAATGGGGACACCATGAGAGCAGTTGTTTGCCAGGAAATGGAAAAATGAAGCGCATGTTTTTCCAGAACGTATAACTTTCGTATTGGTTGCTTGACTCGAGAATTTCGATTCTGAAATATCAAATTGATCAGTTCAGAAAAATATCTCATAACTCTACATTAATGAAGAAGAAAAACATCTGTAAAGGAGTGAAAAGGAGTGAGCATTGTGATGTACGCTGAGTGCTCAAATGTTGTTAACTCGGAGTCCTGGAGCTCTGTATGTTTTGGATACATAGGGAGTCTTGTATGGTGCAGCATGACCACACTTCCGTGACTGTACCTGAAGAGGTACATTCTAGAAAGAGCGTTACTGCATGGCCAGATTTAGGAGTTGGTGATCCAGGCAACAAGTGAGGTGCTGGACTTCAGGGGTGCCTCTCCCAGTCCATCTTTGCAAATATCCACTCAATCGCTGTAACAAATCATATACAGATTTCAGCTTCAGTTGCACAGCTGACTTAGGTGACTAGCATTGCATTTTAGCTTGGGGTTCTTTTACCCATTCATAAGAACATAAGAAGGGCCATGCTAGATCAAACCAAGGGTCCATCTAGTCCAGCACTCTGTTCTCACAGTGGCCAACCAGCGGTTGACTAAGGACCCACAAGCAGGACATGGTGCAACAGCACCCTCCCACCCATGTTCCCCAGCAACTAGTGCACACAGGCTTATTGCCTCGAATACTGGAGATAGCACACAACCATCAGGGCTAGTAGCCATGGATAGCCTCTTCACCTCCAGGAATTCATCCAACCCCCCTTTTAAAACCATCCAAATTTATTTATTTATTTATTTATTGCATTTCTGTACCGCCCAATAGCCGGAGCTCTCTGGGCGGTTCACAAAAATTAAAAACATTCAAAGTATAAAACAACAGTATAAAACCACAGTATAAAATACAATATAAAAGCTCAACCAGATAAAAACAGCAGCAATGCAAAATTACAAATTTAAATGGGTGGCCATCTTGGGGTAGTGAGTTCCTTAACTTAACTATGCACTGTGTGAAGACGTACTTCCTTTTATTTGTCCTGGATCTCCCTGTAATCAGCTTCATGGGATGACCCCATGGGGTTCTAGTATTTTGAGAGAGAAAATGTCTCCCTGTCCACATTCTCCATACCATGCCTAATTTTGTACACCTCTATCAGGTCTCCCCTTAGCATCCTCTTTTCCAGGCTGAACAATCCCAGTTACTGTAACCTTCCCTCCTAGGGGAGATGCTCTAGCCCCCGGATCATTTGAGTTGCCCTTTTTTGCACTTTTTCCAGCTGTACGATACCATTTTTTTAAGTGTGGTGACCAGAACTGTACTTTTTTGTGGGGAAACTTACATTGATGACGATTCAATAATTATTATTATTATTATTATTATTATTATTATTATTATTATTATTATTATTATTTATTTATATAGCACCATCAGTGTACATGGTGCTGTACAGAGTAAAGCAGTAAATAGCAAGACCCTGCCGCATAGGCTTGCAATCTAATAAAATCATAGTAAAACAATAAGGAGGGGAAGAGAATGCAAACAGGTACAGGGTAGGGTAAGCAGGCACAGGGTAGGGTAAAACTAACAGTAGAAAGTAACAGTAGAAGTCTGCACAACATCAAGTTTTAAAAGCTTTAGGAAAAAGAAAACTCCTGCAAACAACTGTTTTCATATCCATGTGTGCACATTTATATTACACAACAGAGATAAATCACACCCATAAAGCACACCTCAAAGCTATGAATCAGGCTATAGGGGCATTTTTTTAAAAATTAAACATTTAAAAGTTGAACAGATTGGTGAGGGAATGCCAGAGAAGCTTATGGCCTAGAGCACAGTTTGTTCTAGGGCCAGCCATGGTTATTCAGTGGCAAGGGGGGAAATACTTTGTATGTGCTCAGAGGAACTCTCCCCATTCTTTCCTGTGATCCTAAGGCTGATCCTGAAATCCATCTCATACCCCTTCAGAAATGTGATCCAGGCCCCATACCCAGTACTCACCCCCAAATGCTCAATATGGGTTCCCACCGCCTCGGATGACCCTTCTAAAGTTGGCACTCCTTCTGTGGCCGGCGGCTGGTGGACAACAGTACTGGATACGGTAACCAGTATGAGCATGAAGCTGAACAACAGCAGGAACATCAACCACGGAGTCTTCATGGTTGCCTGGATCTCTGTGCTTAACCAGTGCTCTTGAGCTGGTCTTCTGAGCTCCCTTCCAGCACGGTTGGGGTTCTTATCAGAGACTACCTTTTCTTCTCGTTTGAAACAGGAAAGGGCTTTTGCACGCAACTTGTCGAAATCTGCTTCCCGGGAGTTTCCCAACCAGCTTGTCTCATGAGTTGCAACAGTCACCACGGATGATCGCTGCTCAGTCCGTCCCACCCAGACCTGTTTACACACCTAAAGTCGATCCAACATAACTGCCAATTACTCTCTTTTTTAATTTAGCACGGCACCCAAGATTAATATGCAGGTTTGCTAATATAAAAAATGGCCCTTGTTCTCTTTAACCCTGCCTTTCACCTCTCAAGAAGCCTGTGTGTTTAGATTAAGACTCGGTGGAAACATCTTTTATGCTTCCAAAAATGGAGAATTAGCCATTATTTGTGTAATTGCTACAAATGTCCTAGGTAAGAACATAGGAGCCTTGCTGGATCAGACCAAGAATCCATCTAGTCCAGCACTCTGTGGCCAACTAGCTGTTGACCAGGGACCTACAAGCAGGACACTGTGCAACAGCACCCTCCCACCCATGTTCCCCAGCAACTGGTGATTATAGGTTTACTGTCTCAGATACTGGAGGTACCACATAGTTATCTGGACTAGTAGCCATTGACAGCCTTCTTCTCCAGAAGTTTGTCCAATCCAAGTTGGTGGCCATCACTACATCAGTACGACAATGGAATCAGTTACCTAGGGAGGTGGTGGGCTCTCCCACCCTAGAGGCCTTCCAGAGGCAGCTGGACAAGCATCTGTCAGGGATGCTTTAGGGTGGATTCCTGCATTGAGCGGGGGGTTGGACTAGATGGCCTTGTAGGCCCCTTCCAACTCTGCTATTCTATGATTCTATGATCTTGTGACAGTGAATTCCATAGTTTAACTCTGCGCTGTGTGAAGAAGTCCTTCCATTTATCTGTCCTGAATCTCTCACTTTATGGGATATGACCCCATTGGGTTCTAGGATTATGAAAGAGGGAGGAAAATGTCTCCCTCTCCGCATTCTCCACACCATGCATTATTTTGTACACCTCTTTCATGTCTCCCCTTAGCCTTTTTCCCCAAGCTAAACAATTCCAGATCTTGTAACCTTCCCTCACAGGAAAGATGCTCCTGCCCCTTGGTAATTTTACTTGCCGTCTCAGATCCCATCAGGCTATTCTTGGTTGGGATTTTTCACCTTACTCTTGCTGACGTTCAACCGCATCTGCCATTTGGACACCCATTCTCCCAGCTTGGAGAGATCCCTTTGGAGCTCTTTACAATCCCTTCATATTTTAACAACCTTAAATAATTTGGTGTCGTCAGCAAACTTGGTCACTTCACTGCTCACTCCTAACTGCAGATCATTTATGAACAAGTTGAAAAGAATTGGTCCCAATACCTATCCCTGTCGGACCCCACTATTTACTTCATCGGGAGAATTGACATTTATCCCTACTCTTTGCTTTCTGTTCTTTAACCAGCTACTGATCCATAAGAGGACTTCTCCTCTTATTCCATGACAACTGAAATGTCTATAAAGCACCTAGCAAGCCGAGCTTAATCCAATTGATGCAGTTCTATAAACTTTTACTCAGAAGTAAATCTCGAGTTGAATGGATCTTACTCCCAGGAAAGTGAATATAAGATTGCAACCGGTCTTAATTTATCCTCCTCCAACCTGAAGACTAAATGCCGGCTTTGGGATTTTAACATTATGCTTTTTTCCTCTCCCACGTATACCTTGCTTTTGTGACATTTTGGTTGGTTCAAAAGTATTGCCAGACTGTGGGTTTTACAAAATCTAGTTAGCAATTGCATTTCTGCTACTCCTGACTAGGGTTGCCACCTCTTGAAATCAACACATTTTGTTACTTGGCCCATCTTCTATTCACTCTGGAGTTATTAACATCTAAAGCCCTCACTCTGAAGGTATTAACATTTAACGCCCTAAACTTTAAATAGCTTGGGGCCAGGCTATCTGAAGGAACACCTCCTCCCATATGGACCTGCCCGGACCCTAAGGTCATCCTTAGGGGTCCTTCTCTGCGAGCCCCTGCCAAAGGAAGTGAGGCAGGTGGCTACCAGGAGCAGGGCCTTCTCTGCTGTGGCACCCTGGCTGTGGAATGAGCTCCCTAAGGAGGTTCGCTTGCCACCTACATTATATGCCTTTAGATGCCAGGTGAAGACCTTTTTATTCTCCCAGCATTTTAGCAGTCTATAAATTAATTTTAACTCGGCTGTTTTAAATTTGTATTTTAAATTTGTATTTCTGCACTGCTGCTGATTTTATCCTGGTTGTTCTTTTATATTGTATTTTATATCATGTTTTTATACTGTTTGTTTTAGACTTTGAATGGTTTTAATTTTTGTGAACCGCCCAGAGAGCTTCAGGCGGTATAAAAATGCAATGAATAAATAAATGGGGCTCCAGGCTTGTCAAATAAGCTTTAGGAATCATGAATATTTGAGGCAGGGTAACTCACTCAGGAAAGTCTATCTGAACGTGCCACAAGAACTGTCCATCAAATTGCAGGCGGAAAAGAACAAACAAGATCACTTGCCAGCTGTTGCACTTATGATCATAGAATCATAGAATAGCAGAGTTGGAAGGGGCCTACAAGGCCATCTAGTCCAACCCCCCGCTCAATGCAGGAATCCACCCTAAAGCATCCCTGACAGGTGGTTGTCCAGCTGCCTCTTGAAGGCCTCTAGTGTGGGAGAGCCCACAACCTCCCTAGGTAGCCGATTCCATTGTCGTACTGCTCTAACAGTGAGAAAGTTTTTCCTGATGTCCAGCCGGAATCTGGCTTCCTTTAACTTGAGCCTGTTATTCCGTGTCCTGCACTCTGGGAGGATCGAGAAGAGATCCTGGCCCTCCTCTGTGTGACAACCTTTTAAGTATTTGAAGAGTGCTCTCATGTCTCCCCTCAATCTTCTCTTCTCCAGGCGATATTTTCCTTTATCGCCTGCTAACACTTCTGAGAATTTATTTATACTACGAGTGTTTCTTTTACACTTATGAGGGTCTCTTTCACCCCAGCATTGACCATCAGAGCCTCTTCATTTGTAACAATCTCTCTAATAGTGTTTTATGATTAATACACTATTCATCATTTTAGGGGTTTATTTATTTTACTTATTCATTACATTTCTATAACACCCAACAGCCAAAGTTCAGATTGCTGCTACCGCCTTCTCCAAGCTGGTGCACCCTCCAAACGCTTTGGACTACAACTCCCATCATCTCTGACCATTGGCCATGCTGGTTGGGGCTGATTGCTATTGAACTCCAAGACATCTAGAAGGATGCTCAAATTAGGCACAAATAAACTTCACCCATTATGCAACACCAAAAGTGCCTTTGTCCCCTTTGGATACATACGGCAAAATTTCGTAGCTGACCCTGTAGGATCCACAGCAGTGAAAATGTATTTCTTTCTTGTGGAATGTTCATAGTTTCCATTTGCCCCAATGAATTTGAAACATATATCCGGGCAGGGGAACATTTAAGTCCCTCCAGATGTTGTTGGGACTCCAAATCCCATTAGTCCTAACCAGCCTGGACAAGGAGTTCATCAACCTCCAGAGAGCCATAGATTCCACCCAACTTGCTAGTTTCCAGACTGTCTCCTGTAGATACTGACCAAGCCTAGATTTGCTTAGCTTCATCAAGGTTGCTGCATCATGGGCCTCCCCTGTGCATTTTAGGCACGCATGCATACCTGTGAGGCAACCCCGTGACGCAATTGGAAGTTCCCCTCCTGCCTGCCTTCTCCACCACGCCATTGCAAGAAACAAGAACTTCATCTTAGGGGCTGGGGGTTAGAGACAGCAAAGTGACTTTGTGCAATTAGGTGAAGTGAATGTTTAACCTCTCTACTCAGTTTCATCAGCGTGTGGAGGGGCTGTTAAAGCCATTGGTTATCAACATTCAGCAGTCCGTTCTCACGGTTTGGGAACTTCAGTTAAGAACATACGTGGCCAGTCATATTTATTTATTTATTACAGTGGTTCCCAATTGGGGGTCCGCGTAACCCACCCAGGGGGTCCATGGCACCATTCACATATTCACCATTCATTTCTGGAGTCCACTGACGACGAATTCCTACCAGAAGTAAAATATAACATCCCTGAGCACCTACGTGATTTAGCGACTAGCTTCAGAGATTACTTCCCTGCACCTAATCCTGAAAACTCATGGAGAAGGAATCCTTTTGAATGTGATGTACAACTAACAACTCTTATCTGCGGAAGAGCAAGATGCATTTGTTGACGTGACTTGTGATGGTTCATTGAAATCATTTTTCAAAGACTGGACCAATTCTGGGTGAAGGTTTTTCCCGATTATAAGAAGTTAGGTGAAAAAGCTTTGAAACATCTAGTTCCCTTTTGTTCCACATATCTTTGTGAACAAATGTTTTCGACATTTTGTTATATGAAGAACAAGCATAGAAATCTGCTCGATGTTGATCCAGATTTGAGATTAAAAGTAGGAAATATTGAACTGGATGTGGAAGGGATTGTTCGGGACAAAAAGAGGCATGATTTCTCCCATCGCATTTAGGTTTAGTAGCTGCTAGAAGTCATAATTTGTTCAGTTGTAAACTAGACGTTAGCAAAATTAAATTCAACTTTATATTCCTAATTAAATCATTGTCATTTTTGTGTGGTAATATCACAAATATCACAAATTTTATGGTCTGTTTTTTAGTATACCTAAAATCCTTTGCTTATTAGGGGCTACCCCTTATTTTCTCCAAAAAATTGCTTCGCACAGGTAACTACCATAGAGATAACAATTTTTTCAAAAGTAGGGTGTCCATGGCTTGGCATTTGAAAAACAAGGGGTCCGCAGTACTTAGCTAATTGGGAACCACTGATTTATTACATTTTATATACCGCCCCATAGCCGAAGCTCTCTGGGTGGTTTACTGGAGCACAGAATCCAGTAACTTTAAACAAGTCCATTGAACTCTTTTTCCTTTTTTAAAAAAAACATGTTTCTAGCCCTCATGACAAAATAACTGAAAATGAGTGGGGCACTTCTCAAGATTAAGACATCAAAGCCGGAGGGACCGGGGCGGGAGGGTGGGAAATCTAGCCACAGGTTCCGCCTGGAAATCGAAAAAACCCAGTTTCAGGGGCACTCCCAAACCGTAAGCCTGTCTTCTTTGGAGTGAGTGGGACCCTGCCACAATATGCCTGTCCACCATTTTTCCAGATGAAGATCCACCGATCGCTAGTAATTCCATCTTCGTATTGAATGAAGTTATTCAGCCTCAAGCAGCCATTAAAAGATGAGGTAAGGTGAGGTGTGCACAAAGAAGTTTGAATGAAACTGAAGTGTTTTCTGTGGGTTTCTTTTAGGGGCAGTCCTCAAAGCTGAATTTCAAAAGCAAAGGCCACGTTCAAAAAGATAGAAGTTGGATTCCAAACTTTTGTCAAGCTTTGAATACGTGGCAGCCTTCCTTTCCGTTCTAGTACAGGATTCAGACCAAATGGGTAGGCACAATTGGATAAAGTCTTTTTCAAACACAACAACCTGTCATCCAGAGAGAAAGGACGACCTCCATTATAAAATTAAGAGCATTAAAGTTAGAATCACAGCTAGAAGGGGCTTCATAGAATCATAGAATCATAGAATAGCAGAGTTGGAAGGGGCCTACAAGGCCATCGAGTCCAACCCCCTGCTCAATGCAGGAATCCACCCTAAAGCATCCCTGACAGAGGGTTGTCCAGCTGCCTCTTGAATGCCTCTAGTGTGGGAGAGCCCACAACCTCCCTAGGTAACTGATTCCATTGTCGCACTGCTCTAACAGTCAGGAAGTTTTTCCTGATGTCCAGCCGGAATCTGGCTTCCTTTAACTTGAGTCCGTTATTCCGTGTCCTGCACTCTGGGAGGATCGAGAAGAGATCCTGGCCCTCCTCTGTGTGACAACCTTTTAAGTATTTGAAGACTGCTATCATGTCTCCCCTCAATCTTCTCTTCTCCAGGCTAAACATGCCCAGTTCTTTCAGTCTCTCTTCATAGGGCTTTGTTTCTAGACCTCTGATCATCCTGGTTGCCCTCTTCTGAACACGCTCCAGCTTGTCTGCGTCCTTCTTGAATTGTGGAGCCCAGAACTGGATGCAATACTCTAGAGGAGGCCTAACCAGGGCCGAATAGAGAGGAACCAGTACCTCACGTGATTTGGAAGCTATACTTCTATTAATGCAGCCCAAAATAGCATTTGCCTTTCTTGCAGCCATATCGCACTGTTGGCTCATATTCAGCTTGTGATCTACAACAATTCCAAGATCTTTCTCGTTTGTAGTACTGCTGAGCCAAGTGTCCCCCATCTTGTAACTGTGCATTTGGTTTCTATTCCCTAATGTAGAACTTGGCATTTATCCCTATTAAATTTCATTCTGTTGTTTTCACAAGCCAGGGTCCTTTGTGTCCAACGCCCGCTCACGTGACTTGTTTGACTTTCTCGCCACAGAATGTGTTGAATTCCTCTTGAGGAGGAAGTGCGCCATGTATGCCTGTGCATCAAAGCTATGCAAACAACACACATCTGGCACACCCTTCACTGAAACTCCTGAAGTGTATTCAGTGCTGTTTGGTTTCATTTACATCAATGCAGTTTGGAGATCAATAAGTATAATGTCCTCAGTATATAAAAGTATACAAGAAAAAGCCAAGTAGAAAGAGGCCATATCAGCTTGTGAGTGGAGAACACATGAAAGCTTTAGGTTTCCACAGAACTGTTCTTCAGCTGCTAAACTTTTATGCAGCACAAGGCATTGCAAAAGATGCTACGACTCTCAGTTGAGCCATTTTTCAACAGGGGATACAATATAGGAAGTTCACACAAGGCACTGTGGATCACTTCTGGAACATTTTATTATAAAAAAAATAAATCCATACAACCCAGCACAATTTGATTAAAGAACAAAATTGGGTGGCGTACATTTTTCAAGGGGCAGAGGGGAGAGAGCTCTGGACATATACGGAAAGCGAAAAGGGTGCAAATTAACACCTCTGGCTAGAATGCAAAAGAGGTCACTGTTAGCAACCCACATACAACTGCCTACCGGCTAAACTATTACAGGAGACATCCCCGCGGGCTTCCTCCGTGTCCGGCCTGCTCAGAACTGGTCTAGGGGTACCCAGACTTTAACATAAAGTGACATCACCCCTCAAATGACGAGTTCTTTCACAAGCCAGTTGTAACCAGGACAATTTGTTATGGGGGTAGAAAGCTGAGAACAGAAGAGCGAGGGGTTTACAACCGCACACACTGCTTACAGAATGGTGGCTCTTGGTCCACCTGGAAGCCAAAAAGGCCAACTTCGTTCCAGTGACTCCTGCGAGGAGGCTGGACTCCGGGGATGACCTCAAGTCCTGGATAAGGTTTTCAAAGGAATGTTGCCGGTCTGGCGTGTCCCAACACTCCTACTGGAAATCAGCCTCCCATTTCTCCCTGAGGCATGACATCATTGGCAAGGAAATGGATTCAAGAGATGCCAAGATTGTCAACTAAATCCACCCGATGCTTTCTGCCCAAACTTGGTAGAGCCTCCTATGCTGCACCTGGGAATGTCTCCTGCAACACCACACTTCATAGCCACCAAATTAGAGTGTGTGTGTTTTTAAAAGCACAGGGGTGGAGATTAAAAAAAAACTGGGCATTCCCCGCACCACTTGGCTGGAGCTTGCAGGAGCTGGCTCCTGAAAGTTTCGGCTGAGTCCCTTCCTGCACCGCTTGTGTTCTGAGCAAGATATAAAGAAGCAGGAAGGAGTTTGCCAATTCCGCCGCGTCGTTCCCTGTGCAAAGAGACACGGAGCTCAGCGGCTCTCTCTGCATGGGGGGGAGGGGGAAATGGGTGGGGGCAGTGCTGATGATGTCATGGGAAGAGAAGGGAGGGACTTTGGGGAAGAGACTTGATCCAGGGGGCAATCTGGGCCCCGGACCAAAAGAGGTCGCCCACCCCCACGGCGGCATACATGGATAACCGATGCACATCCAACTTCTCGACATGCAGGAACACTTGAAGGAGTACAGCAGACAGGTTAGAATTTTCCCAGAAGAGGATCCAAGGATTTATTTATTTATTGCAGATCCTATCGCTCTTTTGAGTGCTGATGACAGTCAGTTCTACGTTGGCACTTGCAGACACGCAGATACACGTGGGATTGTTTCAGGGGCCGTCTCTCATCCACGTTGCGGTATCTCACATTAGGGCAGCCTTCTCCAAGCTGAGGTCCTCCAGATGTCTTGGACTCCAACTCCCAACATTCCCAGCTAGTATGGCCCATGACAGGACTTGCTGACCAACACATCTGGAGGACACCATGGGGGGGGGGGGAGAGAGCTGTATTAGGGGCATGTCCTTAAAAGGATTTTATACTTGGGTTCTCTTTGGATATTGTTCTGCTCACTTTTCCTTTGCTTTGGGGTCCTAAAAACTATCTGCCTGTAAGAGATGATGGGTCACTTCCGCAGCCTCGTCCTTTTTCCATGCTCCCTGTTCTTTCCTCCACGACAACAGCTCTCCAAGAAGCTTCCAGAGTACTAGTAACACCCCCCATAACACCTGCCCAGAGAAGGCACAGAACACCTTCGCTTGCACCCTTGCGCTTTGCAGATTGGCGTCAAATACATTTGGGCCCCTTGTTCCACCACAGTCCGGCATCCGAAAGAAGGTTAAGGAATCTTCCTAACAGACCACCTCGGGCAAACCTTGCCTTGCAGGGTCGGACCAAGGGGATCCGCTTCGCGAGAAGCCGCTTCAGTCTGAATCGCTTCCATCCTGTTGGGCTGAGTCAACCGCCGATGCCAGGTTCTCCTCTTGGCCCTTTAACCTCTCTCCTGTGAGGGAAACACACACACACACACCACGAAGCAGTGAGCAGATGGACCAGACGCCGTCTCAGTGATGCTCAGAGCCTGGGAAGCGTCACCAGAAACGCAAGGCCAAGCTGGCTGCCAGCAAGCCCACCTTCCCCATTGGGCAGGTGCAGCATCCTGGCTATGAACCTGAGCACACACAAAAGGTGACCCAACGTTCCCGTCAAGAAGGATCCCATAATGAAAGTGACCGGGCATCCCTCCGACGGACGTCTGTGCAGCCACCAAGAGCTGCCTGCCAACTGCGCCCCTAACTCAGTTATGCTGGCACAGCACTATTCCCTCCGGGAGGCAGCCTGAGAATAGAGGGGCTTCTATGCATTTGCCACATTTGTATGCCACCTTGACCCCCGAGGAGGGCGAGGCAGCGCACACACAGCGCCTCCCGCTTCATCTGCACAACCGAGCCAGTGTGGCGTAGCGGCTGAAGTGTCAGACTGGGAGTCGGGAGATCCGGGTTCTAGTCCCCCCCACTCGGCCATGGAAACCCACTGGGTGGCTTTGGGCCAGTCACAGGCTCTCAGCCCAACCCTACCTCACAGGGTTGTTGTTGTGAGGATAACATGGAGAGGAGGATTATGTAGGCCGCCTTGGGTTCCTTGGAGGAAAAAAGGTGGGATATAAATGCAATAATAAATAAATAAATAAATAAATAAATAAATAAATAAATAAACAAACCTCCCTGGGAGGTGGGTTAAGCTGAGAAATCCTGACAGCCTCAGAGCCACGTGGTGAGCTTCGCAGTCGAGTGGGGATTGGAACCCTTGTCTCTCCCATCCTAAACTGGCGCGCTAACCCATCCTTCTCTAATGCTGACCTACAACTCCCGTCATCCCCAGCCTGGTTGGGAATGATGGGAGTTGTATTTCAACACATCTGGAAGATGCCACGGTAGGAAAGCCTGCTCTAGCCTCTATGCTGGGGGCAGAGGAAAAGGTAGGCTGGGATCTACTGGTAGATCTCTGAGCATCTTGCTGTAGCTCTGCAGGGGTTCCTGACTCCCAATATTCCTAACAGAAGCAATAACCAGAGGAGGCTGGTGGATCCTAGATCAGTGGGGCGGTGGATCCACCCCAGCTTTCAGTTAAAAGCCAGTCATAAGAACATCAGAAGAGCCCTGATGCTGGATCAGACCAAGGGTCCATCTAGTCCAGCACTCTGTTCACACAGCAGCCAACCCGCCATTGGCCAGGGATGAAGAAGCAGGACATGGTGGTGCAACAGCACCCTCCCACCCATGTTCCCCAGCAACTGGTGCACACAGGCTTACTGCCTTGAATACTGGTGATAGCACACAACCATCAGGGCTAGTAGCCATTAATAGCCTTCACCTCCAGGAATTTATCCAACCCCCTTTTAAAGCCATCCAACCCTACATCTTGTGGTAGCAAATTTCATAATTTAACTATGCACTCTATGAAGAAGTACTTCTGTTTATTTTTCCTGAATCTCCCACCAATCAGCTTCATGGGATGACCCAATTGGGTTCTAGTATTTTGAGAGACGGAGAAAAATGTCTCCCTCTCCATATTCTCCACACCATGCACAATTTGGTACATCTCTATCAGGTCTCCCCTTAGCCTCCTTGTTTCCAAGCTAAACAATCCCAGTTGACGTAACCTTCCCTCATTAGGGAGACGCTCCAGCCCCTTAATCGTTCTAGTTGCCCTTTTCTGCCCTTTTCCCAGCTCCAGTCAGAACTCTTTAGGACAGGTTCACACCTCGGATAGGTCCTTTAGAGCTCTAACTGGCCTGGAACAGATTCACCACCTCACTGACTTTGGAGCCACCAACCTCCACCGGCAATAATTTAAAAAAGCTTTTTTTCCTACTAGATTCGGATGTTAAAAAAGGACGATTGGGGAAAAACCAGGAGTGGACTGATGTGTGGAAAGACTTGTGAGCTTGGTTCTGGTTCTGACAAATTCCTCAGCTGAGCATGTGCTCAGGGGCACCCTGTTCCTGAGCTCTGAGCCGCTTTTCTGCACCTGTCTCCGGTTGATGGAGCTCAGGGCTCACGTGGAAAACACAATAGGCCTGTCCAGCCCTGCTTCGCCCCACACGGCCCCTTTTCCCCAGACAACCCCAGTCCAAAGCATCACGGGAGAAGGACACAAGAAGGACAACTTAAGCATGGGCCCCTGGGTCCTCTCGTGAGGGCAGAGACTGAGCATACACCAAAGTCAGCTGGACAGGAGGTCTGCTGGATGGTCTGACCCACCCCCACCCCTTCAGCCTGGCTTCCAGCCACATGTCCACCTGCAGACAACCACTCACGGATGAGCTCAGCAATGGCCCTTTGCGTGCGCTTCTCCAGCTTCTCCAGTTTCTTGGCTACATCTCGCTTCAAGTCCCTGAGGAGCAAAAAGGAGGAAATTGAAACGAAACGAGCCCAGGCGCGCACACGTGGCCCACACCCTGAAGGAGGGGAAGGGGAAGGCAGAATCCTTGAATGCCAGTCCGGCATCAGGGCTACAAGCTCCACCGGGCAGGCAGGCAGGCAGCAAGACCCAGCCCTTGGTGTGAGTGGCACCCGGGGAGGGGGTCAAGGGGAAACGAGGACCCTGCACACGCGGGCCTGGGACGGTTGTGGAGGTCTCTTCCGATGGGTACAAAAGGAGCAGGCGTAAGCACACACCAAAAAAAAAACAGGAACTGTTTGCATTGAATTGCCAGTCCCTTGAGGAAACACTTGATTTATGGCTCACTCAATTACCAGAAGTGCTCAGAGCCGAGAACTACTTTATAACATTCAAGTACAAAAAAACACCACCCCTACGCATCACTATTATGTATAAAAAGGACAGAAGACACTAAACCGAACAAATATTTTTAAAAGACCTTTAAAAAAAGAGTTAGACCAATTCTAGTAAGACCTTAGATCCTGAACATACGTCTCCAAAAAGAAGTTTAAACTTCCTCCAGAAGGTGTCAGGGCTGACATTTGCACCTTAGGTGCCCCTCTGTGGCCTACCAATGTGCTCGCCTGGGGTGATCAGAAATTTAACTCTGGTAACCAGTAGGGAAACACACACACACACGCACCCCGATACATTCCGCCGTAAGAGTGGCAAAAGGTTTAAAATGCAGCCAGCAAACCTCTCTCAAAATGGCACCAGGACGTGTCTTGTTCCAGGACACAGTATCCCATGTCACAGGATGGAAGGGAAGGTTTGCTGCACACCCCAAACCCCTCTCCTTTGCAACCCCCACAGACATTTGGCTAAGCAGCCTTCCTCAACCTGGGGCGCTCCAGATGTGTTGGACTGCATCTCCCAGAATGCCCCAGCCAGCTGGTTGGGGCATTCTGGGAGCTGTAGTCCAACACATCTGGAGCGCCCCAGGTTGAGGAAGGCTGAGCTAAGGGCACCCTAAGCAAGCCTCCATTCTAAAACACGACATCCACCGCGAGAACAATCCTAACTTATCCCTTCCACACGCCAAGCCCAAACCAAAACAATTATGTCCCACAACGCTTCCTGGGACCGTCTGGGAGGCTTGCCAAAGCCCCGCGTTTTCAGGCAGCAGCGTTCCAAGATCCACCTGGCTTGCAGGGAAGCGGCTTTTAATAGCCGTGCAATTCCCTGGAGAATTCCCCCAGAGAATACCCTTCAAAACCTTCTTACTCACCAGTCAGGTTTTCTGGGTGCGAGATTTGCCAAATCCTAGGAAAGGGGCGGGGTGCGGGGGAGAAAACACACACGTAAACATAAGAATCCCTCATTGAACACTGTTAATTCCCCCATCGCGACGGAGCATGTTCAATGGAGACGGAGGAGCCACACGTACCACTTCTTCAATGATAGGCTCAGGCTTGGCTGCCTCCAGCTGGTCTTTCACCTTGTCTTCCACTAATGGGCAGAAGGAGACAGCAGGATGTTACGGCACAGGAAACTGAATATCACCAGGTGAGCAGAAAAGACATAGCCCTGCTGAAGGTCGAAGAGGTTGAGATGCTTGTTTGAGAATTCCCAGCGGCTGAGGACTGGCGACCGAAGGGAATGAATGCAAGGCTACTCCTTGAGTACAAACCGAAACCACCTGAATTAAGGAATTCCCTCTTCCCAACTGGGCAGGGGGTGATGGGAGTTGCATTACACATCTGGAAGGCGTCTGGGTTGGGGTGTTGCCGCGTCAAAGGACACAACATACTAGGGCTGTGTGCGGACCCCCCGATCCTCTTCTCTTCCCGATTCGCAACTTCCGGATCGGGCCCGCTCCGCTCCGCCTTGATCCGCCTAGGGTCCGCCCCGCTCCGTGGCAGAGCTCCGGCTCCAAATCGGAGCTCCGCAGCGGCGGGGGGGGTGGCGTCAGGTAAGGCCCCCCTCCCTCCTCCCCCTTACCTGCGTCCGTCCCAGCCCGTCGCCGGCTTCACTAGAGCCTGGGGCTCAACCGTGAAGTGTAGGCCCCGCTTGCGGCCTACACTTCCAGATTGAGCCGCGGGCTCTAGTGAAGCCGGCGACGGGCCAGGACGGACGCAGGTAAGACCCCCCCTCCCCCTTGCCCCCTTACCTGGCTCTGCTGCCGTCGCCGCATGGGTGGCGTCAGGGCCAGGTAACCCCCCCCCTCCTCCCCCTTACCTGCGTCCGTCTGCGGTCCCGCAGCTGCTTCAACTGAGCCCGAGGACTCATACAGGAAGTCTGCGGCCTGGTCTTCCTGTTTGAGTCCTTGGGCTCAGTTGAAGCAGCCGCGGGACTGCAGACGGATTCAGGTAAGACCCCCCTCCCCCTTGCCCCCTTACCTGGCTCTGCCGCCGTCACCGCACGGACGGCAGCGGCAGGGCCAAGTAATCCCCCCTTACCTTTTTTGCAGAGCTCCGGATCGAGGTGAAGGATCCGCCTTCACCTCGATCCGCTCCACGACACTCTGCTGCTCCCCTGATCCTCTTCGCCTCCACCTTAAGGGGAGGCGAAGCCCCCCGATCCGCTTCTGCTTGTCCGGTCCATGGAGAAGCGGATCACAGCCCTACAACATACTACCAGAGGCCTCTAGTTCTTGAGTGGTGCTACAATTCCCAAGACGCCTTTTTGGGAAAGAAACTGCTTTGATATGTGTGTTTACAGCAACTGCATTCAAAAAGGGAAGAGAAATCCCCTTGCTCTGTAGCGCATCTATTTGTTCTGATCGACACCAGCTGTCTCACTGTCTGGGCTCAGAGCAGATCAGGAGCAACTATGCAGGCGAAATCTTTGTCTCCGATCATATCAGATTTACTCTTCAGGACTCCGGCTCTTAATGGCTATTTGCCACGGGACTTTAATGGAGCCTCCATGTTCAGTGGCCGTGTGCCTCGGAATAAACCGGGCAATAAACAAGAAAGTCTGTTACTGGCCCTTGTGGGCCTCCTGGAGACTTCTGGTTCGAGAATGCCATTGAAAAGAATGAGAGACTAGACCAGAGGTGTTGGACCTCAGCCCCAATGGTCAAATCCAGCCCTCCGGGTTTCCTAGGGGGGCATTCCCCCTCTCTCTTCCCCTCACCCCCCCCCCAATAATTGTTTGATGGCTTCCCGACATTCACATTTCCCCCCCCCCTTATTCTAAAAGGTTCCTTTTAGGTTTCCCCCTAAGCCATAAAGCTTTAAGCTAAACCATACTGGCATTTGGGGTATCTTGGCTTCAACCTCACCCTGTTCTGCCTTTGGCACACACACACACACACCCCTGGATTTTCTCCAAAATGGAATTTGGCCGCTGGGCTGAAAGAGACCCCCGGACTAGACACCACTCCGGCCTGCTTCAGCACAGCTCCTCCTCCTCCTTCACGCTCTCCATTCTGCATGAGGCACCTACCTGAAGTAGGCTTGGCTTGAGGCACCACCCGTCCCTTGAGCTCGTCGTCTTCCGGAGCGTAATTCCGCAACTTGAGCTCCCTAGGAAAGGGCAGGAAGCGAACAGAGAAGCGTCAACTCTTCCGCCTCGCTGCCCAGCTGGAGGATGAGTGGCGCGATTGGGTCGCTAGCGAAGCGCTGAGTTAGAATATCCCCCCCCCCCCAGGCTGGATAGTGACAATGAGCCAGGCACACCTCGTTGCGCACAGCATCTGGCCTTCGACAACAGCAGCAGCAGGAGGAGGAAACTCCAGGCTGTCTGCAGCCCCTGCCTGCAATTTGCATTCCGTCAGGAAGGAAAGACAGGCTGTACCCAGCACTCCACAGAGGACCAGCGCGGGGGGGGGGGGGGGGGAAACCCAGGCTGCTGGCAACGCTAGCCTGTGTTGGTGTTACATGCATTTCCCTGGGAGCTGGGAGCTTCCCTAGGGCTGGGATCTCCAACGTGGTGCCCAAGGGCACCAAGGAGCCCGTGGACACCTTTCTTGGTGCCCACCAGGCTCCCTGCCCCCGACTGCTTTTTATTTGTTACTTTAAATATAAATATATATATATATATATATATATATTGTGGCGACGGGCATGCTTCAAAGCGAAGTGCTGCCCTCCAGTGGCACCATCTTGATTTAGGTTCAAATTAAAGAGTGTTTTTGTGTTTTGGATCACAGACCCCCACCTCTCTCATGTAATTAGGATCCCGGGCAAGTTACCTTTCTTGCAGTCTCACTGGGAAATGGGTGTTTTGTAACTGGCCATTTTGTGAATGGGCAAGCCCCCAGACACCCACCCACCCCACACAGACACATAGCAGCCATTGTGAGAGCAACCACAACTATGGAATGACCTCCCCGACGAGGCTCGCCTGGCACCAACATGGTTATCTTTTCGGCGCCAAGTCAAGACTTTTCTCTTCTCCCAGGCATTTAACAGCATTTAACAGCATATGCTGAGTTTTTTAACTGACCCCCCAGAATAGTTGTTTTTAAATTTATTTATTCATTCATTTATTTAATTACATTTTTATACCGCCCAATAGCCGAAGCTGTCTGATTTTGTACGTATTTTGTGGTTTTAAATTCTGTATATTTCTTTTTAACGTTCCCTGTTTTAAACTTTTGTAAACCGCCCAGAGAGCTTCGGCTATGGGGCGGTATATAAATGTAATAAATAAATAAATAACCACAACGCTCTCTCAATGTGGTTATTGTGCCCACAGACTACAAAAATGGTTTAGGATGCCCGGCCTTGCGCTCAGAAAAGGAAGAAGAGCAGCAACAGGAGTGGATGTAAGAACGGGACTGTGTTGTAGCACACACCTGTGCCCACCTACTGTTCCCTGGACTGGCACGTCCCACCACAGGGGCTGCGTGCTGCATAGGGGGTGGGCAAGTGGGGCAGCCCATGGCCTGGGGATTGACTGAGCATCTCTCTGAACTGCTATCCTTAATTAACCTTTGTGTATTCTTGAATGTGAACAGAGAAGGAAAGGAACCTCTCGTGCAAGCACTGAGTCATTACTGACTCTTGGAGGGACGCCAGCTTTCGCTGACGTTTTCTTGGCAGGCCTTATAGCGGGGTGGTTTGCCGTTGCCTTCCCTGGCCGTTATTACCTTTCCCCCAGCTAACTGGGTACTCATTTTACCGACCTCGGGAGGATGGAAGGCTGAGTCGACCCGAGCTGGCTGCCTGAAACCAGCTTCCACTGGGATCGAACTCAGGCCGTGGGGAGAGTTTCAGCTGCAGAAACTGCTGCTTTACCGCTCTGAACAAATAAATTCCAGGTGTATAGCAGAGTGTTGCTCATTTGCTTAGGTGCCCTCCCTCGCTCTTCATTCAAAGCACATATTATTGTTCTCGTTATTCCCTATTATCTCTTCCTAGGCACGCTTACTCAGAGGCAAGCACCGCTGAGTTCAATGAGACTTCCTCCCAGGTAAATGTGCATAGGGCTGCACATTGTGGGCAAACGTGTTTTGTACCAGTGGAGAAGTCGAAGAACATCTGCCAGTGGAGGCTGGTGGCTCTGATGTTAATGGGGCGGTGAAGCCACCCCCAGGTTTCAGTCAGAACCAGCCAGAACTCTAAAAAAGCTATCCCTGGATAGCTCCTTTAGGGTAATTGGTTCTGACTGAAACCTGGAGCGGATTCACCACCCCATTAACATCAGAGCTACCAGCCTCCACTGACATCTGCAGCTGGGTAACATCTTGTGCTTTCCATGCACATGGGGCTGAAGTGAGCAAGTGACCCCTTAGCCAGAGCAACTATTTCTATGGGTCCCAGCCAGCCTCCAGCCAGCCTAAGAGACAGGCTCATGGCCTGCTCTGGATGGGGTTGCACTGCCTCTGAAAGAACAGGTTCGTAGTTTGGGGGTACTCTTAGACCCATTTCTGTCGTTGGAGGCTCAAGTAGCTGCCACAGCTCGGAGTGCCTTTCACCATCTTCGGTTGGTTCGCCAACTACGGCCTCTCCTGGACAGGGATAGTTTGACCACGGTGGTACAGGCATTGGTAACCTCAAGATTGGATTACTGCAACGCGCTCTGTGTGGGGCTGCCCTTGAAGCTGCTCTGGAAGCTAGAGCTAGTGCAGAATGCTGCAGCTCGGCTGTTGTCTGGAGCTGCCCCTTTCCAGCATGGAACTCCTCTGCTGAGGGAGCTGCACTGGCTGCCTATTCGCTACCGGGCCAGGTTGAAGGTTCTTGTACTTGTGTACAGAGCCCTGAACAACTTGGGACCAGGATACCTGAGAGAGCGCCTTCTCCCCTACCAACCTGCCCGGTCACTGAGGTCATCCGAGGGCCTGCTCCTGGTGGTTCCACCTAGATCCATCCTCCGATTGGAATCCACAAGGGGAAGAGCCTTCAGCGTGGTGGCCCCCCTCCTGTGGAACTCCCTGCCTCTGGAGGTCAGGCAGGCTCCGACCTTGTACTCCTTTCGGCGCCTCCTGAAAACATCTTTATTCCAAGAAGCCTTTCTTTAACATGCAGCCTTGGATTTCTGGTTTTTGCTTCTTTTAAAATTTTGTTTTAACTGTTTTTATTCTGTTTTTATTTTCATTTTACCTTGTACACCGCTCCGAAATTTTTCAATGGGGAGCGGTATATAAATATTCTAAATAAATAAATAATAATAAGAGACTGCCCGTCTTCTAGTGCACAGTAGCATTGTAGTAGAATGAGGCTTTAGAGCCGGCTAACAGACAATCACGGTTGGCTCACCAAGACCAGACACAAGTTTGCTGACCCCGGACACGAAGTCAAGGTTTGGACTCTCCAACCTCACAAGCTCCTGGGCAGCCACTTTCGGACCACAGGGCAAAGCGCCAGGTGTGGAGCTGCTCATGTCCTTCCGTGGCAATGTGAAGCGGATGATCATTCCAGCCCATTTGCAGAGGAAGTGGAACGGCACGGGAAGTCAGGACTCAATCCCAGCACTTCGGCTGTGCCGTATTTCACAAAGCAGGTAGCAACAGAACGTTGCAGCAACCAATATTGCACGAAAATATTGCTTTGATTAAATGTCGCAGCGTGATGCAAACTTGGACTGTCCGAATTCTGTTTTTATCGCTCTCCAAATTGGTGGGGTGAAGGAAGCTGAAAGGGCGAAGGGCCCCTCTCCCTCCACTCTGCGCCCGAGAAACCGGCATGGCTAACCACACCGCCTCCGCCCACTAGGTGTCATGTCACATTTGAGCCCAAGGCCTGTACTAAACCCCGCCATCGTGAGATGGGTTCGATCGGGGGCCTTCAACTGCGGGGGTCGTGACCCAAAAGTGGGTCACGAGATCAGTCCAGATGGGTCACGGCAAAGGTGTTGACGCCATGATGGGCAACTGTGGAAGTGGGTCCCGTGTCGCTGGTTTGGAGTCCGAGGTGCGTCTCGGGTCTGGACCAGTTGAAGACCACTGGGTTAGACTGCACATAGGTGGGAAGGGGAGGGGGAAACAGGCACTGCGGGGAGGGGGCAGCGGCAATAGGGGAGGCGATGGCGGCGATGGTGGCATGCGTGCCCTCTCACTTCAGGGGGCGAGAGGCCCGCCACACAGATTGGGGAAAACTACATCACAATTATCAGGACAACCAAAAAACAGAGGGCCTAAGACAGCTGGAGCTTCAAATCTGAAAAGATTTGCCAATGTCTTTTGGGAGGGACACCTCTTCATGGTCCTATGCTCTTTGTTGGGAAACTCTACGCTGCCTCTCTCTCAGCAAGGATTTTTCTTCATTTGGCCCCGGAAGTAAAAACTGGCAGGACTTTGTTCCATTTTACAGCAACCTTGCCCAACCTGGTGCCCTCTAGTTGTGTCGGACTGCAACTCCCATCATCCCCAGGAGGGCACCAGGTTAGGGAAGGCTGTCCTACAGCATCTGAACCAAGAGAGAAAACCAACACACCAGCTCCAGCCACCGCCAGGCCTTGTGACTTATTACATTTCTCGAGCCTGTCCAAATGAACTGATCTGAATGCCTTTTAATTAACCACTAGACGCAATGCACTCTCTCGCTCTCGCTCTCTTTCTCAGACCTGCCACACGCAATTAGCAGCGCTGGCTGTTACCGGCAAGAGGGTCCCGGGAGAGTTCTTGAAATATGCAGCGTGTCACACGGGGGGGGGGGGGGGGGGGAAGGAGGAGAACCAAGCGTCTAGCATCAGATCCCCTCCCTGAACATCTGCATGCCGCCCTTCACCACAAGGTGAAAACAGCACGGAAGAAAAAGGGGGGGAAACAGAGACGTTGGGGGCCCAGATTTCCCAGCCCGTCTCCCAAAGCGGTTCACAACAATTTCATCACAACAGTATCATGTAAAGCAGCCTTTTTGGTGCGTCCAGCTGTTTGGACCTCAACCCTACTGAGCTCCTGTAGTGTGAACTCCATCTTTTATCCTGTTTCTTTCAAATTTCCAGATGACACCAAATTGGGTGGGATAACTAATACCCTGGAAGACAGAAACAAACTTCAAAGTGATCTGGATAGGCTGGAGTGCTGGGCTGAAAACAACAGGATGAAATTCAATAGGGATAAATGCCAAGTTCTACATTTAGAAAATAGAAACCAAAGGCACAGTTAAAAGATGGGGGATACTTGGCTCAGCAATACTACAAACGAGAAGGAGCTTGGAATTGTTGTAGATCGCAAGCTGAATATGAGCCAACAGTGCGATGTGGCTGCAAGAAAGGCAAATGATATTTTGGACTGCATTAATAGAAGTATAGCTTCCAAATCACGCGAGGTACTGGTTCCTCTCTATTCGGCCCTGCTTAGGCCTCATCTAGAGTATTGCGTCCAGTTCTGGGCTCCACAATTCAAGAAGGATGCAGACAAGCTGGAGCGTGTTCAAAGGAGGGCAACCAGGATGATCAGGGGTCTGGAAACAAAGCCCTATGAAGAGAGACTGAAAGAACTGGGCATGTTTAGCCTGGAGAAGAGAAGATAGAGGGGAGACATGATAGCACTCTTCAAATACTTAAAAGGTTGTCACACAGAGGAGGGCCAGGATCTCTTCTCAATCCTCCCAGAGTGCAGGACACGGAATAACGGGCTCAAGTTAAAGGAAGCCAGATTCCAGATGGACATCAGGAAAAACTTCCTGACTGTTAGAGCAGTACGACAATGGAATCAGTTACCTAGGGAGGTTGTGGGCTCTCCCACACTAGAGGCCTTCAAGAGGCAGCTGGACAACCATCTGTCAGGGATGCTTTAGGGTGGATTCCTGCACTGAGCAGGGGGTTGGACTCGATGGCCTTGTAGGCCCCTTCCAACTCTGCTATTCTATGATTCTATAAAATAAAGTACGCAGTGTTTAAAAACTATTTTCATAAAACACACAAACAGTATACACAGAGACGACATATATCTAAAAGCAACTTTGAGCAGTCAAACCATAACTGTTGGCTCATATTCAGCTTGCAATCTACAACAATTCCAAGATCCTTCTCGTTTGTAGTATTGCTGAGCCAAGTATCCCCCATCTTGTAACTGTGTATTTGGTTTCTATTTCCTAAATGTAGAACTTCGCATTTATCCCTATTAAATTTCATCCTGTTGTTTTCAGCCCAGCACTCCAGCCTATCAAGATCACTTTGAAGTTTGTTTCTGTCTTCCACGATATTCGCTATCCCACCCAATTTTGTGTCATCTGCGAATATGATAAGCGTTCCCTGCACCTCCTCGTCCAAATCATTAATAAAAATGTTGAAGAGCACTGGGCCCAGGACTGAGCCCTGCGGTACCCCACTCATTGCCTCTCCCCAGTTTCAGAAGGTTCCATTGATGAGTACTCTTTGAGTCCGATTCTGTAGCCAACTGTGAATCCCCCTAATAGTTGTTCCATCTAGCCCACTTTTAGCTAGTTTGTTAATCAGAATGTCATGTGGTACTTTGTCAAAAGCTTTGCTGAAGTCAAGATATATGACGTCCACAGCATTCCCACAGTCCACAAGGGAGGTTACCCGATCAAAAAATGAGATCAAATTAGTCTGACAGGACTTGTTCTTGACAAATCCATGTTGGCTTCTATTTTATTTTTACTCTTTGTAAACCGCCCAGAGAGCTTCGGTTACGGGGTGGTATAGAAATGCAATAAATCCTCCTCCCCGTCCTGAAAAATATTAGGAATATGTTGTTAAGCTCCTCTCATGTAACTTTGCAGGGTGATGTCTGGAGAGGGAGTAGGACTGGAAATGGAGGGCTAAAATAATATTTAAAGTAACTAGGCACCAGGACATTCTGAGCAGACAGTATCAAATTCTTTTGATACTTGGGCAACCAGGTGCCTGGATTTTTTCAGTGTCATAATGGGTACAGATGGCAGCACACTGTCTTAGGAAAGCACTTCTCACTGGAAGAACCTTCAAGCCACAAAACCCACAGCCTCAGGGAAGTAACGGAATCTCCATCATTGGATGTTTTTAAAGAAGAAGAGCGGTGAGTCAGTCATCTGTCAGCATGTTTTCATCCGCAGGTCCAATTAGACAACTCAAACGTGTGTGTTCTTTACCCGGCTCAACATTTCTACAACCCCGTCTCCTGTGATGTAGAGGATAAGACACCAGCCTGCCTCTTGGGGTCTCTGTTTTACAGGATGCTCCACTGATTAGCCTTAGCCAGCAAAAACAAGGAATGCAATAGCAGAGTCATTCATTATTCACCACCCTCGGGATCATGTAACACGCCGTCTCGCGGCTCGTTTACCTTGTACACAGTAACAGGAAAAGCCAGTTTCCTTCTGAGCAGGAGGGAACAGGCAGTCCAACTCCTGTCTCCCAGTTTGCAAATGTGATTCGCAAGGAGCCCATGTTAACGTCAATACTGGACCACGGAGCCAGGACACTGTTTAAGTCACGGATAAAGAGAGAATAACCAGAAACGTACTTATGCTTTCCTGTCTCTTCCTCTGCGTTGTCGCTTCTGAACTGCTTGACCTCTGGTGCACCATCGTCTTTATTCTGGGTGGGGGAGAGAAAAGAAAGAACCTTTGGTTAAATGAAGCATCCCATCATGCCTGAAGGTTTGCTAGCTTGGCACAGCAAGGTGAGAACTGAGACGAGGCAAGAATGGCACGTAGATGATGTCGCAGGCCACAACTCCACATCCTGGGCTGTGTTTGGGCTTAATCTTGTTTCACTCTAGACTGCTCCCTCTGCAATTTCTCACTGTGACCTGCCTACACAAGAGAAATGGAAGAGGCAAAAAACAGCAAGGGGGAAATGAATTAACTCCATGGTGGTGGCTGGGTTGTGCACAGCGGTTACACTTTCATTACTGGTGCTCCCTTAGCAGATTCAAAGCAAGCAACAAGCCGGGAGGAATACTAAACAGAGGTGCTGTTTCAAATAGGACTTTTTATTGGAACAATTTTTTAAAAAGTGGCCACCACCGTCCCCCAGCCCGCAGCTACGGGTCTGGGTTGCATTGTCAGGTGATAGGAACGAGAGAGGAATGCTGGAACTGTTTGTAGAACATGATGAATGCCAGAATCAGGGTGGATTTGATTTAAATCAATTTGATTTAAATCACGATTTAAATTACTACTCAGAACGACTCGATTTAATCATGTGACTTCCCCCCAAAAAAGTGCACTCTTCCTCACTATATTTTACACAACTCAGAGTTACCAAATAATAATAATAATAATAATAATAATAATAATAATAATAATAATAATAATAATTTTATTTCTTACCCGCCTCTCCCTTTGGATCGAGGCAGGGAACAACATTAGAACAGGAATCAATACATCTTAAAAATTAAAAAAAACCAAAAGACTCATTCTTGCTGGTATAATCTTAATATTTACAACCAGATGGAGGTTTCATTTCTAGAATAGCAACTTTTCAGATTAGTTTTACAGTTATATATATATATAAAAAATACTGATTTGGTTATACTATTAGAAACACATCCTAGATAGATAATTATGAAATTATTGCAAGGTGAACTATCTCCAGTTTAATAGGTTAATCATTCATATTTGGACAACTTTTCTGCTGTACTTTATTGGAAGGAGAGAAATAATCTTACAGAAACCTCTGGAAGAGCATGACATTGTGAATGCATTAATGGAATTCATTTACCAAAAAATTTAAACAGCCTCATGCTACATAATTAAAAACGAATCCTTATTTCATGATGAATAACCTTTGGACTATAATGTATCTTAAATAGAAAACTATCTTTAGATAGATTTTTCCTCAAAAAGCATTTTATTAAAAAAAAAATCCGATTTAAATTTAAAAAATCCATTTTTTAAAAAATCATGTATTTTTATCCACCCTGGCCGGAATAAATCTTGACCCCTTCTGCATTCCAAAGCAAGTGCACTGGACAAATAGGATGAAGAAAGAGAAGTCCTGGCAAACAACTGCTCTCATGGTGTCCCCATTTGGGTTTTAACCACCCTAAATAATTTGGTGCCATCAATCATCTGATGCTTCACTGCTTACCCCTGACGGTTTAGCAACAGGTTAAAAAGCTCCTATCTCAATACAGATCTTTGTGGGACCCCACTGTTTACACCCTCCCATGGTCCTTCTGTCCTTGAACCACTTAACAATCCACCAGAGCAGCCTTCCTCAACCTGGGGCGCTCCAGATGTGTTGGACTGCATCTCCCAGAATGCCCCAGCCAGCTGGCTGGGGCATTCTGGAAGTTGTAGTCCAACACATCTGGAGCGCCCCAGGTTGAGGAAGGCTGCACCAGAGGAACTGTCCTCTTATCCAGCTGGACATCAGGAAAAACGTCCTGCCTGTTAGAGCAGTACGACAATGGAACCAGTGACCTAGGGAGGTGGTGGGCTCTCCCACACTAGAGGCCTTCAAGAGGCAGCTGGACAAGCATCTGTCAGGGATGCTTTAGGGTGGATTCCTGCATTGAGCAGGGGGTTGGACTCAATGGCCTTGTAGGCCCCTTCCAACTCTACTATTCTATGACTCTACGACTCTAAGACGTATGGCCAGGTTGCATGCAGACGTTGCCCCTTACTTGGTGTG
Source organism: Elgaria multicarinata webbii (assembly GCF_023053635.1). Taxonomy (NCBI): domain Eukaryota; kingdom Metazoa; phylum Chordata; class Lepidosauria; order Squamata; family Anguidae; genus Elgaria; species Elgaria multicarinata. Next base: position 4,502,017 of record NC_086171.1, on the reverse strand, counting down.
TGTACAGAAGCGTGGCAAGGAAGGGCGTCTGTTTCGGAAGTCTCACGCAGCCTCACAAAAGGCTGCCAAATGTGAGGAAATGGGCAAGAGGTAATAAACTGGAATAAAGTGGTCAAGACAACGAAGTATAAGGATTGTTATTTGACTGGATACACCAAATATCAGCAAGGAGACGACCAGCACCTGGAAGGAACAGAACTTCCTTTCCAGTTTCTTTAAGGCATTTGCCATTCCTGACGTACAACCTCCTTCAGTCACGCTAGTGCCAGTCCTAGAAGTCTTCCTGGCACTAGCATGAAAGCAAGCAGGGGTCTCATCCCCTTCCTTCAGTTCCTGCTGTTCGCCTCAGCCTGGTGCCCCAAGAAACTAACCCACAACTCAACCACCCTCCTTTTCTTGCCCAGAACATCTGTTTTAGGGGCTCAGCACCCTTGCCAAAGGCTGTTCTCAGCAGACAGGTACGCGGGCACTGCTTGCCTACCCAAGGCGCCCATTCACTGGGACCGAAGGCTTCTACGTTCTTTGGTGGCTTCTGTTATTTTCTCTGACACAAGACGTCGATGTCCCGGAGGTAGGGAAGAGGTTCTCTCTCGGGTGCGAGTCAGCGGGAACCAAACCATGAAGGATCCGTCTGGTTTTTACCGGAACATGGTCAAGGATACGACAAGAAGCCAGTGCCGAGAGTGGAGGCCTGATATTATTGTTCTTCAAATCCAGGATGCTGATTGCCCTGCTGTGCTCCTGCTAATTCATAGAATCATAGAATAGCAGAGTTGGAAGGGGCCTACAAGGCCATCGAGTCCAACCCCCTGCTCAATGCAGGAATCCTTTGCTTACCCAGAAGCTAAGGCTTCTGGGTAAGCAAAGGAACGACCCACATAGAGAAGAAGCTCAGCAAGGGGATTATTTTCACACCGCATGCACCGTTCCTGAACACCAGGAGTATATGGCCATAGAGCTCATCTAGGCAATGCAGTGAGTCAGAGTCAAGAGCAAAACACCCTTTACCCCCACGCATCTGCTTTCTGAGCCATGCTTGAAACTTTGGCCATTCATTGACCCAGCAGATCCAACCCCAACTTCAGAGACTTTTCTGCCCAGTTTCTGGTGCTTTTCATTCCCCCTCTCCCCTCCCACAAGCCTCGCTTCTTGCTTTTTCGAACAACACTTGTCGGTTCTGCCAGCCATCTGGGATCTTTTATCAGGCTGGTGAATTTGTAAAGCAAGAGCCAACCTGCTGCATTTGTGGGCGGGCAGATGGCGCGAAGTTCCACTTGGCCGCAGTACCCCAAAGAGGTGGCAGGTGGAGACACAAGCGCCAGATCCCACGCTTGGGGGCGGAGCCAAATGCGTCCCTCGGTTCCTTCCAAGTGATTGGCTCCTTCGCTCAGCATGTGAATCATAGAACAGCAGAGTTGGAAGGGGCCTAAAAGGCCATCGAGTCCAACCCCCTGCTCAGTGCAGGAATCCACCCTAAAGCATCCCTGACAGGTGGTGTCTGGTGAACCAGACAGCACCTGACAAATTTGACCCAGCAGAACAGCAAGATCAATTCCCTAAAACTCCCCATTATCCCTTCAGGGGAAAATATCATAGAATCATAGAATAGCAGAGTTGGAAGGGGCCTACAAGGCCATCGAGTCCAACCCCCTGCTTAATGCAGGAATCCACCTTAAAGCATCCCTGACTGATGGCTGTCCAGATGCATCTGTAAACCGCCCAGAGAGCCCTGGCTATGGGAGCGGTATATAAATGCAATAAATAAATAAATAAATAAATCTTGAAGACCTCTAGTGTAGGAGAGCCCACTGGTTCAATTGTCGTACTGGTGCTTCTCTTGCCCATCTGCTAATAGGTGTTTCTCTTGCGCATCTGCTAATACAGGATGTACTGCTGTATTTTTTTAATTTTATTTTTAAGGGAGAGGAGGCAATGACTGTACAGCCCTGATTACATACGGTAAACTTTGGGGGCCTTGGATTTGGGGAATGCCACCACATTAACCCACAAGATTAAGCCAAATTTCACATCCTTCTCCATTCCTACCCCTCTTCAAGCATGAAAAGCAGAGCGAGTCGCTCAGGCCGCTTCTAACTTCCCTGAGCATCTAAAAGGGAATGAAGGGTCATTCCCCCACCCACGTCCTCGCTCCAAAACCTCTGCGATGCACGAAAGACTCTCTGGTAGCCCACCGGACAGAGGATGAGTTGATGGACAGGCTGGAAAAATGTCCAGGCACCTGGAAACTTGACCACTGTGATGAGGAATCTGAAATCTTTCCTTCCTGATCTCTGCGGGGAGGTGGCTCGCAAATTGGATGGCGGTGCCTGGAAAAATTTGCCTGGGATTTGGATTTTGTTTCCCCAGCTCCGCTGTAAGGGCATGCAGGATTTAACGATCTTTCAGAAATCCCTGTCTGCATGGGGAAAATGTGCTTATCTGCTCAGCTGGCTTCCAGGAGGCGGCTTGCCCAAGAGCGCGTTTGAAAGCTACCATGGCCCCTGCCGCTCGCTCCTTATTGAAGCCGTAATCCGTGTTCAGTCACAGCAGGTTGCTATGGAAATCACAGCCTGAAGATTTCGACTTCACACAGGAAAAACAAACAGGTCGGGGAGGGGGCGGAGGAGGAGTGGGGAGACAGGTTCCTAAACCTAAATATGCTTCAGTGTTTCCACAAACCCCAAATAAAGAAGCTGCTCCTTCGATGCTGAGTCGGAGAAGTTCCAAATGGCGAAGATTAGACAAAAGGAAAGAAAAAGCTAGCAAAGCATCCCTGCTTGGTTCCAATGTTCCTGAAGGGGTGGGTGGGAGAGAAATCTCTTTTGCCCTCAAGCCTAAAATGCAGGAAAACGCTTTGAAGTCACACAGTGTGGAGGTTTAAAGGGGAAGCATGGTGCTAGTCCTGTCTTTCTCGCTCTTTTCTTATCTGACTTCTGGGAAATTCTGGGCTTCCTGCGAAGCTAATCAGTCATGGTAAAGAACCTTCCCTGAGAGACAACACAGCCCATCACCACCCCCAATCTTTGCTTCCAGCGCTTAGCCTCAGGGGAGCACTGGGGTATATTCTCAATTCACACAAGGACATCAGGAGAGCTCAGCTAACACCACACCGAGCAAGGTGTTCAAACGTGCTGAGACTGGTCCTCCTACATCCGAGGGACAGGACAAGACAACACAAAAAGATCCCCTAAGGCAGAATGCTCAAAAAACACCTGAGAATCATAGAACCATAGAATAGCAGAGATGGAAGGGGCCTACAAGGCCATCGAGTCCAACCCCCTGCTCAATGCAGGAATCCACCCTAAAGCATCCCTGACAGATGGTTGTCCAGCTGCCCCTTGAAGGCCTCTAGTGTGGGGGAGCCCACAACCTCCCTAGGTCACTGATTCCATTGTCGTACTGCTCTAACAGTGAGGAAGTTTTTCCTGATGTCCAGCTGGAATCTGGCTTCCTTTAACTTGAGCCCGTTATTCCATGTCCTGCACTCTGGGAGGATCGAGAAGAGATCCTGGTCCTCCTCTGTGTGACAACCTTTCAAGTATTTGAAGAGTGCTATCATGTCTCCCCTCCATCTTCTCTTCTCCAGGCTAAACATGCCCAGTTCTTTCAGTCTCTCCTCATAAGGCTTTGTTTCCAGACCCCTGATCATCCTGGTTGCCCTCCTTTGAACACGCTCCAGCTTGTCTGCATCCTTCTTGAATTGTGGAGCCCAGAACTGGACGCAATACTCTAGATGAGGCCTAACCAGGGCCAAATAGAGAGGAACCAGTACCTCGCGTGATTTGGAAGCTATACTTCTATTAATGCAGTCCAAAATATCATTTGCCTTTCTTGCAGCCATATCGCACTGTTGGCTCATATTCAGCTTGCGATCTACAACAATTCCAAGATCTTTCTCGTTTGTAGTATTGCTGAGCCAAGTATCCCCCATCTTGTAACTGTGCATTTGGTTTCTATTTCCTAGATGTAGAACTTGGCATTTATCCCTATTAAATTCCATTCCGTTGTTTTCAGCCCAGCACTCCAGCCTATCCAGATCCCTTTGAAGTTTGTTTCTGTCTTCCAGGGTATTAGCTATCCCACCCAATTTTGTGTCATCTGCAAATTTGATCAGCGTTTCCTGCACCTCCTCATCCAAATCATTAATAAAAATGTTGAAGAGCGCTGGGCCCAGGACTGAGCCCTGCGGTACCCCACTCGTTGCCTCTCCCCAGTTTGAGAAGGTTCCATTGATAAGTACTCTTTGAGACTGGACCCCAGATCTACTCCAACTGGGAGGAGCTCTTGCGGGTCTCAAGCCAAGGTCCTGCTACCTAAGACCCAAGACCCTGAGGATAGAACACCACTGAGTATATGACCGGCCCTTATACTTAACTACTTGCCCAAAAGCAAAGCTAAAGAAGCCCTGTTTGCCACAACTGCACTGCCAAATTTTGGTAGCAAACCACCAATTGTTTCCCTTGCGCTGCCAAATTTTGGCAGCAAGGCAGTGTAGTGGGACCTAATGGATTCTGTGGGGAGGCGATAAAATTGGGACTCCAGAAGTTGCTCTTCCCCCCCCCCCACTGTATACCAGCCAGCAGAGGACCACGATGTACTAATGGCAAGAAAACATTTTCTTGCACTGATAGCAAGGAAAAAAATACTAATCCAATCCCAAAGTCACAAAATAGTGTGCAAGCTTTCAAGTTCTCCAGAGCGATTTATCACGCTAGAAGGTAAACAAAGCTGTGTGCGTGTGTGACTGGCTGGCTGGCTGGCATTGAAGCCACAGAGTCTGCATTTAGCCACAAGAAGGAATGTAGAAGGAAGTTGCTTTTTCGGGAAAAGATACTCTTAATTTGAGTTGGTCCTAAAGCAAAGCCCGGAAACAAATTTGAGGGCGGATTCTCCTAAGGAACTTAGGGGAAACCTCAAAAGAAGCCAAACTCTGTGGGCTTTGACCTCTTCTTCATAGGGAGAACGCCAACATTTCTCCCAAATAGGAGCACACACAGACACAGAAAGGTCTACAGGGAATGTTCCTCTGATTTGCAAGAAACCAGCCTGTTTACGAAAGAGACAAATTTAAAAACTGCCCAAGCAGACACATTCCAGAAGCAGCCCTGTTTTAAACTGTGAACCCGTTCCGCCATCTCTCCTTATCAGAGATCGCACACTTCCGTTTCTCCTTGCTCTGCAGAGTGGAAAGTTCCCTAGGATTTTTACAGCACTCATAGAGGCAGCAGAGGAGGAACTGCTTGCTAAAATGCAAGCCAAGAACACATCAACAAAGCTAAACAAACCTGGTGCCGTGTGTGTGTGTGTGTGTGTGTTTAACAGAGCAGAGTAGACAGAGTAGTGGTGGGAGAAGAACGATTAATTTATATTTCTAACCATGGCAATTTCATGTCTCTTCACACACACGTAAGAAAACACCCTGCTACTAATAGTGTTGTGTAAAGCTGCCTTATACGAAGTCAGGTATTTATTAATTTTAAACCATTTGTACCCAGTAGAGGCTGGTGGCTCCGATGTCAGTGAGGCGGTAAATCCGCCCTGGGTTTCAGAGTCAGAACTCTAAAGGTGGAAGCACCTTGGACAGATCCTTTAGAGTTCTGAGTGGTGCTGACAGAAATCCAGAGCGGATTCACCACCATCCTCCTCTGACATCGGAGCCACCAGCTTCAGGCTACTGACAATGGATCAGAAGGGACAGGCATGCATATGAAATGCCCAAATCCCTTTGCCTCGTAAAAAGGGTGACTTTTGACTGTAATTATAACAGTCAGCTGGTACCAGTGCTTCTAACTGGAGATGCCTGGGACTGAACCTCAGTCCTTCTGCATGCAAAGCAGGTGCCTGACCACCTGAGCTTTTGCCCTTCTTGGAATGTTGTACATAGCAAAGGTTGCTAAATCAGGCTTACCACCAGCCACTCACCTGGCTGGAAAGTCAATGTCTCCTACAGGTGACCCAGGGAGGTTTGTTGTTTATTTGTTCAGTCGCTTCCGACTCTTCGTGACTTCATGGACCAGCCCACGCTGGAGCTTTCTGTCGGCTGTTGCCACCCCAAGCTCCCCCAAGGTCAAGTCTGTCAGTTTTGCCTTTAATACCATTCCCTCAAGTGAGCAGTCTGGCTTTATTTCCTGGAGTATGGACTGGTTTGATCTTCTTGCAGTCCAAGGCAAGAATTTTCCTCCAACACCACAGTTCAAAAGCATCTATCTTCCTTCGCTCAGCCTTCCTTATCGTTCAGCTTTCGCAGCCATAGGTTACTACGGGGAATGCCATTGCTTTAACTATGCGGACCTTTGTTGTCAGTGTGGTGTCTCTGCTCTTAACTATTTGATCAAGATTTGTCATTGCTCTCCTCCCAAGAAGTCAACGTCTTCTGATTTCCTAGCTGCAGTCAGCGTCTGCAGTAATCTTTGCGCCCAGAAATACAAAGTCTGTCACTGCCTCCACGTTTTCTCCCTCTATTTGCCAGTTATCAATCAAGCTGGTTGCCATAATCTTGGTTTTTTTGAGGTTTAACTGCAACCCGGCTTTTGCACTTTCTTCTTTCACCTTCGTCATAAGGCTCCTCAGCTCCTCCTCGCTTTCAGCCATCAAAGTGGTGTCATCTGCGTAAGCTTTACAAAAAGATATATCCTCCCCGCCCCCACACACACACTACTCTGTGCCACTAATTACTTACAATATGAGGGCTGGACAGGCAGGCTATAAAGATTTTTTGTGGGCTACTAATTTCTGTGAGCTTCTTTGCAGGGCTGAATAATGGCAAAGGCTGTTTCTGGTGGCCTTTCCCTTCTCACGTCATACGTGCCATTTATCTTGCTACCTACTTTTGAAAGTCAACGTATTTGGCATTTTCTTACAGCAGGGAGGGTGGATTTCTGTAAATCTGTCAAACGCAAATGTGCAAACATGTACAACGAAACTATGTCCCCAAATGTGGCCAGCCGTAACCACCATCATCCACTAAACTTAATAAATCCTAAGAACCATGTCTCAGGTTTACAAAAGTAATCCCAAAAAGTAATCCCACGTTCAAAAAGTAATCCCACAGGCCCAGATAGCAAGTCTGGGGGGGAACGGAAGATTAGCTAGATTAAAAAGGAGGTGGAGAAGCCACACCTGCCACTAAAAAATTAAAAATTCAGGGTTCTGTGAAGAGCCGTGTACAGTGATGCTGGAATATTAACAATATTTAAGTTAGAAGCAGCTCTTTATATGTCTGATGTGAACACACATAATAGGTTAATTTCAAGCAACACCAGGGAGTCGTTTGCAGATGTAAAAATCACATGCTTTGCACATACTAATTAAGCATTCCCACATGGGTGCAAGACAGATCTAACTGTGCATTTTCGGAGTTGATCATTAACCTAGTTTCCCAGAGACTCTTCTCCCTTCCTCTCAATTCCTCTCCCTTTATAAACCAAGCCACAAGAAAAAAGGGCTGATGGAAAAAGGCAGACCTGTTTAAGGGATGGCTTAAAAACACAGGCCTATTTTGCCAAGCAAGGATTTGCATCCCCCCCCCCCCGTTAAAAACAAAGGAACAAAACAAAAACATGCTTCTCTCACACATTTCATAGAATCATAGAATAGCAGAGTTGGAAGGGGCCTACAAGGCCATCGAGTTTGACCCCCTGCTCAATGCAGGAATCCACCCTAAAGCATCCCTGACAGGTGGTTGTCCAGCTGCCTCTTGAATGCCTCTAGGGTGGGAGAGCCCACAACCTCCCTAGGTAACTGGTTCCATTGTCGTACTGCTCTAACAGTCAGGAAGTTTTTCCTGATGTCCAGCCAGAATCTGGCTTCCTTTAACTTGAGCCCGTTATTCCGTATCCTGCACTCTGGGAGGATCGAGAAGAGATCCTGGCCCTCCTCTGTGTGACAACCTTTTAAGTATTTGAAGAGTGCTGTCACACAGAGGAGGGCCAGGATCGCTTTTCGATCCCCCCAGAGTGCAGGACACAGAATTTGATATTCCACTTTCAAAACCGGAAGATCCTTGAAGACACTTGCTTCTTCACAAGGGGAGTTAAGGGAGCACCGTTCCCGTCGTTATCTTCGAATGATAAGCTTGGAAACAAGAGCGGAGCTAAAACTTCAGCTGCCAAGCCGACAATTAAAAGTGACCTTGAATCTGACTCACTCCTCCTTGGCCAAACACAACAGACATGGTCAGAGTGCATAAGTCACCCGGGGAATACTAGAAGGACCACTGGACCAACTTTTAACAAGGTTGCCACCAAAACCGTCAATTCTACAGAGCCAAGCTGAGCAATGTTGACCATGTGCCATAAGGGACGAAATGGTTAACCCTCCAACACTGGACATCAGCCAGTGTCCTTGATGCTGGACAATAGGTGAGGGACATGCTGGCTCTGGCTGCAAAGCAAAAAAGGAAACCAACATCAGCAAAACACCAGATAAAAAGTTTTAAGGAACCCAACGCAACTTCCTTAACCTTTGCAGGAGATCAGCCTATAGCTGCTTTCGCCTCCCTAAGAGCATCAATGACCGGCTGACAACTTGAGGATCTTCCTCCCTCTCCCATCTTTTCACCCTGTATTTCTATCTGGGGGTGGGGGAGATATAGGAGTTGCAGGCAGGACGAGGGGACGAGCGGAAGGATTAAAAAGTATGAGTATGTTTGCAAGTGGAGACACGATAGCACTCTTCAAATACTTGAAAGGCTGTCACACAGAGGAGGGCCAGGATCTCTTCTCGATCATCCTAGAGTACAGGACATGGAATAAGAGGCACAAGTTACAGGAAGCCAGATTCCGGCTGGACATCAGGAAAAACTTCCTGACTGTTAGAGCAGTAGAACAATGGAACCAGTTACCTAGGGAGGTGGTGGGCTCTCCCAAACTGGAGGCATTCAAGAAGCAGCTGGACAGCCATCTGTCAGGGATGCTTTAGGGTGGATTCCTGCAATGAACGGGGGGTTGGACTTGATGGCCTCATAGGCCCCTTCCAACTCTACTGTTCTGTGATGCTGTGAGTCCAAGCAGGACACCGTGCAACAGAAGCCTCCCACCTATGTTCACCAGCAATTGGTGTGTACAGTCTTACTGTTACAGCAATGCAGTACAACTGCACAAGGTGGGCAAACTGGACATAAATGCTTCTTACATGGGTGGGGCTGATGTCTACAAGCATATCTCCAGACCCTTTCACTTGGAAATTCTGCACAGATGTTTCCATCATCTGTCAGTGAGGGCAGCGCTCTAGTTTAGGGAGGTCACGTGGGGAAACCAGCCAACAGACCTGCATCCATCACCCTCCGTGTCTAAATCTCAGTTCTCACAGGCGGGAACCCAAAGCCCCTTGCTTCTATTGAACGGTGTTGTGCCCCACCTTCATAGAATCATAGAATAGCAGAATTGGAAGGGGCCTACAAGGCCATCAAGTCCAACCCCCTGCTCACTGCAGGAATCCACCCTAAAGCATCCCTGACAGATGGTTGCCCAGCTTCCTCTTGAATGCCTCCAGTTTGGGAGAGCCCACCACCTCCCTAGGTAACTGGTTCCATTGTCGTACTGCTCTAACAGTCAGGAAGTTTTTCCTGATGTCCAGCTGGAATCTAGCTTCCTTGATCCAGAGAGAGAGGTGGGTAAGAAATAAAAATATTATTATTGCTATTGTTATTGTTATTATCATTATTAGCCGGTGGTCTTTGCCACAGCCGGCTTGCCCAAGGAGATATGGGAAAGGCTGCTGAGGAATCCATCGACAGAGACAGAATTTGAGACATAGCCATTACACAAAGCAGTTAAGCTACGTTTGAAATTTGCTACCCACCATCACAGGCACTACTTTATTTCAAAACCCTGGAGACATCTTGTTTCCTGGGTGCCCAAATAACCTGATGCTGGCATATAAGAATTTGAAAAAATTATCAGCCCCTTACAAAACTGCCACCTAATATTTTGGAAGACTTTCCAGCTCAGAGGGTTAAAAAAGGACGTCACTAGAAGCAGCAAATGCAAATAGAGCCACCTGGGATTAGATAATGGGCTTGTTTGCAGCAGCGGCACTGACACTCTCGTGGTGCTTCTACAAAGCAAGTCATTGTTTCCTGGCTTGAGGCAAAGTAATCCTGTACGGGGAGAGCCGGGTCAGCTAGAGGCAGATACAGCCCATCATAAGACAACCAATACTTCAACATTCAGCAAACTTTGGTTCTCTTGTCTGATCCCTGTAAAGAATTAAGAATTAAAGAATTAAAGAATTAAAAAATTAAGAAATAAATAAATAATATTCTGTAAAGAATAAAGAGCCCCAAGGGCCTCTACTTCCCTTGCTCGGCTTCGTCCATTTTCTTCCGCTGCCCCTTACGCCTGGAACGCTCTTCCAGAACATTTGAGAACTACAAGTTCAATCGCAGCTTTTAAAGCTCAACTAAAAACTTTTCTTTTTCCTAAAGCTTTTAAAACTTGATGTTGTGCGGACTTTATACTGTTAGTTTTACCCTACCCTGTGCCTGCTTACCCTACCCTGTGCCTGTTGGCATTCTCTTCCCCTCCTTATTGCTTTACTATGATTTTATTAGATTGTAAGCCTATGCGGCAGAGTCTTGCTATTTACTGTTTGTACAGCACCATGCACATTGATGGTGCTAAATTATTATTATTATTATTATTATTATTATTATTATTATTATTATTACTGCAACGTGCGTATATCAAGAGAGAAATAACCCAGAGTGCAAAATTTAAGATTGGGGAGAGAAAAACACAGCATAGTTATGCATGAAAGGTATTTTGCTACGAATTCCTCATTTTCCAAGTACTTCTAAAATGTATTTTGAAAGTCCTCTCAAGAGCCTTGCTGGCTTGCTCTGCATTTGTTATCCACAATCAATCCCCTTTCACTTTGTTATTTATACCAGTATACAGACTGGCGCCAACAGGTTTAAAAATATGGCTGCAAGTTCTCAAAGCTGTCACATCCTCTGAGCTGAACCTGCGAGATTTCACCACCTTCTACACCCTTTGCTAACACTTCAAGAGCCTGAGTTTTTCTTCGGCTCAAAGCAACACTTTTAGGGGCAGGGGGATATGAGAGAGAGAGAGAGAGAAAGAAGGCAATTTGAATCGTGGCTTTGGGGTTGTTTGAGAAATAAAATATACAACTGCTGGACCAGAAGGGGTTTCCTCCAAGGGAGGCAGCCAAACCCCTTGGGAAGCAAAAACACATCACAGGAAAGTCCAAGCACCTAGTAGCACACATCATTATTATTATTATTATTATTATTATTATTATTATTATTATTATTATTTGCATTTATATCCCGCTTTTTTCCTCCAAGGAACCCAAGGCGGCGTACATAATCTTCCTCTTCTCCATCTTATCCTCACAACAACAACCCTGTGAGGTGGGATGGGCTGAGAGGCTGTGACTGGCCCAAAGTCACCCAGTGGGTTTCCATGGCCGAGTGGGGGACTAGAACCCGGATCTCCCGGCTCCCAGTCCAACACTTTAGCCACTACGCCACACATACAGCCTCAAAGCATACAGCCTACAACCTTGATGGAGAAAACACTCCATAGAAGTTACTGAGATGTGTCTGTCTGTCTCACTCATTCATTTTCTCTCTGTGTGTCCCTCCTTCTCACTCTCACACACATACCATCCTCTCAACTATTTTGGACTGCAAGGCATATTTGACCTAAAATGGGGTTCCAGTGATTTTAGCAGACCCCTTCCATCATACTAGCTCTTGTTAGGCCTTCACGGAGACCTCCCAGTGCAAATGTGGAACCCTCAATGCATCCCACGTATGCAGAAGCACTTAAGAACTTTGCAAATGCTGCACCCTGAATCAATAATCCCATAGATCAAGCAAAACAAGGTCAGCTTGTGCACAACACCGTTCCCCCTGGAAATACGAAGACGCAGGCTCCAGGACGGAAGTTAGTCCAGTAATGACAACAACCGAAGGAAGGGATACAGGACTGATGAAGTTTTGACAAGACAAGGCTATGGACCCTGCAAGACTCAGTCGCTGAAGATATGCACCAAGAATTGGGCAACTCCTGGGGCAAGGAAGGATGCTTAGCATCAGGAGAGAACCAACTGGCTAAATGTATGTATACATGACTTACGACCACATGTTTGCTGACGTATTGGAGCCTGAGTGAAAGAAGAGTAAGCATAGCTTCAAACTCAAGGGATTAGCACGGAAACAGTCCCAGCCCTGATAATCTAGCACCTTTCCCGGCATTCACACTGTACTTCTCCATCCCTACATCTTCTCAGGGGCTGCCATGTCTCATGGGAGGTTTGATAAGAACATAAAGTAAGAAGAGCCTCACTGGATCAGACCAAAGGCCTATCAAGTCCAACGTTTTGTTCCCAGAGCGGCCAACCAGACACCCATGGGAAGCCCACAAGCAGGACATGAGCACAGTAGCACCCTCCGACCCACGTTCCCAAGCAAATGGTGTACATGGGTATACTGCCTCCGATACTGGAAGTAGCATAGCCTTCTCCATGAATTTGTCTAATCCCCTTCTAAAGCTGGCCACGTTTATTTATTTATTTATTTATTTATTTAAACATTTATATCCCGCTCTATAGCACAAGGATATGTGTACAGATAAAATCATACATATAAAACAGAGCAAAAAATATACAATTCTAAAACAAATTAAACCGCTAATATGTTAAAACCAATATGAAATTTTAAAACAGTAAAAGCCAATGCAGGCTGGTGGATTTAGCCAACAAAAGCCTTGTTACAAAAACCACGTCTTAACCTGGCAGCAAAATGAAGCCAGTGCCAGCACCAGTCGGGCCTCCAGGGGGAGGGCATTCCACACCTGGGGTGCAAAGACAGAGAAAGCCCTTTCCATGTCCCACCATAGCGTATATCTCACGTTGGTGGGGCACGAAGGAGGGCTCCTCCGTCAGATCTCAGGTCTCGGGCAGGCAGATACAGGGAGAGGCGCTCCCTCAAGTATCGAGGTCCCAAGCCATTTGGGGCTTTAAACATCATTACCAACACCTTGAATTCCAACCGGAAACGTACTGGCAGCCAATGCAATTCCTCTAAGACTGGTGTTATATGGTCTCTACGAGATGTTCCAGTCAGCAATCTACCTGCTGCATTTTGCACTAGCTGCAACTTCCAAGTCATCTTCAAGGGCAGCCCCACGTAGAGTGCATTGCAGTAGTCTAATCAGGAAGTTAGCAGTGCATGTATTACTGTGGCTAGGCTATCCCTGTCCAGGAAAGGCTGTAGCTGGCAGATCAGCCGAAGCTGACCCCAAGTACTCTGGGCCACGGAGTCCACCTGGGCCTCCATTGAAAAGGATAGATCTAGGAGTACTCTCAAGCTACACACCTGCTCCATCAGAGGGAGTGCAACCCCATCCAGAACAGGTTGCTTACCCAATTCCCGGACTCAGGGAACACCAACCAACAAAACTTCTGTCTTATCAGGATTCAGCTTCAGTTTATGAGCCTCTCATCCAACCCACTGCAGCCTCCAGGCACTGGTCCAGCACTTTCACCGCCCCAGCTGACTGACGACAAGGAGAAATAGAGCTGAGTATCATCAGCATACTGATGACACCCAACCCCAAAACCACTAATGACCTCACTCAGCAGCTTCATATAGATGTTGAACAGCATGGGGGATAGAATAGAGCCCTGTGGCACCCCACAGCTTAATAGTTATGGGGTGGAACAGGAATCCCCCAACACCACTCTTTGGAATCGGACCTGCAAGTAGGAGCGGAACCACTGTAACACTGTGCCTCCTACTCCCATCTCGCAGAGCCAATCTAGTAAGATACCAAGATCAATGGTATCAAAAGCTGCTGAGAGATACAGGAAGATCAACAGGGTAGCGCTCCCCCTGTCTTTCACCCGGAGTAGGTCCTCGGTCACAGCAACCAAGGCTGTTTCAGCAATACTACAAATGAGAAGGATCTTGGAATTGTTGTAGATCGCAAGCTGAGTATGAGCCAACAGTGCGATATGGCTGCAAGAAAGGCCAATGCTATTTTGGGCTGCGTTAATAGAAGTATAGCTTCCAAATCACGTGAGGTACTGGTTCCTCTCTCTTCGGCCCTGGTTAGGCCTCATCTAGAGTATTGCGTCCAGTTCTGGGCTCCACAATTCAAGAAGGACGCAGACAAGCTGGAACGTGTTCAGAGGAGGGCAACCGGGATGATCAGGGGTCTGGAAACAAAGCTCTATGAAGAGAGACTGAAAGAACTGGGCATGTTTAGCCTGGAGAAGAGGAGATTGAGGGGAGACATGATAGCACTCTTCAAATACTTGAAAGGTTGTCACACAGAGGAGGGCCAGGATCTCTTCTCGATCCTCCCAGAGTACAGGACACGGAATAACGGGCTCAAGTTAAAGGAAGCCAGATTCCAGGTGGACATCAGGTGAAACTTCCTGACTGTTAGAGCAGTACGACAATGGAATCAGTGACCTAGGGAGGTGGTGGGCTCTCCCACACTAGAGGCCTTCAAGAGGCAGCTGGACAACCATCTGTCAGGGATGCTTTAGGGGGAATTCCTGCATTGAGCAGGGGGTTGGACTCGATGGCCTTGTAGGCCCCTTCCAACTCTGCTATTCTATGATTCTATGATTCTATAAGACTGAAATGGGTCCAGATAATCTGTTTCTTCCAATAACATTTGTGACCATCGCTATATCATGGTAGCAAATCCCATGATATAATAATGCAATAATCACAGCGCTCCTGGAAACTTCACTGCCAGGGTAGCTATTACTATTGTACGTGGTTTTTTTCCCCAGTTGGGCCAATCGGATGTATTTGCATAACAAGTGGTTCAGTTTTAAGGCGGGCCTTGCAAAAAGGTAGTTATTGCTCAGGGAGGCTCAAGATCTACCCTGATGCTTCTCTCGCGCCTTTCTGTTCTTTGCAACCCACCTGGAAAAAGAACAGATGGGAGTCTGAGAACCAATCTTATTTCAACAGCGCATCAATAAGTCAGGGAGACTGCTAGGACTGGTGTGCTCCGGAAATGTAAATGCCAGAAGATGGATTAAAATCTCCAAGAGAGAGGACCAAATTAAGTTACTGATTTAAATCATGTTTCTTTCTGATTCATACATTTCCTGAACACACATGCATACAAGGCATGTATGAGAAATCCAGTAAAGTTCAGGGTCTTTTTACGAGAATTCACTCAGTTCGAACTTCTCAGAATTGAACATGGATCTGAATGCAGTCTGCAGTCAAAGTCCATATATTTCTGAGCTTGAAGGATGATTCAAAGGACAAACAAAAATGTGTGAAAAACGCGCACATTTGAAAAATGCACATAAACACACTTCGACCGAAAGGAGACGAATGCCTACACTTCGAAAACGTGCACAACATATGAGGTGTGCATTAGGGGAAACATGCACAAAAACAGCTCACAATCTGACAGCACATGAGTCAGAATGAGCCTAGGGGTGGAATTTGGAGGACCTGAATCAGTTCACAGATCCATAACGCATTCTAATTGTTTGCTAGAACAAAACATGTTTATAACTTTGACACGGTTGATCATGATCTTCTCTTAGATTCCCTTCATGACCTTGGATTTTGTGGCTCTGTCTATAACTGGTTTGCCTCCTATCTAGCGGGTCGCTCTTTCAGCGTGTTGGCTAATGGCAGCTCGTCTTCCTCCTTTCCCCTTTCAGTAGGGGTTCCGCAAGGCTCGGTGCTTGGCCCCTTGTTGTTTTCCTTATACATGTTGCCCTTGGGCAAGCTTATTCAATCTCATGGCCTCCAATATCATCTGTACGCCGATGATACACAACTATATCTGTCATTTCCGGAACTTTCTCCTGATGTTCACGATCGTATCTTGGCATGTCTTTCAGATATCTCAGCTTGGCTGCTTCATCGTCATTTGAAACTCAATATGGCTAAGACTGAATTGCTTGTATTTCCTCCTAAACCTTCTCCTCATCTCTCATTCTCTCTTACTGTCAATGATGTTACGCTTACTCCAGTCAAGGAAGCTCGTAGCCTTGGCTTTATATTTGACTCCTCGCTCTCCTTTATTCCTCATATTGAGGCAGTAGCTAAATCTTGTCGATTTTTCCTGTATAATATTGCCAGGATTCGGTCATTTTTGTCTGTCTCTTCTGCCAAGACGCTTGTTCATGCGCTGGTTATTTCACGGTTGGACTACTGCAACCTCCTTCTCTCTGGCCTTCCTTCTTCTCACATCAGTCCGTTGGTTTCTGTTCACCACTCTGCCGCAAAGATCATCTTCTTGGCTCGCCGCTCTGACCATGTTACTCCGCTTCTGAAATCTCTTCATTGGCTTCCAATTCACTTCAGAATCCAATATAAACTTCTCCTGTTAACCTTCAAAGCTTTTCACGGTCTAGCTCCTTCCTATCTCTCCTCTCTCATCTCACACTATTGCCCCGCTCGTGCTCTTCGCTCCTCTGATGCCATGTTTCTCGCCTGCCCAAGGGCCTCTACTTCCCTTGCTCGGCTTCGTCCATTTTCTTCTGCTGCCCCTTACGCCTGGAACGCTCTTCCAGAACATTTGAGAACTACAAGTTCAATCGCAGCTTTTAAAGCTCAACTAAAAACTTTTCTTTTTCCTAAAGCTTTTAAAACTTGATGTTGTGCGGACTTTATACTGTTAGTTTTACCCTACCCTGTGCCTGCTTACCCTACCCTGTGCCTGTTGGCATTCTCTTCCCCTCCTTATTGTTTTACTATGATTTTATTAGATTGTAAGCCTATGCGGCAGGGCCTTGCTATTTACTGTTTTACTCTGTACAGCACCATGTACATTGATGGTGCTATATAAATAAATAAATAAATAAATAAATAAATAATAATAATAACAACTAAATGTCTGTTCTGATTCCGCCCCTACTCCACATGTACAGTGAACCCATGAGAGGGTTGCTGGACCACACGCATGAGTCCTTACCGCAACGATGTAGTGGGCTCACCATAGCTAGAATGTCACCAAGGAGAATCCAAAAATACAGGCACCTGGGTTGATCCCTTTCTCTCCGTAAGCCTAATGGGTTTTAATTCCCCATTCAAGGTCAAGCCAACTGAAAATACTTTGCACTACAACAGGGATAGATCACAACAACATATTGGGAACGTGCTGGGAACATCCATTTCTCCTCAACTACTGCAAAAACCGCAGCCAGCTCAGAGGGAACAGGGAATTGTGAGTGACATGGCAGATGGCATCATCAACCCTGCTTATCAAAAAATGCTGGTGCTTCGACCCTGTGGGCCCTGGTTCCACTACAACACTGCCTACCCTATACCTGCCTATAGGCCCCACAATCCCAATGGTCTCATTCACACTCATGAGGAAGTCCGCATGTATGTAGGGTTCTCCCGCATTATCAGGAACCTTGACTGGCCCAGAAAGAACTGTATATGTAAGGCCGACTCTCATTAACATCAAATGCACAATCACTGTCACATAAGAGTCAGGATGGGGAAGACATCTTTGAGCAGCATTATTTATTTATTTATTTATTTATTTATATAGCACCATCAGTGTACATGGTGCTGTACAGAGTAAAACAATAAAATAGCAAAACCCTGCCGCATAGGCTTACATTCTAACAGAATCATAATAAAACAATAAGAAGGGGAAGAGAATGCACCAAACAGGCACAGGGTAGAGTAAAACTAACAGTATAAAAGTCAGATCAAAGTCAAGTTTTAAAAGCTTTAGAAAAAAGAAAAGTTTTTAGCTGAGCTCTCTCACTAGAAGAGAACCTTTATACCAACCAGGAGCATAATGCAAAAACCTGCGGTCATGCTGTTTACGTGCCTTTTGACCTTCAGAACTGATATCTGCTCAAGGCAGCAATCGTGAAATTAAGGGTTTCACTTTGGCTCTTCCGATACCCAGATGTAAGGTAAAAGCACTGACTTGAAGATTAAGTGGCCAGAACTTTCCAGAATCATAAGCTGGTACCATAGTTACTGGGTAAAACAGCATTTCTCCATCACATGGAAAAGAAACAACCATGGTGTTGGATGAGAGAGTCTGAGCATTCATAATTTGGATATAAACACAACAGGCAATCTTTATATATAAAACGCTTAGGTATCTATATACATAAAATGCTTAGGTATGTTTCCATACAGGCTTCAGCTGATACAGGTTGCTAAGCAACAGTAACAACGTGTAACATCAGCTGATACAGGTTGCTAAGCCCCTCGCCTGACTCCTCTGGGCTTTCCAAGGTAATCCTACCCCCCTTTCTGCCTCTTTGCTCCCACCCACCCATGAAGAGGGAAGCACCACGGTCCGGAGCATGAGCGAGGCACGGCCGGAGCCCTTGGTGGCCGGGTGGGAGACCGCTCACCTGCTGCGAGCCCAGGCCCCGGCCTAAGCTCATGCGAGCTGGGCGGGCGGCCCAACGCTGACAGGAACCCCGGGGAGAGGGGGACACCTGCTCCCCCTCCCCCTGACCTCCCTGCCCCCCAGGTCTGCCAGACGGCGCTGTATCGGCAGCCTCCAAGCAGCCCGCGCCCCCACAATATTTAATTAATAAACTTTAAGATATGCTACAATGGCGTATGTTACGCTAGTAAATTATAATACTGGACCTTAGAGGCTAAATATTGTTTGACCCTTGCTTGTTTTTTTACACAGAAAAAGCAGACTTTGAATTGAATGGCTAGGATATGACCAAAATTAAACCATTTTAAGCTACATTGGTTTCCATGGGAAAGGTTTAAGCACGTGCCTCTCCCTCCTACTTTAAATCAAAGGATATTCTTAAATCTCTCAGAAACCAATCTGCCTCAGAAGTGCTTAACTTTGGCACAGCCATGCTCAGTGTGCTCAACAGAGGGTGAGGAATTCCGTTTTAAGAGATTATGTCAAGTTTAATAAGCTTGTTTGTATTGCATTCAGATATCATTAATAACCCAGGTTATTTTTTAAGGAACAGTTACTATTTTTAAAATTCCAGCTTAGATTTTAAAAGAAGCTGGTATAAATGAAATACGTATTTCTTTAAGAGCCATCTGTCTGTATCCAACCTGAGCCTTGATCATGACTACTGGGTGATCCCAGCAGCCAGAGAAACCATGCTTTGGTTGTTAAGGCAACAATCCACCATTTATTTCCTGAATTTAGATGCCAACGCAAGTTATACCTCCTACTCCAGCCGGAGCAAACCACAGACTTTATCGCACCGGCACAACAGGCATTTCCTTTCCTATTTTTCTTTGTGTCTTAAAAAAAGTCTCTGCTTAAAGTGAGATAAAGGGGCTCTTCATACCTCAAGTGGTATGGGGAAAAAAAGGAAATGTGCAAGTGAAGTGTACATGCAGAGGGTGATCCGTGTCTGGAAGGCATACACCAAAACACTGCTGCCTCGTACATGAACAAATGCCACCACAGTTATTCGCTTGCACACAATACAACAATTTGGTTTCTTAGAACAGAAAGAGCGCACTGAAGGAAGCAGAACCACTTGCTAGTGGCTTCCACCAGCACTATGATTTTGGAATATCCAAACTTGGCCAAATCATAAAATGCCACCCCCCCACCCCCCGTTCAAACACCCTATTCAAACCTTTTGTGATCCCTCCCTACGGGTATCAGTGCAACCAGGGACCGCTGCACACGAGATTACACATTCTTTTGTCCCACAACACAACCAACCTAACTCTGGGTGGAGAACAGAAATTGGACTGCTGGATCAGGCCAACAGCTTACCCAGTCTATCATTCTGTTTCTAATTAGGTACTACCTCGTAGTAGGTGGCTACTAGGAGGAGGGCCTTCTCCGCTGTGGCACCCCGGTTGTGGAATGAGCTCCCCCCAGAGAGGTCTGCCTGGCGCCTACACTGTACTCCTTTCGTCGCCAGCTGAAGACCTTTTTACGCTCTCAGTATTTTAACACTTAATTTTAACTTAAATTTAAATTTGACTGTTCTAACTCTGTATTTTAATTTTATATCAATTTTGCTGCGTGGTTTTATCCTGGTTGTGCTTTTTATACTGTATTTTGTATTTGTGCTTTTAACCTGTTGGTTGTTTTATTATGGTTTTGATTTTTGTGAACCGCCCAGAGAGCTTCGGCTATTGGGCGGTATAAAAATGTAATAAATAAATAAATACTTCCAGTGAGTCCACAAATGGCACATGAAGATGACATCCATCCAGTATTTCTGAGACAAAGCTTCCATATAGAAAAGTGATATCAAAACACCAGGTGCTGTGCTGGGCCCATTTTTAAATCCATCCCAAGGGCTCAAGGAAGTTAACAAAAAGACCCAGGTGAGGAAAACATTATGGTTTGCCCCTACCAAACCATCTACCATCAACTGCCTTACGGGAAGGATTCTGATGACTTTTAATACGTTAACGTTGTTTATTGTGATTTTATTAATATATTTTTATATATATTGGGAGGACTTTGCTTCCTGAAAAGTGGGATATGAATCGTTTTAACAACAGCAACTGTGCAAATCCCATACATTTCAATGTGACTTGTACAGGAAACAGTTCCAGTGCAAATTGTGTCCCACTTTCGGCCTGCCTTGTGTCTTTCAGCACCTTTCAACACTTAAAAGGTCACCCAAGATACTATCGGAGCTCTCCAAAGCAAATTACAGCAAAACTAAAGAAGCTAGCCTCGTCCAAAGTAATCTCTTTCCTGCAGCCGTCAGAAAACTTTATTAGTCAAACTATTAATAAACCATGAGCTGTGGGGTAGGTGGTTTATCTTACCAGATGGGCCAGACAGATCACTTTATTCTTAACATGGATAATTCATAGAACTGCAGCTTCTTGGGGGCACTGGCAGCAAGGAGAGCGGCAGCACACCCTCAGCTATCATCTTTCTTTTTAATTAAAAGACAAAAGGTTTCTGACAGACAGAAGCAATAGTTTTGGACAAGAGGGGTACAGTTGAAGTAGACACTGACATACGAGAGAACAAGCACTAAGTGACCTCATCTGGGACTCACCAATGATATATTTCCCATATATTACTACCAATTCAGCTCATAGTGTCAAGTTCTCTGAGGACTTGGAGCGGATTTTAGCACGGAACACGGGAATTGCATGAACCATCCTGTGCTAAATTCATGTAATCATGCTCCGGAAACAACCGCAGAAAATATGCAAATGATAAAAGCGACAAATTGCCTAATTTATTCTAGCCCAGCATTCTGACAGTAGCCAGCTCATGGGAAATTCACAAGTAGGACGCAATGGAAAGTGGCAATGCCTGTTGGTCCCCTAGTAACTGGTTACCAAAAGTAGTAGTAGTAGTAGTAGCATCCTGCCTTTTGCCCAATATTCTGAACAAGGACGCTTCCATTCTAGCTAACAGCCATTGACAGACGTAGCCCTCCATGAATTTGGTTGACCCTTTTTAAAGCAATTTATACCCTACCCTGTGCCTGTTTGCATTCTCTTCCCCTTCTTATTGTTTTACTATGATTCTATTAGATTGTAAGCCTATGTGGCAGAGTCTTGCTATTTACTGTTTTACTCTGTACAGCACCATGTACATTGATGGTGCTATATAAATAAATAAATAAATAAATAAATAATAATAATAATAATAATAATAAGTGCGCATCAATTGGCTGCTTATTCGCTACCGGACCAGGTTTAAGGTTTGGTACTAATGTACAAATCCCTAAACAACTTGGGACCTTCACCCCTATCAACCTGCCCAGTCACTGAGGTCATCCGGGGGGCTGCTCCTGGTGGTTCCACATAGATCCATCCTCCGATTGGAATCCATCAGGGGAAGGGCCTTCAGCGTGGTGGCCCCCCTCCTGTGGAACTCCCTGCCTCTAGAGGTCAGGCAGGCGCCAACCTTGTACTCCTTTCGGCGCCTCCTGAAAACATCTTTATTCCAAGAAGCCTTTCCTTAATATGCAGCCTTGGATTTCTGTTTTTGCTTCTTTTTAAATTTTGTTTTAACTGCTATATTCTGTTTTTATTTTCATTTTACCTTGTACACCGCTCCGAAATTTTTCAATGGGGAGCGGTATGTATGTATTCTAAATAAATAAATAAATTTACATAGGTTAGTTATGCATTGCCCGTGTGTTAGGAGCGCACTCTGAATCTAGTGGGATTCCCATGTTCTTGCAGGTCGATAGCAAAATAATTCTTGTCATTCTCAATACCATTCGTAATCAGGACACGGAATAATGGGCTCAAGTTACAGGAAGCCAGATTCTGGCTGGACATCAGGAAAAGCTTCCTGACTGTGAGAGCAGTACGACAATGGAATCAGTGACCTAGGGAGGTTGTGGGCTCTCCCACACTAGAGGCCTTCAAGAGGAAGCTGGACAACCATCTGTCAGGGATGCTTTAGGGTGGATTCCTGCATTGCGCAGGGGGTTGGACTCGATGGCCTTGTAGGCCCCTTCCAACTCTGCTATTCTATGATTCAAGCTCCATGAGGTCTCCAGCTGTAGACCTCCAACAGTTACTCTTGCAACCCTCCCTTCATAAATGAAGCTTGCAGATACAAGACTTTGAGTATTCTCAGTTGCTTTAAGGTGGAAATATTTCTGGTCTGAATAACACCTTCATGTTTTCTCAGTGTTCAAATGATTTATAAATAAAATGCTTTAAGCCAGCCCTTCCCAAGCTCCGGCAGATCATGGCATATTAAGAACGTTGCTAAGTCCAGTCAGCTGCATTGTCCAGGATCTTATTTCAACCATGATCAGCCAGATGCCCCTGGGAAACTCAGAAGAGCAGGGCATGAAAGCCACCATTTTCCGCTGTTATTTAGCCCCAGCAACTAGTATTCAGATAAAAGCTGCCTCTGTACACACACGTTCCGTTTCTTTAATTTTTATTTATTGATTTGATTTGTACCCCAGCTTTCTACCCCCAAAAATGGCTCAAGGAGACTTACAGAGACAATAAAAATTGCTCAATTTTAGTTATCATGGCTTATCAAAGGCTGATGGACTTTTCCCAATACTACTTTTAAAAACATCCAAGCAAGCAGCTCTCATTGCATCTTGGTTGTCAATGCAATAAGTTTATAGGTTGATTTCATTGATTTGAAGAAAAATGACACTCGAAGTGGCTGTACATTGTGTGAAGGTCCTTTCTTGGTGACTGACCTGAATGTACTAACAATAAATCTCAGTGGGTGACTCCCATTTCTAGCGTTATGACAAAGACAACAGAATATCTACCTGTTTATTTTATCGTATCCCACCCTTCCTCCAAGAACCAAAGATCGCATCTAAGTTCCCCACCCATCACAGCAACCCCACAAAAATAGTTAGGTTATTTAAGTGGCCCAAAGTGACTCAAGGAACTTTGTGGCTACACTGGGATTTGACCCACGTCTTCTCCATGTCACTACGTTGGACTGAATCTCAGTGCTAATCTTCAGATATTTCCACACCATCGAAGTTTCCTACATTTTCCACACCAAGATGGATATTTTTTTATTTATTTTATGTTTACACTGCTCTTCAACCCAAAACTAAAGTTCCCAAGTGCAGCTTACAGAGATGAATAATGATATTTAAGAACCGCCCAGAGAGCTTCGGCTATTGGGCGGTATAAAAATGTAATAAATAAATAAATGTGGATCGGTGGCCAGTTTTTGGTGGACCACTTTGTGTGAGCTGATTACTAGGATGCCTGTACAGAATGCTAGTCTAAGAGACTAAACCACCAACAACTATTAGCCGGGATAACTAAGTGGAAGTTCTATGTCCTGAGTCAGGGAACCTCACCTCTGAAAGCCATGTGCTTGTGTGGAGGGGGGGTGGGTGTGCAAACAATGGAGAAGGGCTGACACCTCCATGGCCTGCTACTCAGCTTCCATAGCCATCTCTTAGAAACAGGATGCCTGGTCTAGACATCCCTTTAATGCCTGGTCTAGACATTCCTGCCTACACCTAACCTGGTGCCACCAGATGTTTTGGACTACAGCTCCCAGCATTTTTGGCCATAGGCCATGCTGGCTGGGGGTGATGGAAGTTGCAGGCCAGGCCAGGCCAGCTGAGGTGCAGGCCAGTCTGGCAGGGAATCATGGGGAAAGCAACCTCTGGTGTCCTCCAGATGAGTTGGAATGCAACTCCCATCATCCCTAGCCAGTTGCAGCCCAGGCCAATCTTGCTATGTTGGGAGCTGCAGGCTAGGTCAGGCCAGCTGGAATGATGGGAGCTGCCATCCAGGACAGGCTGGTAGGGAATCATGGGAGCTGCAGGCTAGGTCAGGCCAGCTGAGAATGATGGGAGTTGCCATCCAGGCCAGGCTGCTTGGCTGGGACTGATGGGAGCTGCAGTCCAGTCCAGGATGGTTGGAAGGGAATGATGGGAACTGAGGGCCAGCTGAGAATGATGGGAATTGCCATCCAGGACAGGCTGGTAGGGAATCATGGAAGCTGCAGGCTAGGTCAGGCCAGCTGAGAATGATGGGAGTTATCATCCAGGTCAGGCTGCCTGGTGGCTGGGACTGATGGGAGCTACAGTCCAGTCCAGGCTGGCTGGCAGGGAATGACGGGAACTGCAGTCCAGCTGAGAATGATGGGAGTTGCCATTCAGGACAGGCTGCCTGGCTGGGGCTGATGGGAGCTGCAGTCCAGTCCAGGACATCTGGTAGGGAATGATGGGAACTGTGGGCCAGCTGAGAATGATGGGAGTTGCCATTCAGGACAGGCTGCCTGGCTGGGGCTGATGGGAGTTGCAGTCCAGTCCAGGACATCTGGTAGGGAATGATGGGAACTGTGGACCAGCTGAGAATGATGGGAGTTGCCATTCAGGACAGGCTGCCTGGCTGGGGCTGATGGGAGCTGCAGTCCAGTCCAGGACGGCTGGTAGGGAATGATGGGAACTGCGGGCCAGCTGAGAATGATGGGAGTTGCCATCCAGGCCAGGCTGGCTGGGAATGATGGGACCTGCAGTCCAACACATCTGGAGGCCACCAGAGGTTCCTCTTATGTTCTTCTCAAACCAGGCAGAGTGAATGACGTCACTCTGATGTCATCCCGCCGCCCCAACCCTCCGCACGGCGCCCCTCCCCCAAGGAGGCCTCCCCATTCAGGCGCCAGCGGATCCCAACCGCTTTCTCCCTGGCCCAGCCGCCCACCCGACTCGCCCACCCACGTACCTGCCGGGCCGCCGCCCCGGTGCGCTCCCGCAAGGCCTTGAGCCGCTCCTTTCGCCTCAGCGCCTCCTCCTGCAGACCTCCAGGCGCGGCCGCCATCTTTGCGCGCACTGCGCAGGCGCGCGGCGGCGTTGGCGCAGGCCGGGGAGCCGCCGAGCAAGAGCAGAGCCACCGATCGCCGGGGGAAGGGGAGGCGAGCAGAGCGCCGAGCTCATCGTTCGCTGTAACAGGGAAAGTGGAGGAGAAGCTTAAGCGTGGGAGGAAGATTGGCTTTTTTCTTGTTGTTTTAATTATTATTATTATTATTATTTATATAGCACCATCAGTGTTTTAATGAGGAGAGCAATAGAGATGAAGGGGTTTATTCAGGGATATAGTCAAGGTGGCCCCCTTTAGGATTCAAACAAAAGTTCCTCTGAGCATACACAGAGCGCTTTTCCCTCTTAGCATCAGTCTGTACAACGGGGCAGGGCAATAGTGTTAATGTGGGGTGAGTGACAGTGGTTGCAGGCATTGAAGCTGAGAAAGAGCAGCTTGCCTAATGCCCAACAGAATACACTGGTTCAGTTCAGACGACATAATAAGCACCGGTGGTTTTATCTAGGGTGACCCTATGAAAAGGAGGACCGGGCTCCTGTATCTTTAACAGTTGTATTGAAAAGGGAATTTCTGCAGGTGACATTTGTATATATGGAGAACCTGATTCCCTCTTCATCACAACAGTTGAAGCTGCAGGAGCCCTGCCCTCTTTTAAATCTGGTCACTCTAGTATAGCGCCTTCAGCTTTAACTGTTGTGATGAAGAGGGAATTTCACCAGGTTCTCCATTTATACAAATGACACCTGCTGAAATTCCCTTTTCTATGCAACTGTTAAAGACACAGGAGCCCTGTCCTCCTTTTCATATGGTCACCCTAATATAGTAGTCAACTGTCAATTGAGCAGTCAATGGTAGGTATTTCTGTCAGGCAAAAAACACCCCGCGGTTGACTTTTTCGTCAAAAAACAAACAAACTAGAGAAACACAACCAGCTTCAGAGTTGACTAGTTGCACAACCAGTGGCTATTGTGTTGTCCGAACTTAGTGAGTGGAGTTTTTTGACACATTGTATGGACTATTTCAGCTGGTTACAGAGTTCCCCGGCAAGAGCAGCCAAAACCGAGCCAGCCGCTCTGCTAAAGTGTTGTCCGAGTGCAGCCACTGTAAAAAAAATAAAAATAAAATAGTGATGGGCATGGGGAGATCTTTCCTCCAAAAGGCTCGTCAAGGTTGCATTCATAATTCTCCCTGCTTCACTTTATCCTCACAACAACCCTGTGAGGATGTTCAGACTGGGATTTGAACAGTCCCAATTCAATGTGCTAGTAAACAAGACTTCCTCTATCCTTGTGCCCTCCAGAAGTTTCGGACTACAGCTGCCATTATCACTCAGCCATCCCCCACACACACCCCAAAGATGGGAGCTCTGTAGTTTGCACGGGGGACCTTGGCCATCACGCTGAGGCTGCAATCCTAGAGACGCGCTTACCTGGGAGTAAGTCCCATTGAACTTACATTGTTGAACAGCATGAGATACATTCATTAAATTGGCAATTGCTCTTCCTACACTTACTACAATAAGCTCATGTCATCAAACTTAACTGGTAACAGGATTTTTTTTTTCTTTTTTAAGGGGAACGTTTTGATTTCCATTTGAGTGCCATTCACATTCATACCGCTATAGTAAATTAAAAGGGGGCTCAATGTCATCTTTCAATCCCATTTCTTCTTTAAAAACCAAAGTGCTGACATCATAACCAAGGGGTGCATTGTTTAATATTGATAATCAGTCACCTGCCCCTCTCAAAGACTGGATGAAGATGGTGACCTAATTTTCACTCTTTATATTTCAGCATAAATGTGTGAGTGTCTTCATTTGGGTTTCGGAATGAGAAATTTGAGTTTAAATAATCCCAAAATTAGATATGGTTCATAGAACTTGGCTTTGGCTTGATTTAAGGCCATAACTAAAGTCACATTCCAACCATTTCAGATGCACTGAATTCACCTAATTTTGACACTCCTCCGTTTTCAGCCTGACAAGTAGGGATGTGCAAAGCTAGCCCCCATGTCCCTGGTTTATTTCATCCAGATGTTTGCATTTTAAATAATTAAGAAGCCATTGTCTGAAGCAGACATCAAAGCAAACAGACAGGAGTAGCAATGTCAGCACCGAGGACTGGCATAATGAGGCGTCGGACAAAGACATCTATGGTTATGCGTTTAAGTGTCAGAAAGGATGAAGGACAGAGATTAATGCTTCTCCGTAGAATAAATTACTCAACCTTTCAGAGGTTATTTCAAAGAAATTTTGTACAACGAGAAACATGAATATGAAAATTTGACCTTGTGAACATTACTTCTGTTGTGCTACAGTGTAGTTGACTGATTTACAGAAACAGTTCATCAAAAGATGTGTGTGTGTGTGTGTGTGTGTGTGTGTGTGTGTGTGTGAGAGAGAGAGAGAGAGAGAGAGAGAGAGAGAGAGAAAGGTTTATTATATAAGGACACTGAGAAAAGGATTTTTTCCGTATATGTTTAGATAAGTACTTATCAACTGAAGTTTTTCTTCAGGGGTTGAATTTCAAATAGTTCTCCTAATTTTCACAAATACTATAATGCATCAAAGATTCACAATGCTGGGTGCTAGTTTTTACGGATTTGCCCTGGCTGAATGTTTCAAGCTATAGTTCCAATATTTCGGAAGCCTTTGCTGCCAGTTAACTATAGCTGAATAATATTTTTCAAAAAAAATATACACCAGAATTGTTCTAGGTGGGTTCAATCTTTAGTTTTGCACTAACAAGAATTAATAAGGAGAAAATGTTTTAATCCACTTTTCATTTTTATTAAAATACCTATAACATCACGTGAAAATATAATTTGCATGCACTAAAATGAAAACAGCTCTTCTTCTTATAAAACAGAGCATTGCCAAAGATGCTTAGATCCTAGTACTTTGAGTTTTTGGACCCAATCCTATGATTTTTAGAGAGAGAGAAAGTCCTATAACTCCCGGCATGCCCCAGCCAACCATACTCGCTGAGGAATGCTGGGAGTTGTAGGACATTTGCTGTCCATGTATGCATAGGATTGTGCCCTAAATGTTCTTAGACTTCTAGTCCTCATGGTCCAAAAGGATAGATTTCATCAATGCACAAGTTTCCTAGTTAGCTCTGAATAGACTGTCAAAAACTTATACCTTTTCGTGTAGAGAATACCTCATAGGCAATATTAAGTGCTATCCCATAAATTGGGAGTGCAGTCTTAAATATCTCATTGTGACTAAACTTCCTTTAAAAAAATTAAAATGAACCCCCCAAAAGGCATCACATACGCCTTTCAGGTTAGGTAAGAATAATTCTTAATCATACCTTTAAGAAGATGCCCTTCTTACTCAAAATTTTTCTGTACATATGCATATCAAGCTTTTTAATGCATATATCTTACACAATTTAAAGTACACTTTTGGCCTGAAATAATGCAGGTATTGTTATTATTATTATTATTATTATTATTATTATTATTATTTATATAGCACCATCAATGTACATGGTGCTGTACAGAGTAAAACAATAAAATAGCAAAACCCTGCCGCATAGGCTTACATTCTAATAGAATCATAATAAAACAATAAGAAGGGGAAGAGAATGCACCAAACAGGCACAGGGTAGAGTAAAACTAACCGTATAAAAGTAAGATCAAAATCAAGTTCTAAAAGCTTTAGAAAAAAGAAAAGTTTTTAGCTGAGCTTCAAAAATTGCGATTGAACTTGTAGTTCGCAAATGTTCTGGAAGAGCGTTCCAGGTGTAAGGAGAAGAAATTTAGCACATTTAGCAGAAATCCCACAGTTTTACCCTGTCTTTGTCTTCCAAAGACTTGCGGGTTTAACAATCGTCACAAAACATGTGTTCCCCAGCACTATCTATCAGCCTATCTAGACCAGGGATGGGCAGAAAGTTTATCTCCAGATGTTTTTGACATCAACTCCCAGCATTCCTTACCATTGGCCATACTAGCAGAGGCTCCTGGGAGTTCAAGTCCAAATATATGGAAATCTACCTGCTGCCAATTGAACTGCGACATCTGCTACCTTGATGCCAGGCAGGCAAGTCACCATGTGGTCTACATGCTCATTGCAAATCCATCTCTTTGTGTTTCTAATGATCCAATTGCCCACTTCTAGGAGGAGCCTTCCATGTTTGGAGGCCTAACCTCAGCATGGGTGGTGTGTGTTTCCTATCGCCTTCTGAGCTGGGCAAGCGCAGGATATGACAGATGCTGTGCCGGCATGGTGGTGGTGTGGTCTCTCCTGTAATGTGCAATTGTTGTGGTGCTCAGCATAAAACAAATGGAGTGTAATTTGCCTTCGCACAGTAAAAATCCTGGAGTTGACTGTGGATGTGGGTCAAAATTCATTCCGTGCAAAATAAAATAAAAACCCGATTTGGTAGCTTTTGCCCTCAGTTTCTGTGAAACTATAAATCTTCACTTACAGTTATATGAACAACCATCTTAAGAAATAGGTGTGGTGGGACTGAAAGGTTTAGTTTCCTTTAAGTATCAGCCGAGACTTATGGTATTACAAAAGTTGCTTATTTACAGAGCCCTCTGGGAAGCAAGCAGGGTCCTAAAAATAGGGGCATGGCCTCAGATTCCTAGAAATCAACTGTTTCACACACACACACACACACACACACACACACACACACAGGATTGCACCCGGTACTAGTAAACTTCAGCTAAAACTCTCCACTTTCTGCTTCTCGGTTCCAACGGCAAAAATTGACTTCAAACTATATCACTGCTTCTCCCACTAGCTGGAAGGTGTAACCTTCCCAAACTCTAGGTGTTGCATTCCAAAGGATGGAGAGAGTAACCTGATTCTCATTTTGCCCTACCCAGGGTTTATCTGACAGGTGACAAAACAAACCACAATTTGTTTTCTTAATCCCTGGGTTGGTTGTTCCCCTCCTTCACTTCGCTTTGATGTTGGGTTGTGAACTCTCAAGTTGTTTTTATGTTTTTATGATGGGCTGTTGTTATGTGCAAACTCAGAACCATGGGTTGTTCATGGGTTGTTTCACCAAGCTACAAAAGCACTGGGCAGGAATGGCCAAAAAACTCCAAAACCAGCCATTCTAAATGCTGGTACTACAGTGCCTCAGAAATACCCAAAATACAGGGAGGGAGCATGTGAAGGAAGAGGGAATCGAACAACCCAGGAATTGAAAAACAACAACCTGTGCTTTGTGTAATCATCTGGCAGACAAATCACAGATAAATTCTGGGTAAACGGTAGGTAAGGAAACAACCCATACTCTGGGTTGTCCTTATATACAAATCAGGTCAGTAAGTCCAAGCCATAAAAGACAATCAAGCTTGTTTTGTTACATCTTGAATCACATTCAAGATGTGATTCACATTCACCTTACTCAAGACAGGCCTAAATGCAAAACCAACCGCTATATGCCTAGTAAGTTTCACATCCATTTGTAGAATATTGTAATCGCACGCAGCTGGGACATTCCAGAGGTCTTCAAAACAAGCAGAAGAGCAAAATGTAGCAACGTAACACCCATGTTGCCTGCAAGACGCCGTGTGCTGGACGGTGCTGTCCATCATGTGCTCTGCGAAAGTTATGCAATGGTGTTTGGAGATTTATGCAAGAGCAGAATAAGAACTGCACAGTTTCATCTAGGTTTCTTCAATCGCCATCAGCAAGAAACTGACTTGGTTGTGGTGTGTCCAATGAGAAACGGCAAAACACCAAACCTGACGCAACTTTTTTTTTTTTTTTTACGAAGCGCGTCAATGCATTCTCAAGTTAACTTCAATAAGAGGGACTGAAAGAACTGGGCATGTTTAGCCTGGAGAAGAGAAGATTGAGGGGAGATATGATAGCACTCTTCAAATACTTAAAAGGTTGTCACACAGAGGAGGGACAGGATCTCTTCTCGATCCTCCCAGAGTGCAGGACACGGAATAACGGGCTCAAGTTACAGGAAGCCAGATTCCAGCTGGACATCAGGAAAAACTTCCTGACTGTTAGAGCAGTACGACAATGGGACCAGTTACCTAGGGAGGTTGTGGGCTCTCCCACACTAGAGGCCTTCAAGAGGCAGCTGGACAACCATCTGTCAGAGATGCTTTAGGGTGGATTCCTGCATTGAGCAGGGGGTTGGACTCGATGGCCTTGTAGGCCCCTTCCAACTCTGCTATTCTATGATTCTATGATTCTATGAATCCATGGGTCAGATTCAAAGAAATCTGAACTCCTTTGAATCTATCACAGATTCACCACCTCCAGCGTCCCAAGACATCCCTGGGTTGACATTGTATTCAGACAGGACCTATGCATGTCAAACCCAAAGGAGGGAGTCTCAGATTGCGCGGTTGACTTCACTGAGGGAATTGACTGCATAATTTTGGAGTATCAACGGTGAGTTTTACACATGGAAGCTGTAAGCAAAAATGAAATTTCTGTATGGATGGCTGAACACGCAAGAGCCTTGATTGTCCATGAAGGAATGTCACGTTCAGAATTGGCATGACCATAATAGTCCAGGGGAAAGATAATTTATTAATTAATTTATTTATTTATTGCATTTCTGTACCGCCCAATAGCCGAAGCTCTCTGGGCGGTTCACAAAAATTAAGACCATTCGAAGTATAAAACAAACAGTATAAAACCATGATATAAAATACAATATTTTTACCCTACCCTGTACCTGCTTACCCTACCCTGTGCCTGTTGGCATTCTCTTCCCCTCCTTATTGTTTTACTATGATTTTTTTAGATTGTAAGCCTATGCGGCAGAGTCTTGCTATTTACTGTTTTACTCTGTACAGCACCATGTACATTGATGGTGCTATATAAATAAATTAATAATAATAATAATAATAATAATAATAATAATAATAATAATATAAAAGCACAACCAGGATAAAATCAGCAGCAGTGCAGAAATACCAATTTAAAATACACATTTAAAACAGCCGAGTTAAAATTAATTTATAGACTGTTAAAATACTAGGAGAATAAAAAGGTCTCAGTTGATGCAGCCCTTTTGTGATGAAAATGTGGGGTGCTGGGGAATTACTCCTCCAAAGTTACTAGTCCTGATGGCTATGTACAACCTCCAGTATGAGAGGCAGTAAGCCTATATACACTAGTTGCTGGGGAACATGGGTGGGAGGGTGAAGAGGAGGGCCTTCTCTGCTGTGGCAGCCCGGCTGTGGAATGAGCTCCCTAAGGAGGTTCGCTTGGCACCTACACTATATGCTTTTATACGCCAGGTGAAGACCTTTTTATTCACTGAGCATTTTAACGGTCTATAAATAAATTTTAACTTGGTGCTTTAAATTCGTAATTTTGCATTGCTGCTGTTTTTATCTGGTTGAGCTTTTATATTGTATTTTATATTATGGTTTTATACTGTTATTTTATACTTTGAATGGTTTTAATTTTTGTGAACCGCCCAGAGAGCTCTGGCTATGGGGCGGTATAGAAATGCAATAAATAAATAAATGTTGCCCCATGTCCTGCTTTGTTGGTCCCTGGTCCACAGCTGGTTGGCCACTGTGTGCACAGAGTGCTGGACTGGATGGACCCTTGATCTGATGCAGCAGGGCTGTTCTTATATTCTTTTGTTCTTAAAGCGGCAAACAAGGTTGCCAAAAAAATGCATTGCCAAAAAAAGAGAGGGCAGTTTTTGGATAGGGTTCAGCACCTTGTATAGCTCCTTTAGAGTTCAGACTGAAACCCAGAGCGGATTCACCACCCCACTGACATTGGAGCCACCAGCCTCCACTGGAACCTGGCATGGGGTGGGTTTCCATCTGGCCCAAAGCTACTCTTTCACAACCTGACCCCTTTAGGGGCTCCTCTGTTCCTCTCCTGGCAGCCTGCTGAATTTCCATGCTGGGTGCTGAGAAAGAGACATGTAAAGAGAGGCTCGGAGTGTGGCAACGAGGGACAGGGCCTTTTCGGTGGTGGCCCCCAGACTATGGAACGATCTCCCTGACGAGGCTCGCCTGGCGCCAACGCTGCTATCTTTCCGGCGCCAGGTTAAGACTTTCCTCTTTGCCCAGGCATATGGCGGCACATCTAAATTACCCACATGTTTAGTTTTTTAACGATTTTTAATGCTTTATTTATGTATGTTCTGTGTTTTAGAATTTTAAATTTTGTATACTCATTTTTATCTTAATTTTAGAATTTCTGTAAACTGCCCATTGAGCCCCGGCTATGGGAGCGGTATATAAGTGCAATAAATAACTAAATAAATAAATAAATAAATAAATAAACCCGGTAGATGGCTAACAATTTGCTGCCTTTTATGACACCCAACATTTGCTGCCTGAGGTGACTGCCTCACTCTGCCTTGTGGTAGGGCCGGCCTTGTAATACTGTATGCTTCAGCATGACATTGTGTGCCTCCATGGGCTGATGACTCATCCACTATTCTCCAGGAGTACAACGGAATAAATGACTTCCCTCCAGAGCTAGAGGAGACTGTAAAACATGTTGCAAATTGCTGCAGGAGTCTGACAATAGTGGACAATTTCACATTCTGCACGCCACCTAATTGAGAGTTTATTTAACCAAGTGGTCCATCTACCCATTCCTAAGCAACCGTGAGAGAATGCAACACTATCCCAAACAGCAGCATAGTTCCAAGACCCGCCTTCCCCAATCAGGTGCCCTCCAGATGTTCTGGACTACAATTCCCAGCATTTCTGACCATTGCCCATGCTGGCTGGCGGGAGTTGGAGTCCTCCGCATCTCAAGGGCACCAGGTTGGGAAAGACTGGGGTAGACAATGAAGCCAACACTTAATGGCACTCATTTCAGAGCTGATATATGCCTGGCACTGTGATGTGGGAACCTTAGTGTGAGTTAAATTCCACTTCTCTAAACGAAAGCTACCACTCATCGTTACAAGGAAAACTCGTGCTTGATTTTATTCCCCATGTCACACGGCCCTCTCACCTGATCCTGGCTACTTCACAGCCAGTAAGGCTAAAATTGAGCCCTTGCTTGGATAGAAGTCCAAATAGGATGGGTCATACGTAGCAATATGCTGCACATCTTAAAAGACAACCTACGCAGGTTTACTCAAAGCTGGGTTACTCTCCAGTCAGTAGAGCTGACTCCTAGGAAACTGTACAACGAATACCAGCCAATTTCTACATATTTACTCATGTTATGCCTCCACCTTGTAGGGTGACCCTATGAAAAGGAGGACAGGGGGGCTCCTGTATCTTTAACAGTTGTATAGAAAAGGGAATTTCAGCAGGTGCCAATTCAAAGTATAAAACAACAGTATAAAACCACAATATAAAATACGGTATAAAAGCACAACCAAGATAAAAACAGCAGCAATGCAAAAATACAAATTGAAAACACAAATTTAAAACAGCAAAGTTAAAATTAATTTATAGACTGTTAAAATACTGGGAGAATAAAAAGGTCTTCATCTGGCGTCTAAAAGAATATAATGTAGGTGCCAAGCGAACCTCCTTAGGGAGCTCGTTCCACAGCCGGGGTGCCACAGCAGAGAAGGCCCTGCTCCTGGTGGCCATCTGCCTCACTTCCTTTGGCAGGGGCTCACGGAGAAGGACCCCTGAGGATGACCTTAGGGTCCGGTCAGGTACATATGGGAGGAGGCGTTCCTTCAGATAGCCTGGGCCCAAGCCGTTTAGGGCTTTAAATGTTAATACCAGCACTTTGAATTGGGCCCAGACCTGGACTGGCAGCCAATGAAGCTGGAAAAGGACGGGCGTGATGTGGTCTCATCGGCCAGTCCCTGTTAGTAACCGTGCTGCCCTGTTTTGTACCAGTTGAAGTTTCCGGACCGTTTTCAAAGGCAGCCCCATGTATAACGCATTGCAGTAATCCAAACGAGGGGTTATCAGAGCATGGATAACTGTAGCTAGGCTATCTCTGTCCACTGAGGTGCTCTTTGCCACTGAGTTCACCTGTGCCTCAAGTGACAGCTCTGGATCTAAGAGCACCCCCAAACTATGGACCCAATCCTTTAGTGGGAATGCAACCCCCTCCATTTATAGCCTTTCTATCCCACCCCTGTAGCCAAAAAGGCTCCCAAGGCTCCTTAAAAAGATAAGAAATAAGACAGTCACGAAGAGTCGGAAGCAACTGAACAAATAAACAACAACAAGCCACGAAGAGTCGGAAGCAACTGAAAGAATAAACAACAACAATAATAATAATGATGACCACATGGAAAGGAGGACAGGGCTCCTGTATCTTTAACAGTTGCATAGAAAAGGGAATTTCAGCAAGTGTCATTCGTATGCATGCAGCACCGGGTAAAATTCCCTCTTCATCACCACAGTTAAAGCGGCAGGAGCTATACTAGAGTGACCAGATGCAAAAAGAGGGCAGGGCTCCTGCCGCTTTAACTGTTCTAATGAAGAGGAAATTTCACCAGGTACGGCGTGCATGCAAATGACACCTGCTGAAATTCCCTTTTCTATGCAACTGTTAATGATACAGGAGCCCGGTCCTCCTTTTCATAGGGTCACCCTATAATGCAATAATTCTAATAACAATCTAAAAGACATGACACAAAAGAAAAGGGGAATTGGGAGAGAGGAGGAGTGGGGTGGGAATCAAAGTCAGGCACTAGAGATTCTTAGCAGCCAAGTTCAGCTGGATCTAAACTCAGTGGAAGGGCTGCTGTTTCCAGCCACAGTTGATCGCAGGAGGGAGCAAGGTTATTATTTATTACATTTACATTTCTATATCTACCGCCCCATAGCCGAAGCTCTGTCAGCTGCAGCTGCATTCAGACAGGATGGGGTGTGGGTGGGTGTATTTGACTGCTGTTTTCTCTCTATCTGATCTAGTAGGACACAATGTGCACTTTGAGAGATGGGCTCTTAATACTACTGCTCAAAAAGCCATATGCAGCTTGTCCATTTTGTGTGTGTGTGCTTTCCTCCCCTTAATACAGCCTTCCTCAACCTGGGGCGCTCCGGATGTGTTGGACTACAACTCCCAGAATGCCCCAGCCAGCTGGCTGGGGCATTCTGGGAGATGCAGTCCAACACATCCGGAGCGCCCCAGGTTGAGGAAGGCTGCCTTAATAGATACCCAGTAGTAACAAAGAAGACAGAAGAACTGGTGAGAAAACGTGGGAGGGTGAAGAGCAGAAGGCGACAGCGTCTGGGCCCAATCCACCGACGAAGCAGGGCGATGGCATGGTAATGGCAGAGTGTCGCTTTCAACCCACACCCACGTGGGATTAACTAGGGTGACCCTATGGAAAGGAGGACAGGGCTCCTGTATCTTTAACAGTTGCATAGAAAAGGGAATTTCAGCAGGTTCCATTTGTATATACGGGGAACCTGGTGAAATTCACTCTTCATCACACCAGTTAAAACTGCAGGAGCCCTGCCCTCTTTTAAATCTGGTCACTCTAGTATAGCTGCTGCACCTTTAACTGTTGTGATGAAGAGGGAATTTCACCAGGTTCTCCAAGGCTTGCGATCCGACCGTGCACTTTTTCTTGGAAATAAATCTCGTTGGATTTAGTGGGGTCTCACTTTCATGGAGTTCTGCCAAATTAATTTCAATGTGACCGTCCCCCACCGTCCCAGTCCCAAGGGCCCCAATTCAGGCTTTTTTAATTTATTCATTGCCTTTTTAAAAAAGAAAAGAAAAGTGGGCAGTCAATCCCACTGAGTTGACAGGGACCTACTCCTGAGTAAGTGCGCCGAGAATGGAAGACCAATTTTAAATGCTTAGTAAGCAGGGCTGGCGCTACCATAGAGGCGACTCAGGGGGCCGCCTAGAGCGCCAAGGTAAGGGGGCGCCGCACGCCGCACCTGGAAGCCGCTCTCCTACAGCGTCTCTGAGAGGACAGCTTCCGGGCGCGCCGTTCCGAAGCCACCCAACCGCCCCAGTGTCCTGGCTTCGCTTCGGCTGTCCACTCAGCCAAAGCAAAGCCAGGAGGCTGGGGCAGTTGGGCAGCTTCGGAACGGCGCGCCCGGAAGTCACTCTCCCAGAGCGGCTTCCGGCCAGGCGTGCCGTTCTGAAGCCGCCCGCCTGCCGGCCCCAC
Organism: Elgaria multicarinata webbii; assembly: GCF_023053635.1. Classification (NCBI taxonomy): domain Eukaryota; kingdom Metazoa; phylum Chordata; class Lepidosauria; order Squamata; family Anguidae; genus Elgaria; species Elgaria multicarinata. The sequence goes on along the minus strand of NC_086171.1, from coordinate 4,464,784 downwards.
CCACCCCAGCATCCTGGATTTGCTCCGGCTGGGCAGGCAAGATGGTGCCCAGTGCCCAGGTACGCTGGGGTGGGGATGGATGGGTGAAAGCAGCTCACCTGCCTAGTGTGCAAAATTGCCTGGCACCGGCCCTGTTAGTAAGTAGGGTGACCATATGAAAAGGAGGACAGGGCTCCTGTATCTTTAACAGTAATGTAGAAAAGGGAATTGCAACAGGTGTCAATTGAAGAGGGTGAAATTCCCTCTTCATCACAACAGTTAAAGCTACAGTAGCTATAGTAGAGTGGCCAGATACAAAAGAGGGCAGGGCTCCTGCAGCTTTAACTGTGTTGATGAAGAGAGAATTTCACCCTCTTCAATTGACACCTGCTGAAATTCCCTTTTCTACATTACAGTTAAAGATACAGGAGTCCTGTCCTCCTTTTCATATGGTCACCCTATTAGTAAGTCAACCGCCACTTTTGCGCCCTTTAGTAACGACCCGCTCCCTCCCACTATATCCCCGGCCTTCCAAGGAGTAGTTACCAAAGGCTGAAAAAGTGGCCGTCTACAATACTATTTACAACATGCCTTTCAAAGCTGAAGACCTTTTTATTCTCTCAGTATTTTAACACTTAATTTTAACTTAAATTTAAATTTTACTGTTCTAACTCTGTATGTTAACCTTATATCAATTCTTTTGCTGCGTGGTTTGATCCTGGCTGTGCTTTTGATACTGTATTTTGTATTTGTGTTTAAACACGGTTGGACTACTGCAACCTTCTTCTCTCTGGCCTTCCTTCTTCTCACATCAGTCCGTTGGTTTCTGTTCACCACTCTGCCGCAAAGATCATCTTCTTGGCTCGCCGCTCTGACCATGTTACTCCGCTTCTGAAATCTCTTCATTGGCTTCCAATTCACTTCAGAATCCAATATAAACTTCTCCTGTTAACCTTCAAAGCTTTTCACGGTCTAGCTCCTTCCTATCTCTCCTCTCTCATCTCACACTATTGCCCCGCTCGTGCTCTTCGCTCCTCTGATGCCATGTTTCTCGCCTGCCCAAGGGCCTCTACTTCCCTTGCTCGGCTCCATCCATTTTCTTCTGCTGCCCCTTACGCCTGGAACGCTCTTCCAGAACATTTGAGAACTACAAGTTCAATATCAGCTTTTAAAGCTCAACTAAAAACTTTTCTTTTTCCTAAAGCTTTTAAAACTTGATGTTGTGCAGACTTTATACTGTTAGTTTTACCCTACCCTGTGCCTGCTTACCCTACCCTGTGCCTGTTTGCATTCTCTTCCCCTCCTTATTGTTTTACTATGATTTTATTAGATTGTAAGCCTATGCGGCAGAGTCTTGCTATTTACTGTTTTACTCTGTACAGCACCATGTACATTGATGGTGCTATATAAATAAATAATAATAATAATAATAACCTGTTGTTTGTTGTTTTCTTACGGTTTTAATTTTTGTGAACCGCCCAGAGAGCTTCGGCTATCGGGAGGTATAAAAATGTAATAAATAAAAAAATAAAAAAATGTTGGCCGAGTAGGCCCATTCGAAGTCAGCAGGGGCTGCCTGTGTAAATGCGCCACAGGACGGGGAAAGATTTCTATGGCTGAGTTCAGACGACAACTAATCAACTGGGGAGGGAGGGATGCGTAATAGGAACAGACTGGGTAGGGTGACCATGTGAAAAGGAGGACAGGGCTCCTGTACCTTTAACAGTTGCATAGAAAAGGGAATTTCAGCAGGTGTCATTTGTATATATGGAGAACCTGCTGAAATTCCGTCTTCATCACAACAGTTAAAGGTGCAGGAGCTGTACTAGAGTGACCAGATTTAAAAGAGGGCAGGGCACCTGCAGCTTTAACTGGTGTGATGAAGAGGAAATTTCACCAGGTTCCTCATATATACAAATGACACCTGCTGAAATTTCCTTTTCTATGCAACTGTTAAAGATACAGGAGCCCTGTCCTCCTTTCTATAGGGTCACCCTAAGACTGGGAAACAACTGTTGGTTAGCGTGTCGTCGGAACTCCGCCTATTTCATAGAATCGTAGAATAGCAGAGTTGGAAGAGTTGTCAAACAAGCTTTAGGAATCATGAATATTTGAGGCAGGGTAACTCACTCAGGAAAGCCTATCTAAACGTGCCACAAGGACTGTCCATCAAATTGCAGGGGAAAAAGAACAAACAAGATCACTTGACAGCTCTTGCAGTTAAGACCATAGGATCATAGAATAGCAGAGTTGGAAGGGGCCTCCAAGGCCATCAAGTCCAACCCCCTGCTCAATGCAGGAATCCACCCTAAAGCATCCCTGACAGAGGGTTGTCCAGCTGCCTCTTGAATGCCTCTAGTGTGGGAGAGCCCACAACCTCCCTAGGCAACTGATTCCATTGTCGTACTGCTCTAACAGTCAGGAAGGTTTTCCTGATGTCCAGCTGGAATCTGGCTTCCTTTAACTTGAGCCCGTTGATCCTCCCACTGTGGGAGGATCGAGAAGAGATCCTGGCCCTCCTCTCAGCCCGCGGCTTCGCTGTTTTCCCCTTGCGGAGTAACGCCATGGGCGTCCATGGGACTACTCTGTAGTAAGCGGTCGGTTTTGTCTGGTTGGCTGCTACCTGGCGGCGCGGCGGCACCCTCGCCTCTCCGCCTCCCTTGGAGCCGGGCCTGGGCTGGGCTGGCTGGGCTGGGCTGCGAATCAGGTGCTGCCGGGGGAGGAGCCGCCGCCGCCGGAGGGATTGAGGCCAGCGGCCGCCGCCAGGAGCAGCAGCAGCAGCAGCATGAGCATGGCGGAGGGCAGGCGCGGAGACGCCCGGGGCAGGCGGGCGCGCCGCCTGGAGTAGAAGCCGGCGCGGCGGCAGCGCGCCCGGGGACTGCCCTCGCCCTGGGAAGGGCGCCGCGCCATGCAGCCCGGCGCAGCCGCGTGAACCGGGCAGGGAAGCCGCCGAGCCGGGCTGGGGCTCTCCGCCGGCGCGCCATGGCTTCCAAGGAGCGTCTGTACGAGCTCTGGATGCTCTATTTCGCCAAGGTAACGCGCCCCCCCCCCGCCGCCGCCGCGTCTCCTCCCTGGTTGCCTTCCCCCCCCCCAAAAAAATCTTTCTCTCTGCTTTCTCGCCTCTTGCAGCCCCCCCCAAACCGACCCCAAAGCCCCCCTTCCTCCCTCCCCAATCTTCAGTGGCCACCCCCACGCGCGTCCCTGACCCTGCTCCCTCTGGGTCTCTTCCTTTTGGTGGTTGGGGGGGGTCATTATTATTTTTGGGGGGGTCCGTTGCTGCGCCCCGCTGTTTCCCACTTTCTCTGTTCCCTCGCGGCGAGCACCTGTTAGCGCCCTTTCCCCTCGACCTGGCTGGAAGGTTGGGAGAGTGGATTACAGCGCCCATCATCCCCGGCTAGGCTGGCTGGGGGTGATGGGGGTTGTAGGAGCAGATATGGAGGGCGCCAGGTCGAAGAAGGCTGTCTTATTCATTCTGGGGGGAAAGGGGGGGGGTTATACCTGCTTCCTAAAACTTCTCTGCTCCGTAACCATCTCACCTGTCCAGTTTCTATCACCCGAGCCTTTCACCTTAACCCCCCTTTTCTTCTTTTCCAGCCTCCCTCCCACTTCTTCTTAAGCCTTCTCTGTTTCTCTTCCATAGAGACTTCTGCTTCCTTTCCCTTTTCCTGATTCGGGGGGGTGGGGAGGAGAGAGAGGGGGGGGGTGCACCTGCCGTCGCTCCATCGAGTTGCTCTCATAATTTGTACTTTCTCTCCGATTTCGCCGCCAGCGATATTCTCTCCTTTCCTGGCAGAGGTGTGCAGCGTCTCTCTCCTCCCCCCCCCCCCATACTGACTCAGGCTGCAGCACCTGTTACCTGAGTTTAAAAAGCAAACAAACTGGAGATTGAACCTGGGATCTTTTGCATGCAATGGGGGGGGGCTCTGTGCCCCCCCATTTCAAGGGAAACCCCTCCCCCCACCTCTCCTCATTTTGGTTACCTGTAATCCAAAAGGTTTCTTTGCTCCATGTGTTGGTCCTTTATTTGCCTCCCTTATCACCACCACCACCCATTATAGGGGCCTTGGAAAGCCCTCTTCCCTCTTCTGGTGTTGCATCCCATAATTTCCCTTCTGGTCTTCCGCTGGGGGCCCTCCAAGTCCTTCTATGGCTTTCTAATCTTAGGTTTTTGCAGTGGGGGGGGGAGATCCTTCTCCAGGGAAAGCAATCTTCCCCCCCCCCCCCGCTGCATTTTCTTCTTTGGAATCATGATGGCGGGGGGGGGGGATCCCTGTGTGTCGGAGGGGGGGATCTCTTGCACCCCTCCTCATCTCCCACCCCTCTTCCTTTCCCTTCGGTTCATCTTTCCCTTCCTCTGTTATCTCCATGCCTGTGAGTGTTGCCTTTTCTTTAATCGGAAGTATCTGTCTCTTTAGTTTGCAAATCTGCTTCCTCCGTTCTGTGGACTCCTGCCCAGTGTCAGTTATGTGCTGCCTCCAACCTCCCTGCTCCCCACCCCCCCTCCACTATTTCTCCCCACTGATCTTCTGAATCACCTTAGGAGCACTAGAAACCTAATTTTGCCCCCCCTCCTTTTCTTCTGGGTTCCTAGGGGGTTGTGTATGTAAGTCTAAGTGCTACTTTTCCTATGGTGGGCAAGTGTGTATAACCCACGTGGAAATAATGGGGGGGGGGCGAGGCACACATGAAAGCAGTTGGGTTCTTCTCCCCTCCCCTCCCCTCCCCAACCTGCTGTTTTATGCAAACAGAATTGCAAACTTGCAACCCTTTGTGACTTCTTCTGGGGGGGGGGGGGAAATGGGCCATCCGCTTTGTGCTGGAGCCTGAGGTGTGGTGCATACTGGATTTTGGGGGAGGGGGTTGGACTTGATGACCTTTAGGGCCCTCTCCTCCCTGGCTTAGATTTGTTTTTGTGCTGTGCAAACCAACGGGGCATGTCCACAATTCTTTGGGTTTGTTTGCTGCTGCTGTTGTTGCAAGGGTTTTTGGTTTTTGTGTTTTTTGCAAGGGAGGCAATCGGGTGATGAATTGTGAACCGCCCAGAGAGCTTCGGCTATTGGGCGGTATAAAAATGTAATAAATAAATAAATAAGCAGGCAGCTTGGGAATGGTGGGGTGGGAGGTGGGGAAGGGGTGTGCCCTCTGAAGCCAAAATCCTGGTCTACTTCCTGGGTCCTTTGCCTCTCTGTGTGCTTTGGCTGCCTCCTTGATGTGGCTTTGTTCGTTACTCGCCCGAGCAAGAAAGGCGCACCAATGTTTGTATGCGCTCCTTGCATGTGTCTCCGTGCAGCAGCGAGGAAGGGACCCAGGAAGTAGATCGGCTGCCCTGATCTTTGGCTGGCTTTTTCTGGAAAGCAATAAATAAAAATGCCGCGGGTTGGAGAGATTTGGATGGAATCCAGAAAGGTGTGGTGTCTCTAGGAAATCCTGCTTTTTGACTCTGACTGACAGATCTCTAGAGGCCCTCTTCTGAATGAGCAAGGGGTGTCTGTGTGTGTTTGTGTGTGTGGGGGGTCCCTACAGGTTGTGCAGACCTGGGGTCAAAAAGGAGAAGGGTTGAAAATGCATCGTGTTTTTGTTTTGGGTTTTTTGGGCTGGAGGTGTCAGTGATTCTTCTAGCAAAGCGTTTCATGGCCCAGCGCCCCCCCCTCCCCAAGATGTGGCAGAACTACAGCTCCCATCTTCCCTCCTTGGGGATAATGGGAGTTGTAGTTCTGGGGCATCTGGTTGGGGAAGGCTTTGCTAAAAGAATTCAAAGAGCAGTTTTGAAGCGTTGATGAACAAAGAGGCCAGGGAACGAGACAGCAGAGTGGGACTAGATTCAAAGAGTGTTTTGCTCATTTTATAATGCCTGGTTTCGACACCGGTGCGTTCTCTGATCCCTTCTACTTCCGATTCACTCATGGAAAACAAAGAATACTAGGTGTCAGTATTCCAGCATGAATGTGGAGGTTTGCACTTGTAGGAATAGGTGGGTTAACCCAGTCTGGCATCTTTGGGGGACAGAAAAGCTTCCAAGCCATGTAAAAGTGGACAGAGGCGGAAATAGTTTCACTGATTGCATCATGGTCGGGTCAACATCCCTGCCAGGTTCTCAATGTGATCTGTCCTGGGCCCAGTAAATATTATTCCGCTTACACTTATTGGCGAAATACCATCAACACCGATTCTGGCCCACTTGCATTGGCTGCCTATACGTTTCCGAGCCCAATTCAAGGTGCTGGTTTTAACCTATAAAGCCCTACACGGCTTGGGACCACAATACCTGATGGAACGCCTCTCCCGACATGAACCTACCCGTACACTGCGCTCAACATCTAAGGTCCTCCTCCGAGTGCCGACTCCGAGGGAAGCTCAGAGGATGGCAACAAGGGAGAGGGCCTTCTCAGTGGTGGCCCCGCAATTATGGAATGATCTCCCCGATGAGGCTCGCCTGGTGCCAACAGTGTTATCTTTTCGGCGCCAGGTCAAGACTTTTCACTTCTCCCAGGCATTTTAACAGCATTTAACAATGTTAAGTTTGTTTTTAATGGACCCCAGAATTGTTGTTTTTAAATAGATACTGTTGTTTTTATACTGTTTTTTATGTTTTTGATGGTTTTGTATATTTTTAATGTTTACTGTTTTAGCTTTTGTGAACCGCTGTGGGGCGGTATATAAATGTAATAAAATAAATAAATAAATAAATTTCTGGTATGCCTCCAACCTGGCCGTCACCAACCTGACACCCTCCAGATGTGTTGGACTCCAAATCCCAACATCCCCATCTGGCTGATAAAGGATTCTGGGAGTTGTAGTCCAACACATCTGGAGGGCACCAGATCTGGATTTCTCCCCCACCCCTACTGTTTTAAAAGCGTAATCCTTTGCATGTTTCGACCGGGGAGGGGGGGGGAAAGTCCTGGGAAATACTGTGAGTTGTAGGATTCCCCCCCCCAGGTCTAAACATGCACAGGATTATGCCCTCAGTCTATCTTTGCACTTCTGAGCTCCAACTGGGGTTGGATGTGGAAGATTTAGGGGATTTTCTTCTGCTGTTCTTTTGATAGGATTTGTATATTTAAAGAGAGCATGTCCCTTTTAAGTTGTGACGCTTGCAGAGCTCAGCTCTGTATTTCTCAGGATCATCTCTGATTTTATAAGAAACGACAATCAACCTTGGCTCCAGACCTTTTTCTCTCTCTTTTTACTATGGATATGGATTATCTCATGAATTCTTAAAATTTGCATGTCAAAGTAGGTCATCCTAATTATTCCCAACCTTTGGAGAGGGACTGGCGGGTCGGTGGCCAGAGTTTTGTTCTTAACCAAGGAGGCAAAGTGGGATCTGGAGTGAAATTTATTCACACCTCTCCCTGGGCCCTCTGTGCAGGGGTGTATGACTGGTGCACATTCACTCCTGTGAAGTCTTGTGAGTGATGGGTGGGCTGCCAAATGAATGGAGCGCAGGATTTGGCCTCACACCAACATCCTTTTATTTGTTTTATTATTTATTATTGCATTTTTATCTTGCCTTTTTTCCTCTAAGGAACCCAAGGCGGTGTACATAATCCTCCTCCTCTCCACTTTATCCTCACAGCAACAACAACCCTGTGAGGTGGGTTGGGTTGAGAGTCTGTGACTGGCCCAAAGTCACCCAGTGGGTTTTCACGGCCAAGGGGGGACTAGAACCCGGATCGCCTGTCTCCCAGTCCAACATTTTAGCCACTACACCACATGGGCTCTCAACTGTATCACGATTTCCTCCCAGTAGAAGTGAAGGCCAGAAGTTTATTTGATATGGGTGGAAACCTGGAGACACCGTAGCAGTGGAGAGAAACTTACAGTGCCATCCTATATGTGTCTACTCAGAAGTAAATCCTATTGCGTTCAGTGGGACCCTCCCTTTTAAGTGTGTATGAGACTGTAGCCTTAATGTGATATAAATATTATGTTCCATAGGCATTTTTATTGGCATACTTGTTATAATTTAAAGACAATAGTGTGTACTTTCCATATGTTTTTAAAATTTAAGAAAAAAACCGAGGTACTGATGCATTAATAGACTTTAGCAATCCCAGGACCTTTGCATGATAGGTTGATAACCACTCATCTGCAACTTTGAAACTGACGAGATTGCTAGTACAGCATTTGCGTTTAGCATCCATTCATTGTTTCTACTGAAGTTATTTAATGGAAAGATTTCCAAGGAGAAATAACACGCTGGTAAAATTTCCACGGACCCATTTTTGTCACACCTTACGTCCTACCTCATGGGGTTGTTGTTGTGAGGATAAAGGAGGAGCGTGTTCAGAGGAGGGCAACCAAGATGATTAGGGGTCTGGAAACAAAGCCATTTGAAGAGAGACTGAAAGAACTGGGCATGTTTAGCCTGGAGAAGAGAGGATGGAGGGGAGACATGAGAGCACTCCTCAAATACTTAAAAGGTTGTCACACAGAGGAGGGCCAGGAGCTCTTCTCAATCATCCCAGAGTGCAGGACACGGAATCATGGGCTCAAGTTATAGGAAGCCGGATTCCGGCTGGACATCAGGAAAAACTTCCTGACTGTTAGAGCAGTACGTCAATGGAACCAGTTACCTAGGGAGGTGGTGGGCTCTCCCACACTAGAAGCCTTCAAGAGGCAGCTGGACAACCATCTGTCAGGGATGCTTTAGGGTGGATTCCTGCATTGAGCAGGGGATTGGACTGGATGGCCTTATAGGCCCCTTCCAACTCTACTATTCTGTGACAGCCAAGAGATATTTCAAATAAATAAATTTCTTAGAACAAGGCCAGGGAGTTGCTTGACATACAAATAGGTTTGTGATGATGATGGGGGAACTGGAATGACCACAGCTTGGAAGTCCCACTGATGGCTTCTCAGAGTGGGGAGGAAAGCAGCGTTCATCTGTCAGGGATGCTTTAGGGTGGATTCCTTCATTGAGCAGGGGGTTGGACTCGATGGCCTTGTAGGCCCCTTCCAACTCTGCTATTCTATGATTCTATGATCCTCTTGTGCCTTTCTGTTATTTGGGTCTCTGGCCGTACCTATCTCTGATGGGCCCCTGTTGCTTCTGTGCAATGTCTCTGTGTTGGGTGTGGCTGGGTCCCTCCCTCCCTCCCTCCCTCCCGTGTCACAGCTGAAGCCAAATTGCCTGCCCTTGGAAGAGGTTGCCCGTTAAGACCTCTGCACGTGCCACTGCTCTTCTCTGCCTTCTAATAGTCTCGCTGGAACGTGTACGACAGGGGAAGGCAACCTGGAGCCAGCCAGATGTTTTGCACTGCAGTTCCCATCTGCCTCAGCCGGCATGACCAATGGTCAGGGATTGTGTTCTGCAATTCTCACCGTCCCTGATGCTGCCGACTATGGCTTTTCATTCCTCCTTATTCTGATGTTCAGGCTGAAAGCGGTACTTCTTATACAGCCAAAATGGCACCTCCTGCTTCAAAGAAGGCAACATCAGTGGAGTCAATGGGTGGGGTGCATCTCACCTACTCTTGTTGTAGGATGTCCCAGCTAGGTGTGAAGTTGTAAAAACAGGGGAGGAGAGAGGGGTGTGTGTGGCAGACTTGGTGGTGCTTTTTGCTAGACCTGCTTGGCCCATCACCTGGAGCCAGGTGCAAAGTGTGGTTCAGAGGGTCCCTACGCTGGATGTAAAAAAAAGTACAAATCCATACCTGCATTATTACAGATCAGAGATTCGAACACAGGCCTCTAAACCTGGCCAGCTAAGTTCTGCAAAGTTTTGGTCAAAGGCCGCCAACCGTACTCCTAATGTACAGGTGAGGCCCTCTGAGGCCGAGAGAGGAGCAATTAGCACAAATGGTTTTAATTTTTGTGAACCGCCCAGAGAGCTCCGGCAATTGGGTGGTGTAGAAATGTAATAAATAAATAAATAAAGTCAATCCCAACAGGGAATTCTTTTATTTAGCCATTTTATTTGCTGTCTGCAGTTAGACTGGCAAGAGCTGCCTGCCAATGCAAAAAGCCCAGACATCCGTCGGGAGATCGGCCGGGCCTTAAAACATCCAAAGTCGTAGTGAGTTCAAGAGTTGCCACCTCTGGCTAGTAGATGGAGTGACTGGGCTGAGGGTGACAAATGTACCATTCGGCTGAGGCCGTTTAGAAAGATCAGAGATTTGAACCCTGATTTCCTGAGTCTAGTCTCCATTTCAGACTCAGTCGTGGGTAGATGGGATAGAAGCCCAAAGATTTATAACTGCACTCCAGAATAGGTATGTTGCATTCTCCACGGCAGCTTTTGCTGCAAGGCCCGGGCCAAGTACGGCCGATTCACAAATGCCCCACCCCCCACCCCGCCATTTCTCTCTCCACCCCCTTCTTTTTTGGCTAGCATCCCCGCATTCGGCAAATCTCGTCTCCCACAACAAGATCTTTGTTTTCGTTGTGCAAAAACTGCGCGAGGCGGAGGGGAAAATTCCTCTTTTTGTTGTTGTGGCAAGAAGGAAGTAACTGCGGCTCGCAGCATACTAATAAAGCCAATTAAAGAAAATAAACATTTGCTTGAAATGAGCATCTATAATAATATTTTAAACAACCCCCCCCCAAAACGGGTACTTGGGGCTTGCTATTACACCCCAACACTCCTTGCTTCTTTTAGCTTTGTGTAGATCAGAAGATAAAAGTAATGGAAAAGGAGGTTTGGGCTTTTTTAAAAAAAAATCTACATAGATAAAGAACTGGGTCGTGCTATGGTTGGCTAGTGGTAAAGTTTATCTTGAAATACATCACTTAAGGCTGCAGAATTGCAGTTGCTTTAAAAAACAGCAGCGCTTTGCACATATGTAGCTAGCCTGCTGAGCTTGTACTAGCCCAGTTTCTGGCATGCTGTTTTTTCCGTGTGCACAGAACTGAAGCTTTCTAACCGTCAACCCTCCTCCCCTGCGGCCTGAAATGGTCCCTTCCAAGAGAAGCTGAGCTTATTTATTTTTTACATTGATCTCCTGCCTTTCTGCTGAAAGGTGGCACTCGGGGCGGCTAACAATAATAAAATACAATTAAAGCACCACTTAAAAACAAATTAAAACAAGCAATGTAATGACAAATTAAAATCTCCATTAAAAGAGAGCAATAAAACCGCGCCAACCAATTAAAAACCCTTCAGCAACAGGCCAGCGTTCATGTCCAAGGCCAGCTTTGTAGAATCATGGAATTGGAAAGGGTCACAAGGTTCATCTAGTCAGTGGTTCTCAACCTGGGGCGCTCCAGATGTGTTGGACTGCATCTCCCAGAATGCCCCAGCCGGCTGGGGCATTCTGGGAGTTGTAGTCCAACACATCTGGAGCGCCCCAGGTTGAGAAAGGCTGATAGTCCAACCCTCTGAAATCTAGTCCAACCCTCTGAAACCAATAAAAAGCGTCTTTGTCTGCTGGCAAAAGGTTGGGAGCGAGGGAACCCGCCTAGCCTCCCTCGGCAGGGAGTTCCAGAGCCGTGGAGCAGCCACCAAAAAGGCCCTCTCTCATACACACACCAAAGTTACCTCTGATGGTGGCAGGACTGAGCATAGGCCCTCCCGTGAAGATCTTAAGACCCGGGCAGGCTCGTAGGGGAGAAGGTAGTCTTTTGGGCAGCCTCCTCCTAAGCTGTATAGGAGAGGTCCCCAAATCAGGAGTCTCCTTCCTGTTCCTGAACCTGTCATTGATCAGGTGTTCAGTGGGCAAAAAGAGAAAACAGGGTGAAGGGGTAGAGGGGAGAGAAAGGGCAAGGCTGGGAGTGGGGAGAAACATGAACTCTCACTGCGCTCAACATCTAAGGTCCTCCTCCGAGTGCCTACTCCGAGAGAAGCTCGGAGGATGGCAACGAAGGAGAGGGCCTTTTCAGTGGTGGCCCCACAATTGTGGAACAATCCCTGACGAGGCTCGCCTGGTGCCAACATGGTTATCTTTTCGGCGCCAGGTCAAGACTTTCCTCTTCTCCCTGGCATTTTAACAGCATATAACTGACCTGAGAATAGTTGTTTTAAGTGGATATTGTTGCTTTTATACCTTTAGTGGTTTTAAATTTTGTATATCTGTTTTAATGTTCATTGTTTTCAATTTTTGTAAACCGCCCAGAGAGCTTCGGCTATGGGGCGGTATATAAATGTAAATAAATAAATAAATAAATAACCGGCACTTGTTATTGCTGTCCGAATCAGTTCCCTGGGAGTAGCCACGCATGTCAGTAATAGAAACACATTCAGTGGTGGTTTGAAAGAAATGTTACTTTAGGAATAAGCGGCTTTCCTTCCTAGGGCAGGATGGCTCAGTTTAACCACATGGTCAGCAGTCCATGAGGCAGGAGAACAACAAGGAGGAGGAAGTAGAGGGAGGAGACAGGAAGGGGTAAAAGAAACACCCCAGCAATCCTCTCTCACTTTGTTCAGGTACACATTAATTCTTTAGCTCCAGGTTCAGTGACCTGTAGCCCGAGTTTTGCTAACACTTGTGACCAGGAACAGAGCGGTAACCAATGAATCTGTTTTAACAAGAAGGTCATATTTTCCCTGTCACCTGCCCCAGTGAAGAGCCCAGCTGCAGTATTCTGGGCCAGCTGATGTTTCTGAACAGTTTTCAAAGGCAGACCCACGTAAAGGAAGGCCACGATCTCTTCTCGATCCTCCCAGGGTGCAGGACACAGACTAATGGGCTCAAGTTACAGGAAGCCAGATTCCAGCTGGACATCAGGAAAAACTTCCTGACTATTAGAGCAGTACCACAATGGAGCCTATGACCTAGGGAGGTGGTGGGCTTTCCCACACTAGAGGCCTTCAAGAGGCAACTGGACAACCATCTGTCAGGGATGCTTTAGGGTGGATTCCTGCATTGAGCAGGGGGTTGGACTCAATGGTCTCAGAGGCCCCTTCCAACTCTACGATTCTGTGAAAGCATATTACAGAAGTCCAAATAGGATGTAACTAAGGCATGAGTGATTATGGCCAGATCAGACATCTCTAGGAATGGGCACAGCCGATATCTAGGTGTAGATTTGGCCAGGTCAGGATGGGGCTGGGGAAATGAAACTTCATGCTCATGTGCCTCCTTTTGCCTTAAAAATCCAAAGCCCCACCCTTTGCTTTCTACAAATTCTACAAGCAAACAAAATGAGGTCGTCTCCAGTGCGGGTAGCTCTCACCCCGCGCCCCCCCCCCCCGCATGCTCAACAATGAGGTTTTGGGGTGGGGTCAACTTCAAAAGTCCAAGCCGTGGCAATTCTCTAATAGGAGATTTCTTGATTCGAAGCATTTCCTGATTGGTGTAAAAACGCAACAAAAACATCCGTGGGGTGTAATTGGGGTGTGTGTGTTTTTTTGGTATTTGTTTTACATCATTTTAAAAAAACGTTTCTACGAAGATGGTAAGGGTCTCTTGCCCCCTTTTCAATACAGCCTGCTTAAAATTAAAATCTGGAGACACGCATGTGAAACCTACACTTAAAACTCAACCCTCTTGTCAAACATAATGAACTAAAAGGCCGCTGTTCTATGTAAATAAAGAGTTCAGGGGAAAGTGAAATTATGGCACAATGTAGGGTCAAATTCTGTATTGTTGTCCTGGGTTTGTTACTGGGAGCTAGTAGATGCCTGATCATAACTGGAGACAGCTGGATCTGACCTTTGGATTCAGGAGACCCACTGGATCGCTGCAGGAATTGTCTGTTTTGCCCACTGAGGGTGATCTTGGGACAAACCCTGTTTTTATGCATTTTGAAGTACCTGACCCCACCTCCCGCATTTTTTTTTTAATATTTACTCTTCGTAAACAAACAAGGATGTGTCCTTATTTCGTATTATGAAAATAAACTGCTCTGCCCAGGAATGAACTCCCAGATCCTGCTCCTGGAAAGGTCTGGGCCTGTGGTTATCTCTAAACAGACATAGACAAATGAATTGCAATAAGCAAGGGTTTCTGGATTGTTGGCTACGCTGTGCAGTTTGAGATTATTATTTTTAAAACGATGTGACGTATACCCTCCTAGATGGTGTTAATTGCTGTATTTAGTTGTAAATTAACGTATTTTACTGGTTACATTAACGTGTTAGCATGCATAATTGTTTAAATCTGCCCAAAAAGGTGGGATATAAATGCAATAATAAATAAATAAAATAGGAATGTTTTTTGCAACTTGCGGGGAAGCGAGAATGAGGGAAGCAGGAGTAGGCACACCAATGCTGGCTCCTCTTGGACTGTCTCTCCCTCTCCACCGCCCCCCCCTCACACGGATGGATGGCCGGCCGGCCAACTGACCTCAACTGCCCTGACTGTGGGAAGAAATATCAGGCTCTTGTTCAAGGGGAGCTGGTTCTAGTTTTGTTTTTTGAGCATGAGGTTCTGGCTGTATCTGTTGGCTTTTATAAATACTGCAAACTGCTTTGGGACCTCTAGTCAAAGAATGGGATGCATAAGCCTGCTAAATAAATAAATGAGAATCATAGAACCATAGAATAGCAAAGTTGGAAGGGGCCTACAAGGCCATCGAGTCCAACCCCCTGCTCAATGCAGGAATCCACCCTAAAGCATCCCTGACAGAGGGTTGTCCAGCTGTCTCTAGTGTGGGAGAGCCCACAACTTCCCTAGGTAACTGGTTCCATTGTCGTACTGCTCTAACAGTCAGGATGTTTTTCCTGATGTCCAGCTGGAATCTGGCTTCTTTTAACTTGAGGCCGTTATTCCGTGTCCTGCACTCTGGGAGGATCGAGAAGAGATCCTGGCCCTCCTCTGTGTGACAACCTTTTAAGTACTTGAAGAGTGCTCTCATGTCTCCCTCTATCTTCTCTTCTCCAGGCTAAACATGCCCAGTTCTTTCAGTCTCTCTTCATAGGGCTTTGTTTCCAGACCCGTGATCATCCTGGTTGCCCTCCTCTGAACGCGCTCCAGCTTGTCTGCAGCCTTCTTGAATTGTGGAGCCCAGAACTGGACGCAATACTCTAGATGAGGCCTAACCAGGGCCGAGTAGAGAGGAACCAGTACCTCACGTGATTTGGAAGCAATACTTCTATTAATGCAGCCCAAAATAGCACTTGCCTTTCTTGCAGCCACATCGCACTGTTGGCTCATATTCAGCTTGCGATCTACAACAATTCCAAGATCCTTCTCGTTTGTAGTATTGCTGAGCCAAGTATCCCCCATCTTTTAACTGTGCCTTTGGTTCCTATTTCCTAAATGTAGAACTTGGCATTTATCCCTATTAAATTTCATTCTGTTGTTTTCAGCCCAGCACTCCAGCCTATCAAGATCACTTGCTCTTGATACAGTGGGGAAGGCCACACGCTCCATGCTGCCACACCTGACCCGTGTTTCTTGCGCACAGGTGCGCACAGGTGGGCTGCCTCAGGCCCACGATCTACCTAACCCTCCCCTTCGTTTCCAGCCACATCTGGCCAGAAGTGCGCGATACACCCCTCCCTGGCACGCGGTGCTCACAAGTCAGGGCAGTGCCTTTGGTTGTGGAGGCCACGTGGGGAAGAGCTACTGCTGGGCCCTGACTTGGCGAACTGATGTTATCCCTGAAAGAAAAAGATGCAGCCTGAGCTTTTTGCCATCATCCTAACTCTGAGTCCGTTGTGCGTTGTACAACGAAAATCGTAGCATGTGTACAGAGAAAAGGGTGCCATCAGCCGCACTGTTCAGTCGAGGAGGGAATAGAGGGAGGGGCACACCTGGAGGGCATCAGGTTGGGGGAGGCTGATATAGAAGGTGTACATGATTATGGTCGTCCAGTTCCAGGAACCGCCTCCTTCCAGAGTTTGGGAGGTGCTTCTTCACACAGCGCTTAGTTAAATTATGGAACTCACTACCACAAGATGTAGTGATGGCCACCGATCTGGATGGCTTCAAAAGGGGGTTGGATAAATTCCTGGAGGCGAAGGTTATCAATAGCTACTAGCCCTGATGGTTGTGTGCTATCTCCAGTATCAGAGGCAGTAAGCCTGTGTGCACCAGTCGCTGGGGAACATGGGTGGGAGGGTGCTGTTGCACCATGTCCTGCTTGTTCATCCCTGGCCGAGGGCTGGTTGGCCACTGTGTGAACAGAGTGCTGGACTAGATGGACCCTTGGTCTCATCCAGCATCAGGGCACTTCTGATGTTCTTAAGGGTGCTGGTTTTGACGTATAAAGCCTTACACGGCTTGGGACCACAATACCTGACGGAACGCCTCTCCCGACGTGAATATACCCAGTCACTACATTCAACATCTAAGGTCCTCCTCCAGGTGCCTACTCCGAGAGAGACTCAGGCTGGATCTACACTACTGCTTTAAAGTGCTTTATAACAGTTATAAAGCGCTTTAACTGCTTTAAAGCGCTATAAAGCTGTTATAAAGCGCTTTAAAGCAGTAGTGTAGATCCAGCCTTAGAGTGTGGCAACGAGGGACAGGGCCTTTTCGGTGGTGGCCCCCAGACTATGGAACGATCTCCCTGACGAGGCTCGCCTAGCGCCAACGCTGCTATCTTTCCGGCGCCAGGTTAAGACTTTCCTCTTTGCCCAGGCATATGGCGGGACATCTTAATCACCCACATGTTTAGTGTTTTTTTTTTAACGGGTTTTAATGATTCATGTGTGTATGTGCTGTGTTTTAGAATTTTAAATTTTGTATACTCGTTTTTATCTTAATTTTAGAATTTCTGTAAACCGCCCAGAGAGCCCTGGCTATAAGTGCAATAAATAAATAAAAAATAAATAAGGGCGGCTTTTAGCCTGGTGTGAACATGCTCATGCCTTATTTGGTCCCCTGTACGTCCGTGCTTACAAGCTGTTCTCTGCCAAACCGCGGATGCCTCCCACTCGCCATCCCTGCCCGAGCGGCGTCTCCTGGCATTTTGCCGGAACGGCTAACTAACTCTGGTTCTCTTTGGGAGGGAGCGTCCCGCGTTACCACTGTTTTAATGCAGCTTTTTGTGTCTCAACAAGCCCAGCCACCGCCGCCATGCGGCCCTCTCACTTTCGATGGAAGGGAACGTGCGAGTGGATTCTGGGTCCGAGGCCAGATTGAGAACCGGGGACACTGAGCTCCGGCGCTGGGGATTGAGGCCCACAGGGGTGGGATGTGGGGCTGGCGTCAGAAGCTGCCTGTTTCTTTGGCCGGAGAGAGGGATTGTTCACCCGTTCCTTTAAAGAATGATTAACATCACCGTTTCTCTGCTTGTAAACATGCCAGCTTGCCTCTTGGTAAAGATTAGCCCAGAAATGCAGCCTGCAGGTTGGTTGCGGTTTTTCTTCCCACTCCTGAATTCCGTTGTTCTCTTGGTACAATCTGAACGGTGTGTGCTCAAGGAGCCTGATTTGCACAAAGAAGAGATCAGGTGGTAACCCTGGGGTCTAGGCTGTACCACTCATACGCAGGGGTGGGCGGTTGGGTTACATGGTCGGAAGCTTCTGCACGGGGGATGAGATGCCCTGCATACAGAAAACTAGGAAGTCAGAGAGAAGGCTAGACAAGAACCCTTCTTTCTCCCTGATAGCTAGATTTCTACTTGCAGGGAATTTCTTGGCAGGGAGGAGCATTCGGGTGTGTGAGCCCCCGCCTGAAATGGTGCCATGTGGACATAGTATTCCCACCTCATTTTATGCAATGAAAAATCTCAACCATCATAACTCAGGGCTTGCGTCTAGAAAGCCAGATTTCGGCTTGCGCAAAATCAGGATTAGCACGTATTTACAAGATTTATTGTTGTCATGGAGGGGATGGTTCATAGGGGTGATAGTTGAATGGTAGAGCAGCCGCTTAACACGCAGAAGGTCCCGGGTTCAAGCCACAGCGTCTGCAGGTAAACAAAGCTTTACCTGCAGCTCACACCTGATATCCCACCAGAGAGTTCACACTGGGGGAAGGCCCTATCCCTGTGGGATCTGTGGGAAGCGATTCCGGGACTGTTCACATCTTATTCCTGTAACCCCAGGAAAGCCTGGGATTACAGGAATTTCCTGGGGTTACATTTCCTGTAACCCCAGGAAAGCCGTGCTACATGGACAAGTAGCTTAACTAGATAGAAAGTTGCCTTACATGTTTCTGTCCGCGATGAAGGAAGCCCGGTAAGAACTGGAGATCACTAGGTTCTGTTCTTCTTCTTTTCCTCTGACATCGGTGTTTGGGTTGATGCCCAAATCGACAGGTGGTTGGAAGCAAAAGCAGGCTATGTGCATATGGTTGACATTGTGTCGGTGTACTTGTGTGTAGGTAGCATTGTGTGGCATTGTGATGTAAAGGCCATGTTTACTTACTGCTGTGTGGGCAGGAGTAAATTCAAAAGGGTGTGTGTGGCAAGCTCCAAAAACTTAATATGGTTCGGAGCCGTGGTTCGGAGTTGCTTTTATCCACTCCATGTGCTCCGCCAAGTTCGCCCCTTTCTGTCAGAGGCTTATCTTACCACCACAGTCCAGGCCCTGGTTCTTTCCCGACCGGACTATTGCAACCTGTTGTATACAGGGCTTCCCTTGAAGCAAATCCAACGCCTACAGGCTGTACAAAATGCAGCAGCCAGGTTGGTCAAGGGGCTCCCGAAGTGGCCTTCTATCACTTTGGTGCTTCAAGAGCTCCCTTGGCTGCCGGTGGCTGCTAGGGTGCGCTACAAGGTCTTGTTGACCATGCATAAAGCCCTGCATTGCTTGGGTCCTGGATACCTGAGCACTCGCCTTTCTCCTGGGTCTCACCATTGGCAGACTCGCTCTCAGGAGCAGGGTGCTCTGATGGTTCCCCGCTACAAATTGGAATGTGTGGGGGCCAGGGCTTTTTCAGTGGCTGGCCCCTGGTTATGGAACAATGTGCCCCTGGAGATTCGACAGGCTCCCACTCTCAAAAGGCGTTTTTATTTTCACAAGAGTCTGGGGAGGGGGTGGTTTAAACTGGGGTTGAGGGCTTTTCATGGTTTGAGGGTGAGGGTTTTAATGGAATTGTCTTAATGTGGGTTGAGGGTTTTAATGGAATTGTTTTATATGTTATTGTAAAGTGCCTTGATGCCAGAAATGGTGAGGCGGTGCTATAAGAATGCTATAAACAAACAAATAAATTAATTAAATTGAAGAGAAAGTCACTGAGCTCATCAGAGGGCCTGTGCTCCTGGCGGTGCCCCATGGACCTGTGGCCCAATTGGAGTCCATCTGAAGAAGAGCCTCCAGTGGGGTGGCCCCCTTTCTGTGGAACTCCCTGCCCCTGGAGGTCAGGCAGGCAGGCACCAACGCTGTGTTATTTTCTGCACTCCCTGAAAACACCTTTATTTCAAGCAACATTCCTTGACTGACGGGCCACGGTTTATTAGAATTCAGTTCCCTTTTAAAAAATAGTAATGATTTTAACTTGCTGTTTTACTCTTTTATCCTATTTGTATTTTTTATCGTTCACCGCTGTGGAATGTGTCAAGAGGTGGAGCCGTGCACAAATGTTGCAAATAAATAAATGTATGGTTTTGGTCGAGTGTTTGAAGTATTTTGAACAGAGATTTCTTGAAGGCGCTTGATTCCTCCAAGGGCCAGCTTGGCATGTTGTGATCTGGGAGAACCGGGTTCAAATCCTTCACGTAGCCATGACGTTCCCTGTGGGACCTTGGACCAGACAGCTGGAGGCACACTTTGTATATCTTGATGACTTGCAGGGTTGCGTTCTGGTGTTCTGACCCTTCTGATCCATTGTCAGTAGCCTGAAGAATTCTGACTGGTTCTAACTGAAACCCAGAAAGGATTCACTGTCCCAGTGATGTGGGAGCCACAAGCCTCTGCTGTTGAAGGCTCTGGGAATGATGTTATGCCTTGGTAGCAGAGTGCCTCCATTGCATGTAAAGGTTGCCCATTCAACCCAATGGAGGGATCTTGGGGTCCAGGGCATAGGCCTTTGCCTGGAGACCTCGGAGGAGTTGCTACTGCTCAAAGATGGAATGACCAGCTATCCAGCAGCCCTCTGTGAGATCGGACCACAGCTCCGCGGTAGAACTCATGCTTTGTGTGACAAAGGTTCCAGGTTCAATTCCTGGTTCCTATAGGTAAAATGGGAAACTATATACCAGCCTTCCCCCAAGCTGATGCCTTCTAGATTTGTCAGACTACAAATTCCATCATCCCCAATTGCCCATGCTGGCTAGGGCAACTGGTTGTGTAAGGCTGGTGTGTAGGTAATACCAAGCGAGATGGACTGATAGTTGTCAGACTTCAACTCCCATCAGCCCCAGCCAGCCTAGCCATGAGTTGGGGATGATAGGAGCTATAGTCCCAAAACATGGAGCACCAAAGGTTTCCCCATCCGCGATCAACATGAAACTACTTCATAGTTTAAATGGAAGGTCTTCTTTTTTTCTCTTTTCAAACTAGCATTTTAATTTTAAATGGTTGGGTTTATTTCTTTCATTGCTGTGTTTTTCATTTCTTTGTTTTTATGTTATAGGGTGTTTCGTAAATAAGGTTTCATTGTTAAGCTGCATTTTTATGATTAGCTGCTTTAAGCATCCCTTTTTTGGCAGAAGGCTGGGATATAAATTAAATAAATGAGGCACCTCAAGAGGGCTCTCTGCCCACAAATATATATAAATGCCTAAATGTGTTCATTATATTTTATTGGTTTTGTATTGGCTTTTGTATTGTAATTTATTCACTTCTTATGTTAAACCGCTTGAAGTTCTTAGGAAATCAAGCAGCATCTATGTAGTTTAGATTAATTAAAAAAAAATTATTTGTTTTTAAAAAAGAAGGGTTCTGTTCCTCTCCCCCAAAGGAATGCTGGGAATTGTGGTTTGGTGAGGTTGTAGAGAAGGCTCTATTAAAGATTTCTCCCACACCCCCAAAGACAGAAATCTAGTGTGTTTTTTGTTATTTATTCGTTCAGTCGCTTCCGACTCTTCGTGACTTCATGGACCAGCCCACGCCAGAGCTTTCTGTCGGCCGTTGCCACCCCTAGCTCCCCCAAGGTCAAGTCTGTCACAAAACAATATTTATTACCCTATTTCTTCGATTCTAAGACACACTTTTTTCCCCATATAAACATCTCTAAAAACAGGGTGCGTCTTAGAATCGCAGGTGCGCTTATTATTTCTTAGAATCAAAGCTTTTTTTTTTCTGTTGGTGGTCCTGAAATTAGTGTGCGTCTTACAATCGATGGCGTCTTACAATCGAAGAAATACGGTATTATTTATGATTTATTTATTGCATTTCTATACCGCCCAATAGCCGAAGCACTCTGGGCGGTTCACAAAAGTTAAGACCGTTCAAAGTATAAAACAAGCAGTATAAAACCATAATATAAAATACAATTTAAAAGCACAAACCAGGATAAAATCAGCAGTAGTGCAGAAAAACCAATTTAAAATACAAATTTAAAACAGCAGAGTTAATTAATAAGTCATGGTGGCTTCTTAACTACCCTGGTGCATGCTGACTGTTTTCTGCAATTATCCTCGCCAGTCATAGAATCATAGAATAGCAGAGTTGGAAGGGGCCCACAAGGCCATTGAGTCCAACCCCCTACTCAATGCAGGAATCCACCCTAAAGCATGGGTTGTTGTGATGTTGAACCCAGGCGGTTGAGTGGCTTGGGTGGTTAACAGACCACTCAGCAATCCTAGAACAGAATGTGGTTTCTCAGTGGTTTGTTAAGCACTGCAGCTGCTCTCTCTTGCCTTGTTCGGACGTCACAGCAACTCACACCCGGCAAGGGTAATTAAAGAAATCAATTGGGACATGCAGGCTTTTGAACAAGCCACTGGACCTGTTCAGACAACACAGTAAGCCATGGGCTCTCCCACATTAGAGGCCTTCAAGAGGCAGCTGGACAACCATCTGTCAGGGATGCTTTAGGGTGGATTCCTACATTGAGGAGGGGGTTGGACTCAATGGCCTTGTAGGCCCCTTCCAACTCTGCTATTCTATGATTCTATGGTTAGGCTGCTAATCCTTTTGCAGCAAATGGTTAGTGAGTGTGTTTAAACCGTGGTTATGTAGCCAACTTGGTTAGAAAGGGTTCACACGACACGCTAAGCCATAATGTTTAGCTCAAAATGCTTAACCCCTGTGGCTTAGCGTGTCGTCGGAGCAGGGTCACAGCAGCTTATAAATCACCCTCGGTCGTGTGGGCCCAGTCAAAGTGTTGTGTTTGTAAAATAGAGACAATCAGGAGACTGTAGTGCCGGTGGAACTTGAATCCACTTGCTTTCTCCCAGCAAGTCTGCAAGCCAAAGCGGCAACATTTAATCATTAGCTCCAGCCTATCTTCTGGGAGCCCACAGTCATCGCTGATGGGAAGGTTAGAATTAGCATGACATCGGGTGGTGGCTTCCTAGCTGAGTCAGTGTTGTTGTCTGTTGGATGGCAGCAGCTTCTGCTTGGTGTTCGGGGAATTAAGGGGGTGTTCCCCTTTCTTCAGTGTGTTGGGGGCATCTTTCTTGATGTCTGTTGCTGTTGCTAGGACCCCATTCTTAGTTGCCCACTGATGTGATATCATTACTGCTCTAGTCATGATATCACATCAGTGATATCATGAAAGGCAAATGAAAGGCAAATGCTATTTTGGGCTGCATTAATAGAAGTATAGCTTCCAAATCACGTGAGGTCCTGGTTCCTCTCTATTCGGCCCTGGTTAGGCCTCATCTTGAGTAGTGCGTCCAGTTCTGGGCTCCACAATTCAAGAAGGACGCAGACAAGCTGGAGCATGTTCAGAGGAGGGCAACCAGGATGATCAGGGGTCTGGAAACAAAGCCCTATGAAGAGAGACTGAAAGAACTGGGCATGTTTAGCCTGGAGAAGAGAAGATGGAGGGGAGACATGAGAACACTCTTCAAAGACTTAAAAGGCTGTCACACAGGGGAGGGCCAGGATCTCTTCTCGATCCTCCCAGAGTGTAGGACATGGAATAACGGGCTCAAGTTAAAGGAAGCCAGATTCCAGCTGGACATCAGGAAAAACTCACTGACTGTTAGAGCAGTACGATAATGGAATCAGTTACCTAGGGAGGTGGTGGGCTCTCCCACACTGGAGGCCTTCAAGAGGCAGCTGGACAACCCTCTGTCAGGGATGCTTTAGGGTGGATTCCTGCATTGAGCAGGGGGTTGGACTCGATGGCCTTGCATGCCCCTTCCAACTCTGCTGTTCTATGATTCTATTAACACTCATGGAACTGTACAGCCACATTCCCCAACTTGGTGGCCTCCAGATATGTTGGATTGCAATTCCCATCATTCCCAACCGTCATGGACAATTGGGCCTAAGGCCCTAACACATCCAGTGGTGCGGATATACAGATTGTAAAATATGTTCCATCTGCGTTTTGGGGATCATTAGGCACCTCCCGTTCTGTCATCTGCTCATAGATAGAACCGGGCTATTTTTAGTTTCTGAATTTGCGCAAATTTGCAGTGGTGCAAATTCACGCCTGCAGAAACGTGTAAATCTTTCCAAAATGTAGATTTTCATGCTTTAGCTTATGAGGAAGTTGTGCGTTTGGGGCTGGGTGTTTTGTTTTGTTTTTAAAAAATAAGATTTTGCATAGCTTTGTGTTACTAAATTTGTGCAAAATTCAGAAAGTTAGTAAATGGTCCGCCGTACACAGAACCTGCCCAACTGGGAAAAAGCTGGTCCGCTGGGTGGGATTTGTAACAATCTGAACTCAGTTGATTCCGTTGCAGATTTCTGCAACGTCTCTAACTGGAGGGCACCAGATTGGTGAAGACAGAGAAGTCGCGCCACAATGATGAGTCTGTGCCCTTGTGAGCTTCTGATGTAGGATCAGATCCAGGAGGGGGAGCAAAAATCGGCAGCGAGGGGAAATGTACGTGTTCGATTCAGTTACACGCAGGTAGGTTCAGTTACGGTGGGGGGAGCGAAGGGGTTGGGTCATAGCTTCCGAGAGGCATTCCAGGAGTGGGGGGTTTTTGGGGGGGGGAGTGAGTTCCAGACAGAAGGGGCAGCAAAGAAGAAGTTGTTTGAAGGAGCCGGAGACCTGGCTGATAAAGGCTTAAGGAGAAATATCTGGATCCCAGGCTCTTCTTTTGCCCTTGGAAGTGCACCAGGGCCTGCAAAGATCTCCCCTCCTTGCCTCCAGTGCCTGCCAGGCTAATCTTGCGGCAAACAAACCTCTGTTTCTGAAAACAGTGCATGACTTTACTCCAAAGCTGGGGCTTTTGATTTTGATTT
Organism: Elgaria multicarinata webbii; assembly: GCF_023053635.1. Classification (NCBI taxonomy): domain Eukaryota; kingdom Metazoa; phylum Chordata; class Lepidosauria; order Squamata; family Anguidae; genus Elgaria; species Elgaria multicarinata. Next base: position 4,440,717 of record NC_086171.1, on the reverse strand, counting down.
TTTTTCCCCATTTCGTCAGAGCTTAGGGCTGTGGAGAGATGGTGCTGGCAGGTTTTCTCCCCATCTCTTCTCCGTAGTTCCACTCACCGAGCAAAACTGCTGTGCAAAAGAATTGCATTCTGAGCAGGGCTGCTGGCTGATGGATGGAAGAGGTTCTAGGCCAGAGACGTGGATGGAATTGCTTCTAGGCCGGAGCCTCTGAACCAAAGGCCCACCAGCTAAATCTGTCCTGTCTAGCAGCTTAGGGTGACCCTATGAAAAGGAGGTCAGGGCTCCTGTATCTTTAACAGCTGCATAGAAAAGGGAATTTCAGCAGGTGTCCTTTGTAAATATGGAGAACCTGGTGAAATTCCCTCTTCATCACAACAGTTAAAGCTGCAGGAGCTATTCTGCAGCTATACTGTGACCAGATTTAAAAGAGGGCAGGGCACCTGCACCTTTAACTGTTGTGATGAAGAAGAAATTTCACCAGGTTCTCCATATATACAAATGACACCTGCTGAAATTCCCTTTTCTATGCAACTGTTAATGATACAGGAGCCCGGTCCTCCTTTTCATAGGGTCACCCTAGTCTAGCACCCCAAAAGCGAAGAAGGTCACGCTCCCTTTCTCCGTCCCTGCTGTTTTCCCGGCTTTTGTGCATTCCCTTCGCCCACCCCCAACTCAGCAAGGCTGAAATGACTGTCCTACGGCTTAGATACTTTAAGCTGAAATACGCTGGCATTTTAGCCCCGCCCCTGTGGCCCCACCCGCCACTGGAATATGGCTACTGAGAGCTTCTCCAAAATTGAATGTGGCCCTTGGTTCAACACCCCTATCCTAGGCTTTGATTAATCCGTTTTAAATAGGCACATACATAGGCAGCGTAGTCAATAATAATAATAATAATATATTTATTTATTTATTACCCGCCTCTCCCTTTGGATCGAGACGGGGAACAACATTAGAACAGGAATCAATACATCTTAAAAATCCTTGATTTAACATTGATCTGGATAGGCCTGCCGGAAAAGGCTAGTCTTTAAAGCTGCCTTAAAATCACACAGAGAGTTAATTTTCCGAATCTCCTCCGGCAGGCCGTTCCACAACCTGGGGACGACAGAAGAAAAGGTCCTCTGGGAAACTGATGTCAGCCTAGTTTTAGCGGACTGAAGTAAGTTCACCCCAGAGGACCTGAGTGTGCGGGGCGGACTGTATGGGAGAAGGCGATCCCGCAGGTAGCCTGGACCCAAACCATTTAGGGCTTTAAAGGTAATGACCAACACTTTGTACTTTGCCCGGAAACTAATTGGCAGCCAGTGGAGTGATTTTAATGTTGGGGTAATATGCTCACCCTTAGATGTACTGGTGACCAGCCTGACTGCCATATTTTGAACTAGTTGAAGTTTCCGAACTAGGTACAATGGTAGCCCTATGTACAGCACATTGCACGAGAAGAAAATGACCCGAGTTAGGCATTGAGTTACCGGACTGTCTGCGGTGTTCTTCAGCTGCAAAACGGAAATTTTAAATTTAGGAAGGCTGCTTCTTTTTTTAAAAAAAACAAGTGCAAGTTTTTTTTAAACATCTCTGCCACCTCTGTTCTGCACACCTGTGGGAGGCAGTTGAATCCTTTTTTTTTTTTTTTTTTAATTTTTATTCATTTTCAACACTATATAAACATAGATAAACATTTCCAAAATATAACTGAAACTAACACAATAAGAAAAAAAAATACATCAAATATCTGCTGCATACATATTGAATAATTGTTGAGTACAAATATCAAAAACTATTACATATGCCTTATCACTCTACAACATCTTCATTCTTAACATAAATGTGCACCCCCCACCTCGGGATCATTCTTGAGTCCAAAATCTAATCATTTCTTCTGCTGGTGGTTTCCCACTTCCCTTAGTAAACACGAACACTAGGAACTGTTTCCAGATTCCTTCGAACTCATTTATTTTAGTTACGCCTTTTCTCCACTTAATATTACATGTCAGTTTATCATTAATGGCTATGTCCCATACTACTTTATACCATTCCTCAATAGAATATTCCCCTTGGATCTTCCAGTTCCTAGCTATCATCAATCGTGCTGCAACCAACAAACTCGATATCAGCTCTATAGTTCCTTTTCCACACTTTATATCTTCAAATAGTGACAGCAATGCTATTTTTGGTGTTTGTTCTATTTTCATTCCCACTATTTCTTCAATTTCTGAAAACACCATCTTCCATAATCTTTGTACATATTTGCATTGCCACCACATATGTAAATACGTTCCTTTTTCCCCACATCCTCTCCAACAATTTGCTGAATGTTGATCACTTATCTTATTCAATCTAACCGGGGTTAGGTACCACCTCCATAAAATTTTAAAATAATTCTCCTTTATTCTTACTGATAAACTTCTCAACACTCTTTGTTTCCATAGTCCCTCCCAGCTCTGTCGCCCTATTTGTATCTTCAAATCTGATTCCCAAATCATTTTCTCTGTATTCTCTCTAAACTCCTTCTCTAACAATATTTTATATATTTCACTCATTAATCCTTTTGAAACTATACTACTTCCTTTTCCTTTCTCCTTACTTACTACTAATTCTTCAAACCTCGTCATCTTTCTGCACATTCTATTATCTTTAATCCACTTTTTATTCCATTGCTCTAATTGACCATATTCTAGCCAAGATAGCTTCTTCTCCTTTAACAAATTTTCCATATCTTCTCTTGTTTTAATATCTCTTACCCAATCCTTTAATTTTATTTTATTTTTCTCTTTTAATATTTTACATAATCTACCCTTTAGATCCTCTGGGAAATTCTTTAACATTATTATCGGTGCTAAGGGAGAGTTGCTCGGAAGCAGCTTCCCTTTAAATTTACTCCAAATTTCCCATTGAGTCCTCAGGAGTGGATTATCTATACTTCCAACCCACTTTCTTCCTCCATCTTTAAAAAAAACATTCTCCAGATTCATCTCTACCTTACTTATAATTTTTTCTTCCATCCAATATAAATCTCCTACTCCCATAATTGCTTCTACAACATGTCTTAATCTATTTGCTACGTAGTATAATTTTATGTTTGGGAGACCCATTCCCCCCTTTTTTTGGCTTAGGTACCAATTATTTTTATTCACTCTTGCTCTCTTTTCTCCATTACAATATTTATTAATAATATTTTGCCAACTTTTTATCTCGGTTTCTGATATTTTTATAGGTAACATCCTAAATACAAAATTAATTTTAGCTAATATCTTCATTTTTATCAAAGCTATTCTCCCAAACCAAGATAAATTTAATCTTTTATATTTTTCCAATTTCTCTAGTACCTCCTTCTTTAACCTCGTTAAATTTTCCCTTTCTAAATTCTCTAGATTTTTTGTAATTTTAATTCCCAAATATTTAATCTCGTTCTTAACTTTCAATTCCATTCCCGTAACTTCCCAATCCTTTTCTTCCCTCTTAGTATAGTTAAACAACATCATCTCTGATTTAGACCAATTTATTTTTAACCCTGTAATTTCCTCAAATTCCCTCAACTGATATTTAATTCTTTCTAATTTTCTTAATGGATTCTTAATGGTCAATAAAGTATCATCCGCAAACATGTTTAGCTTTATTTCCCTTACCTCTCCAATTCCTTCTAATTCTTTATCCTCCCTTAGTGCCTTCGCCAAAACTTCCATAACCATTACAAAAAGGACCGGCGAGAGCGGACATCCTTGTCTTGTTCCTCTGGCTAGTCGTATCTTTTCAGTAAGTCCATCATTTACCACCACTACCGCCGTATTTTGGGAATATAGCTGTTCTATTACATTTTTAAATTTATTTCCAAATCCCAATTTATCTATAATACTCTTTAGTGCCTGCCAGCTCACACAATCAAAAGCTTTAAAAATATCTAATGCCATAATACCTGCCTTAATATTTGCTTTTTTTATTACATTTATTATATTTAAAACTCTACCCACTAAATTATGCATATGTCTTCCTACCACAAACCCACATTGATCTGCTCCTATATATTCTGCCAAGAATTTATTTAATCGTTTGGCCATAATAGATGTAAAAATTTTAGCATCCTGATTTATTAAAGAAATAGGTCTATAAGAATCGGGATTAGTCAAATCTTTATCTGGTTTTGGGATCAGAATTATCACTGAATGTTCCCATGATTCAGGTATCTTCTCTCCTGATAATATCCTATTATAAAGTTCCATTAATTTTGGAACTAGACAATCTTTGAAGACCTTATAATATTCTGGACCCAAACCATCTGCTCCTGGTGATTTACCCACTTTTAACTTATCAATAACCTCTTCAACTTCTCTTTGAGTTATTACTGACTCCATTAACTCCTTATATTCTGATTTTATTTCCTTCTTTATAAACCTTCCAATATACTCCTCCACCTTTTCTTGTTGAATTTCTTTACCCTTGTACAATTCCTGATAAAATTCCTGAAAAATTTTTATTTTAGCTTTCATTGCATGACAATAATTCCCTCGGCTATCTTTCAACGTTTCTATCCCATTCCTCCCTTTTTCTTTTTGTGTGAGCTTGGCAAGCAACCTCGAGTTCTTATCACTATTTTCAAAATATTCCCTTTTCATATACATTAAATTCTTTTGAATCTCTTCTATATTTAAATTTTCTAATTGTTTCTTCTTAGCTTGTATTTCCACTAATTTATATTTATCTTTACTTCGCCAATATCTTTCCTCCAAGTTTTTAATTTCTATCTCTAACTTTTCCTGTTCTGCACGTTGTTGTCTTTTTAAACTACATGTTTCTCTAATACAGATTCCTCTTGCTACAGCCTTCATGGTGTCCCAAATGACTGACCCAGCTGTTCCTCCTTTTTCATTAATTTCCCATGACTCCGACAGTTCCTTCCGAATTTTATCTACTATTTTATTGTATTTCAATATCTTTGTGTTCAACTTCCATCTATATGCCTCTTTATAATCTTTCTTAACTGTAAATTCTAAACTTAACAAGGCATGATCAGTTACTTTTATTACCCCCATTTCCATTTTACAAATCCTCGTTGCAAAGTCTTTTGAAACAAATATATGATCTATCCTGGAGTATGTATGATGAACTGGGGAAAAATATGAGAATCCAGGCCTATTCCCGTTAAGTAAGCGCCACGAATCTAAATAATCATTTTCTTTTATTAATTTATTCAATATAGTCATATTGTTTCTCTTTTCAACATTAGTGGGATTTGACCTGTCTCTTTTATTATCCATAACCATATTAAAATCCCCCGCTAATATAACATACCCCTCCTTAAATTCTTCTATTTCTTTAAACAACTTTATAAAAAACTCTCTATGCCTCTCATTTGGGGCATAAACATTAATCAAAGTATAGACCTTTCCCTCAATTTTACCTTTTAACATAAGATATCTACCCTTATCATCCTTTTTTACCTCTTCTAATGTAAACCCACTTTTTTTTGAAATCAAAGTGGCCACTCCATTTTTTTTTGATGTCCCTAATGACTTTTCATAATAGGCTAGCCACTTTAATTTTATCATATTCGAATTCTCGGAGCCTTGGTGTGTCTCTTGGATCATTATAATATCTGATCCCTCTTTATTAAGCATTTGTTCTATTCTCTTCCTTTTCACGACTGCCCCTAAACCTTTAACATTGAGTGTTGATACCTTTATCTTTTTATCCATAATCACCCTTTTGAAATCTCTTCCGATCCCTTGTGCTCAGCAGTTCAAACTTGCTTACATAAAAACACAAACTCCATACATAAAACCCCCACCCTCCTACCCCAATCCCTCCTCCCCTACCTTCCCCCCCTCCCCACCCCCCCACTCTAATCCCCCCCCCATATCCCCGTGAGTCTAGTACTCCAGCCATCTACTTTAAAGGGGGAGGGGGGAGGCAGTGCTGTGCCTGGCCGGCAGATTTCTATATTAGCATTTTTATTTGCAATTATCTCCAAACATAATTAACAATTCTCTTACTCTCCAGATTTAGGAAGGCTGCTTCTTTTTTTAAAAAAAACAAGTGCAAGTTTTTTTTAAACATCTCTGCCACCTCTGTTCTGCACACCTGTGGGAGGCAGTTGAATCCTGAAGGGTGAGAACACAAGCAAATCACATTAACAGTTTTTAATAAGGAATCCATCCCTACAAGGCAAAGATTCAGCAAGGCGTGTAACCAATGATGGGTAGCTGAAAATCAGGGTAGTGTAGTGGGCATTGGCTTCATTGGTGTCGTTTTAAAAAGGCAACCAGAAAATGTTGGTTACAAGTTTGTATCCGGCTTCTCCACAGCCACGCTGTTCTCGGTGGCTTATAACGCAAGCAAGCATGCAAAGTAGATAGAGAAAGGCCAGTATTTATTCTGTCCTGACGAACACGGCAAACAATAAAGTTATGGAAGGTGTTTGTAAATATTTGCTTAGAGGAATCTTTTGCACCGGAGAAAGAGGAGCCTTCCTTGATAACCAAGGCGTCCAGAATTTGGGGGATGTGCCTTGAGTGACCCCCCACTCCAGCACACCTTAACAGAGAAATGGCCCCTTGCAGGTGGAGACAGGTTTAATAAACAACAGCAGCAGTGTTCTGACTCAGATGCATTATCTGGTGTGCAGAACAAATACAGAGTCCTTCGTGTAAATGTTTACAGGATCTCTCATTCGTCTTTGCAAACTGTGCTGGGATTTGGAGCGTAATTCCTCTTTCAACAGATGGGGAAGCCAAAACTGGGTGGGAGACCATGACACATCTAAAGTCTCCTGGCAGGCAAGTTGGAATTTGATTCCTGGACTTGTCTGATACTTTACCTCGCACCTTTTAGTTCTTTCAATGCCTGCTTTTTGGCAGGGAGCATAATCCCTCAGTGATTCAGGCCTGGTTTGCACATAGAGTCATAGAATAGCAGAGTTGGAAGGGGCCTACAAGGCCATCTAGTCCAACCCCCTGCTCAATGCAGGAATCCACCCTAAAGCATCCCTGACAGATGGTTGTCCAGCTGCCTCTTGAATGCCTCTATTGCTAACCCATGGTTTTTTTAATCCATGGTTTGTTGCCCTATCCAAGCTTTGTCAGGCAGACGCGCAAACACAGTGTGGTTTGTTTTCTCAATCCCTGGGTTGTTATAAATCCCTCCCTATTTATTATTTATTTTATTTATTTAAAATATTTATATCCCGCCCTATATCACTAAGATCTCAGGGCGGCGTACAGATAAAAACATACAGTGTAAAACAATAAATATACACAGTTAAAAACAAATTAAACCATAATCCAAGTTAAAACAATATATAATTTAAAAGCAATAGATGCAGTTAAAACAGTTAAAACAATGTGCCAGTGAGTTTAACCATCAAAGGCTTTGTTAAAAAGCACAAAGTATCCCAAATGCTTTGTGCACTGCAGTACTGGCAAATAAAGTGTCTGAGTTTCTGGACCACACTTGCTTACCACCTCTGTAGACTAACAAAACAATCCATGAACATCCCACAATTCTGGGTTTGCACATAACGACAACCCATGTGATGTAGCGGCTAAAGCAGCCTTCCTCAACCTGGGGCGCTCCAGATGTGTTGGACTGCATCTCCCAGATGCAGTCCAACACATCTGGAGCGCCCCAGGTTGAGGAAGGCTGGGCTAAAGTGTTGGACTGGGAGTTGGGAGATCTGGGTTTTATTTATTTATTTTATTTATTTATTACATTTTTATACCACCCAATAGCCAAAGCTCTCTGGGCGGTTCACAAAAATTAAAACCATAATAAAACAACCAACAGTCTAAAAACCCAAATACAGATACAAAATACAGGCCATGGAAACCCTCTGGGTGACTTTGGGCCAGCCACAGACTCTCAGCCCAACCCACCTCACAGGGTTGTTGTTGTGAGGATAAAACGGAGGGGATGAGGTTTATGTATGCCACCTTGGGTTCCTTGAAGGAAAAAAGGCAGGATATAAATGCAGCAATAATAATAATAATAATAATAATAATAATAATAATGATGATGATGATGATATAAACAACCTAGAGTTGACAACACAGCAACAGGTGGAAAATGTAATAACTTTTAAACGCCTCCTAAAAACATAGCTTTTTAAACAAGCCTTCCCTGGACTGTAATTTATTCTGGTTTTATGTGATTTTAAAGTTTTAATCTGGATTTTATGGGTTTTAGTTGCAAACTGCCCAGAGAGCTTAGGCTGTTGGGCAGTATAAATATGTGTTTTATTTATTTATTTATTTATTTATTACATTTCTATACCGCCCAATAGCCGGAGCTCTCTGGGCGGTTCACAAAAATTAAAAACATTCAAAGTATAAAACAACAGTATAACACCATAATATAAAATACAATATAAAAGCTCAACCAGATAAAAACAGCAGCAATGCAAAATTACAAATTTAAAACACCAAGTTAAAATTTATTTATAGGCTGTTAAAATGCTGGGAGAATAATAATAATAATAATAATAATAATAATACTCTTCATGGGTGGTTCATGGTTATTAACCCCATAATTCCAGGTTTGCATGCAACACAATTCAACAAACCATGGTTAACTAAACCAAGGTTGGTCATTCTGTGTGAACCAGGTCAAGCAAACAAATGCCCCTTTCCCCCCAACTCCGTAGCCCATCGTTGACCAATTGCTGAGGCATGCTGTCTCAGCTAGTTGTGCGTACTTATTCATGAGTAGAACTGGATTGGAGTGAAAACCTTGCTGCAGGCAATGTAACCAAATGCAGTGGCAAAACGGGGAGCGTTGGTGCAACTGTCTCGCCTCCTCCCTGCCCCCAACCCCTGATTCAGAGTAAGGGTAAATAGAAGGTTTTGTTTGACCTCTGTGATGTTGTCTTATAGCCAAATTGAACTGATTGGTTCTGTGATGCCATCACATTCACTAAGTGATCCTTGATTGGTTGGGCTGATGCAGTAATGAAGAAGGAAAGCGTGACATGGGGCTTAAGCATCATCATCATCATCATAGCAGAACTGGAAATATAGTGTAAAAGATCATTTTGGGCGCAATCCTATGCATGTTTAGACAGAAAAAAAGTCCTACATGCCTCTAGGGCAGCCTTCCTCAACCTGGGGCGCTCCAGATGTGTTGGACTGCATCTCCCAGAATGCCCTAGCCAGCTGGCTGGGGCATTCTGGGAGTTGTAGTCCAACACATCTGGAGCGCCCCAGGTTGAGGAAGGCTGCTCTAGGGGATTTTTTGACACCCCCCTCAGAAGCTCTTATTTTTATTTTGAAAGTGTGATTTGTGTTTAAAAAATTGGTGTGTCCTGCTTAACAGTCTCACTAGGGAACACTACACTTTCACCACCATCACCTCTTCCTTACTGCTTCTGAGACTAGGGAACCGCAATGAGGGTCTTCAGACTCCTTGGGCTGTTGTGTGCTTGCAAATTTTGGGCAGCCATTTGTTCAGCTGCCTGCGCTGGGCAGCTAAAGCTGTCCCCCCCCCCCCAAAAAAAAGGGAGTGGAAGGGATCCAAAGAGTGAACTGGGGCCGGCCCACATATTAGGCAGGCGAACAATTCTCCATTGTATACGGGCAGGTTGAGTTGATGGATAAATACACCACTACAGAGTAAAGGATTTTGGGTGGTGGTTTTCCAGGAGGAAAGATAGGCAGCCGTTATCACTGCAATTGTTTAACTCAACAAAATAGTACTACCGTGTGCCGAAGGCAGGAGAGCTATGGATTGTCTTCAGTAGACTGAGTAAGGGAAAAGACCATTTCTTTTTTGACCAGGTTTCCCAGGGTATGATTAGCTGGGGTTTACTCATAGCCGTAGTAAGTGGCTCAGCTAAGAAGTGTGACTTCCGTAAGTGTGTGGGATACCTTCTTATTCATTGTAACCTGTCTTCACCATCTCAAGGTGTGTAATAGGATCTGGGAACCTTCATGTGCGTCCTTCACTTTCTGTTCCTGGTCTGACTTTATTTATTTATTTATTATTGCATTTATATCCCGCCTTTTTTCCTCTAAGGAACCCAAGGTGACGTACATAATCCTCCTCCTCCTCCCCATGTTATCCTCACAACAACAACCCTGTGAGGTGGGTTGGGCTGAGAGTCTGTTACTGGCCCAGAGTCACCCAGTGGGTTTCCATGGCCGAGTGGGGACTAGAACCCGGATCTCCCAACTCCCAGTCCGACACTTTAGCCACTACACCACACTGAATTAAACTCTCCCCACGGCCTGAGTTCGATCCAAGCGGAAGCTGGTTCTCAGGCAGCCGGCTCAAGTCGAATCAGCCTTCCATCCTTCCGAGGTCGGTAAAATTAGTACCCAACTAGCTGGGAGAAAGGTAACCACGACTGGGGAAGGCAATGGCAAACCACCCCACTACAAAGTCTGCCAAGAAAACATCAGCGAAAGCAGGCGTCCCTCTAGGAGTCAGCAATGACTCAAGTGCTTGCACGAGAAGTTCCTTTCCTTTCCTCTACCCCTCCACTGGCCTTGACATTCATGGTTTTAGAACTTCTCCCTGCTGTTTCTTTTCAAAGCAGATCACAACGTCTGAATATCAAAACACTAAAACCCATCTTTTAATGCAACATCGACGTGCCCTCTGCAAATTAACATGACAACCTTTACCGTCCTCTAAGCCCTGTTTCTTGAGTCCGTTCATTAACACTGCCCTTAAGATGCCGTTGTCGTGTTTCTCGGAAAACTCCTGCTTTTGATGGGCTTGCTAAGTAATTCACAAAGCTTTTATTAAGCAACAAAACAGGACACGGAATAATGGGCTCAAGTTAAAGGAAGCCAGATTCCAGCTGGACATCAGGAAAAACTTCCTGACTGTTAGAGCAGTACGACAATGGAATCAGTTACCTAGGGAGATTGTGGGCTCTCCCACACTCGAGGCCTTCAAGAGGCAGCTGGACAACCCTCTGTCAGGGATGCTTTAGGGTGGATTCCTGCATTGAGCAGGGGGTTGGACTCGATGGCCTTGTTAGGCCCCTTCCAACTCTGCTATTCTATGATTCTAATCTCTTGAAAACTTCCCCCTAGGCAAAACTATGCAAACTAAGCAAGACAATTGTCCACCCGAGGACAATAGGAAGCCACTTCCCAAACGCCCCGTAACTTCAGAGTGCCTGGTGTGGAGGCAGGTTCTGGTGTAATGGAACCAACTTTCTCACACCTTCCTTCCGTCCCGTGCGTTTGAGTTTCCGGCGGATCCTAGCATCAGGTAGCTTGTCGGGATGCTCACCTCCGACCGAGTGTGTAGGATTTGGCCTTGAGGAGGTAAGCCCTGGAGAGGGCTGACTCCCAGCTGGGGAATCGCCCATGAGAACTTCCTCCCCCACTGGTACAGGCTGGCTGGTGTCTGGCACCACCGCCTCCTCTAGGTCCGAATCTGATTCTGATTGATTACCTGAAACATCTCCCAAAACAGGGGCAGTAGGGTTAGACATGACAGCTGTCTTAATTTCTAATGCACTTTTATCATGTACTGATGCGAACCTTGGGGGGTCCCCGGATACCTCTCTGGGTTGTGATGTTTTTGTTGCATATGCAACTGCACTTTGAGACTTGAGATCACTATACGAGTGGAGTCCCACCACAAAATGTTGCAGTGCAACCCTAGTGTGAGTGTCTAGTTACCTAGGGAGGTTGTGGGCTCTCCAACACTAGAGGCCTTCAAGAGGCAGCTGGACAACTATCTGTCGGGGATGCTTTCAGGTGGATTCCTGCATTGAGCAGGGGGTTGGACTCGATGGCCTTGTAGGCCCCTTCCAACTCTGCTATTCTGTGATTCTATACTTGAGCCCATCACTGAGGGGGTTGAAAAAACAAGAGTTAATATCCAAGAAAGGAGTCCCTGCTCTAACTGATACTCTTCACTAACCATGCCGGTGACCTCTTGGACTTGGTTACTACCTTTCCTAACCTGTGGTGCACATTCTAACTTAGCTTCTATTTTGAGTAACCTCCATGCATTTTGAACGGATTTAACCCTTGATGCCCCTTTCAACTTCCTTTTTGCCAGTTCCCTCATTTTAGATAAATTTCCTCTTTTGAAGTCAAATGTTTCCAACTAGATCAACAACATTTAGATTTCACACTACGTCCTGGGCAACACCATTTAGGATTAAATCCAGGGTCGGTTCCCCTCTGGTCAGTTCCTTGACTGAACTGTTCTAGGGCACAGTCACTTAGGGCATTGAGAAATATTTCTGTCCTTTCCATCAGGAGGGACCACTACTCCGTCAACCATTTATCTTCTTGTGATTTGAACCTTTAATCCTTCTTGGAAGCAGCCACCCGGGAAGTTCCTGGAAGATCTTGCAAAGAGCTGGTACTAATCCTCCTTGTCACGTTTCTGGTTTCTTTGAAGTTACTTGGAGGAACCATTCCGCTATAATTGGGTGGGATATCTAATACCCTGGAAGACAGAAACAAACTTCAAAGTGATCTTGATAGGCTGGAGTGCTGGGCTGAAAACAACAGGATGAAATTTAATAGGGATAAATGCCAAGTTCTACATTTAGGAAATAGAAACCAAAGGCACAGTTACAAGATGGGGGATACTTGGCTCAGCGATACTACTAACGAGAAGGATCTTGGAATTGTTGTAGATTGCAAGCTGAATATGAGCCAACAGTGTGATATGGCTGCAAGGAAGGCAAATGCTATTTGGGGAGGGAGAAGGAAAGGAAAGCAAATTCAGGCACTACAATCTTAATTGTAATCTTAATTTGCAATCTTAATTGCAAAGTTCAGCAGTTACAGTTGACAGTTAGTATCAGGAGGGAGCTCTCAGCTGGAGCTGGACCCAGACCCAATGGAGAGGTGCCTGGCTGCTGCTTCTTCCCTCACTGGTGGCCTCTGAGCATGTAGGGCAGCCAAATGTGGGCCACCTTGGGCCCTAATGCGGCCTTCCAGGATTCCCTAGATGGCCACACCCCTTCCCCTGGCCCCACCTACTTTCAGCCACAGGTACCCTATTTCTTCGATTCTAAGACACACTTTTCCCCCCATATAAACATCTCTAAAAATGGGGTGCGTCTTAGAATCGCGGGTGTGTCTTAGGGTTTTTTTTTTCTGTTGGTGGTACTGAAATTAGTGTGAGTCTTACAATCGATGGTGTCTTACAATCGAAGAAATACGGTAGTTTGGTGGTTCCCCAGCTGTTGAGCAGTGTCCGTCTCCCCCTTTTCTAAGGGTTTAGAATGCCTCTCCTACAGTTTATTTGCTGGCAGTAAAAATCGTAAGCTAAAATATGTTGGTATTTTTGGAGTCATTTTTGTTCTTGCCTCTTTGCTTTGGCCACACCTCCTTTTTCTTTTGGCCCTGCCCACCTCTTGAATGCGAGAGGTTCTCCGAAATTTAATTCAGCCCTCAGGCTGAAAGAGATTCGATGCCCCCAACTTAGGAGGTGCTTTGAACGCTAATGCTACGGACGTTCTCCAAGGTTCAAGCAATCAAACACAGGCACAGTAGCTGTGAAGTAGACCTCTTCTTCTTTATTTATTTACTAGCTGTACCCAGCGTAACATACGCCGTTGTAGCATATCTTAAAGTTTATTAGTTAAATATCATTGCGGGGGCGCGGGCTGCTTGGAGGCTGCCGATACAGCGCCGTCTGGCAGACCTTTGGAGCAGGGAGGTCGGGGGAGGGGGAGCAGGTGTCCCCCTCTCCCCGGGGTTCCTGTCAGCCTTGGGCCGCCCGCCCAGCTCGCATGAACTTAGGCCGGGGCCTCGGCTCGCAGCAGGCGAGCGGCCCCCCACCCGGCCACCAAGGGCCCCGGCCGTGCCTCGCTCATGCTCCGGACCGTGGCGCTGCCCCCTTTGTGGGGGGTGGGAGCAAAGAGGCAGAAAGGGGGGTAGGATTATCTTGGAAAGCCCGGAGGAGTCGGGCGAGGGGCTTAGCAACCTGTATCAGCTGACGTTACACGTTGTTACTGTTGCTTAGCAACCTGTATCAGCTGAAGCCTTTACGGAAACATACCTAAGCGTTTTATATATATAGATTGCATTTGTATACTGCCCCATAGCCGAAGCTCTCTGGGCGGTTCACATAAGAGCCAGGGAGCTCCATCTCCACGTGTGTACAAAGTTATGGATATTCGTGCCAAGAAAACCCATATGTTCCTTGTTGACTCAGGGCTCGCCTTAACTGCTTTTGTCGCCTGGGAAACAATTGTAAGTGGAGAATCAACGATCCAAGTAGTCTAAAACCAGAAGTGTGTTCCAGCATTTGGCTTTAACAGCTGTCCCTAGATTAACATGCCCTCTAATAACCTAAATTGTGGGTAGTGTTTTTACCATGCATTGTAGTCCTGTGGCGATAACTCCCGTTACCCTTTTTCGGGTTGTTGCTCACAGTGGCTCTGGGCGGTTTCATTTTGCGGTTACAAATCCGTGCAGTGCAAAAGCTGCTTCCATCAGTATTACTCTGATTTAAAAAATTATTTATTTATTTTAAAAAAGTACAAATTGTTTGGGAATGTAATGATCCTTTTGCGGACTTGTTTGACGTAATCAAGCCAATGACACCTTAGGAATTAGCTCTTCATCCGTTAGTTGGCTTCTTAGGATTATTAGAAGAGTTGTGTTCTTTAATCTTTGGCTTGCTGATCGCTGTTGAAATTATAATTGCAAAGAACTGGCACAGGATAAAAAAAAACACGCATTCGTATTTATACACACACAATGAATCAATAAGTTTTGGCACACATGTCAAAGCTTACTTGAATGAATGAAACAGAGAGCTGGGAGATGAATAGTAATTTGTGGGGTAGGGACGAACATAACATTGCTATAAAAGAGCTGTCTCCATTTCGTAGAGCTTAAATCTTCCCCCCCACCCCCGGCCCTGAATTGTGATGGAAGGCATGGTTAGGTTATGAAACTAAAAGGAAGGTGGAATGTCTATACAAGATGGGGAAAACCCCATTGGTTACTCTGGGTCACCTAGCCACGGGCTGTAGAAGTCTGCCTTCTATCCAGACAGACTACGTCTCTGTCTAGCCCAGTATTGTCTGTACCAGGGGTGTCCAACCTCTTTCAACCCGAGGGTTGAATTCCATTTTGGAGAAGCTCTCTGAGACCAGATTCCAGTTGTAGGCAGGGCTGAAGACAGGAGGGGTGGGACCAAAAATACCAGCGCTTTGTACCTTCAGAGCTCTTTCTTCCATTAACCAAGCCTTAGGAAAGGCTCAAAAGACAGGAAGCCATGAAACTATTGGTGGTTGAGGTAGTAGAAATGGGGGCATGGCCATCGGTGGCCCACCATGAAGGCCTCTGGACCTTAGCTTCTGCTTCCCTGCCCATGCCGATGGGCAACTTCTTTCTGCTACAGGCCGATTCCACGAACCCACTCTCTGGGTCAGAACACCCACGGCTGTGCCCTTCCTTTCGTCTACATAGAGGTGGAAGGGCTTGCTGATATCAGGTAGTCCTAGAGCGGGTGGACTGGTAAGGGCTGATTTAAGATTCCGGAGGCTCTCTTTTGCTTTAGATGTCCAGTCTAGGGTCCCGGATTCAGGGACTTTCTGTTTCAAGAGTTCATAGAGGGACTGTGTCAGGGCGGCGTAGTTCAGGATCCAGATCCGGCAGTACCCTGCCATGCCCAGGAAAACTCGTAATCCTTTTTATTCCGGGGCTGGGGTATACAATTGATTGCCTGGGTCCTGCTGGCAGCTAAAAGTCGAGTGTTCTTCTTGATGATAAAGCCCAGATATGTCACTTCTTGTTTGCAGATTTGGGCTTTGGCTTGACTAGCACGGTAACTAGAGTCATAGGCAAAGAGAGGTCTGTTCCACATTACCAACGTGATCTTTTTAGCCTGTTGGACTTGGGGCCTCCTACATGTACAGCAGGTGTTCTATCACTGAGCTGTGCATTGCCCTTTCCCATAAAAAAATATGTATTTTGAGGGACTCATGAAGTCATGTTGGACTGGGAGCGTTCAGGGAGTGCTGAATGTATCATTGCATGAGGGGTTTGGTCCCTGCAACTCCTCTGGACCCAACAGTTTATAATAACTACCACCCCACTGGTGAATGCCCCCTGTATGGACAAGGTGTTCAAGAGGGTGGCGGCGACTCAGATTGGGGGATACTGATCATCTAGTCCCGTTTCAGCCTGGGTTCCAGCCTGGTTATGGAACGGAACCAGGCTTGGTTGCCCTGGTAGATGGCCTTTAGTGGGGGAGGGACAGAGGGAGTGCCACTCTGTTACCCTTGCTCAATCTCACAGTGATCATGGGATCCTCCTGGATTACCTCTGTGGGTTGGGGGCATCACTTTGCAATGGTTCTCTTCCTATCTACCGGGCAGATTCCAGAGAATAGTGTCGGGGTTGTACGTTGCCCCCCTGGCAGTCCTGCTGTGGGGCGCATCACGGTACCGTCTTGCCTCCAATGTTGTTTAATATCTGTATGAAGCCATTAGGTGATTTGGGATGAGGTGCTATCAGTATGCTGATGACACCCAACTCTTTTTCTCCATTACATGTGACTCAGGAGAGGCCATTCACAACCTAGGTCAGTGGTTGAACTCCGTGGTGGGCTGGATGAGGGCCAATAAGCTGAAGCTGCATCCTGATAAGATGGAGGCACTGTGAGTGAGTGGTTCCCAGTTCTGGGTTTGATAGTGTCTTAATAATATTGTCCTGGGCGTGCCCCTTCCCTCTGGCATTCACACGTGTTGGCAAACGGACACGAGACACTCACGTCAGTGAGACTTCTTTTTATTGAGGAAACTTTAATGGTTACACACTTCAAAAACACACTTAAAGATGAACGGTGGTCAGAATGCTTTAGGCCCCGTGCTTCAGGCAATCACAAAGGGAATTCTTGAAAGGCTTAACAAACCATCCCAAGGAAGCTAGCCCAAATGCAGCCACACGTGGGTAACTCAGGGAAAATGGTGAAAGCCTAAACAAGATCACGGGTAGGGTAAAATCTCAGGCCCACGCTTTCAGCTTAGCACTGGCAACTCCCTGCCACCTGAGTTGGGCAGAAAGAACGATCGCGGACCAGTCAATCCCGGCCTGCCGTAAGCTGAGCTGACCCAGTAGGCATGAGCACGGGGAAGGGAATATCTCAGGCACAAGAACTGCATGTAGCTTTCGCTCCGGGTATGCTCTCTGTCACCTGAGTCAGGCCACATACATGTAATCCACAGCAAATGCAAGTTCAAGTCCATGAAAAGCCTCACAGTACTCTTCATGGCACCGTCCTTAGAAATCCAGAGTCCAAATAGCAGAGCGTCCACGTGCAGAGTGCTTTCAAAGTCCCAAGCGGAGATGGAATCCAAGCAGGAGGGATTTCAGGCCTTGCGTCGAGAGATGAAACCTACCAAGCTACCCTGCTTAGGAGTCTATTCAAAGCCACTTGACAGACAGGCCCTCTGACCTGTAAACCATGCCCACGTGCCAACAGGGCAGGACTGCACACTCACTAAAGGGACGCTACCATCCGAGTTACTCCTTCAATAAGTGCCCCCCCCCAAACACCCCCAAGTCCCCAGAGAACCAGCAGCTTCAAGGCCGAGACAGGGAGTGAGCAAGCTACTCCTTTGGGAACTTCTGACAGAGACCCGCTTGCACAGACATTCCAAAACTATTCCTAATAAATCTACCTCCTCCGGCCTTGTTGAAGACCTATACCTATACCTGAGAAATATTTCCCTTATTGACAAATACACTTGCAAGCATCAAGGTAGCAAACCCTCTCTGAACAGCAGGCAGCAGTATGACTAAACTTGCTTCTGATTGCCAGAGAGCAATCTCTCCAGCCGCTCCAAGACATAAAATAGTAGAGTTGGAAGAGGCCTATAAGGCCATCGTGTCCAACCCCCCTCCTCAATGCAGGAAGCAACTCAGCCCTTCACCCAGGCTGCTCCCCAGGTCCTAGCTTACTCCAGCGAAGACCCCCCTCGACACCTGTTTTCTCAATCTCTTCATTGCATTCAAATTGCAAAACGGCTCCAAGGCATTGCTTTCAGCTGGAGGGGGTGCCATCTTCAATCTCTGGTGGAAATCACATTCCAAGGTCAGGGGAGAACTTTGCAGCTATCAGGAGAACGTCTCATATCATTTGTTCCCATTGATGCAACATCATGGATGGGAGCTGCATTAAAAGAAGTATAGCTTCCAAATCACTTGAGGTACTGATTCCCCTCTATTGGGCAATGATTAGGCCTCATCTTGAGTATTGGGTCCAGTTCTGGGTACCACACTTGAAGAAGGACGCAGACAAGCTGGAGGGGGTTCAGAGGAGGGCAACCAGGATGATCAGGGGTCTGGAAACAAAGCCCTATGAAGAGAGACTGAAAGAACTGGGCCTGTTTAGCCTGGAGAAGAGAAGACTGAGTGGAGACGTGATAGCACTCTTCAAATACTTAAAAGGTTGTCACACAGAGGAAGGTCAGGATCTCTTCTTGATCCTCCCAGAGTGCAGGACACGGAATAACGGGCTCAAGTTACAAGAAGCTAGATTCCGGCTGGACATCAGGAAAAACTTCCTGGCTGTTAGAGTGGTATGACAGTGGAACTAATGACCTAGGGAGATCGTGGGCTCTCCCCCACTAGAGGCCTTCAAGAGGCAGTTGGACAACCATCTGTCAGGGATGCTTTTGGGTGGATTCCTGCATTGAGCAGGGGGTTGATGGCCTTATAGGCCCCTTCCAACTCTTCTATTCTATGATCAGCTAATTTTTATCCTGGGTTACTATCCAGCAATCAGCTTTAAAAAGCGCCCCCTTGAGCTCCATTAATTGCCCCTCCTCCTGGCGAACTTCAGTCGCTGGACTTGTTTCTTGTCTTCGTGCTTGCTAAAGGGAGCAGGGAGAACCCTGAGCATCCTGCTTCCCACCTGCTCATTCTCCCCTGCCAACGCCCTCTCTCCTCTCCTTCCCCACATTATTTGGGAAGCCTCTGTTGCCCTCTTCATGCTGACTTCTGCTCCTGTATTGAGCAATGCTGATTGTGTGCAACCAAATCCATCCATATTTGGGGATTCTTATATTTGTGTGGTGCTAACCCAAGAGTGTTGACGGATCCCCTTCAACGTTTCCGAGATGGAAGCGGGGACGTTTCTTTGCGACACCCAGGTTTTCACACTCACGAATCTTCCTGCAGTGTGGGCCATTGCTGAAGTCGCCTCGCCTCTGTTCATTGACTCCACAATATCCTGCCCAGCTTCTGAAACAAGGTGTGTCCAGTCAAACTGCCCAGCATAGTTTTGTTCATGCTGAATACGGCAGGCAGTACTTACTCATCAGCGTTTACCATCTGCCTTGGCCGTTATGGGTGTGTGTGTATGTATTTGTCAGCGAGGAAGCCAAGCGCTGCGATTACATTTTGGATTCATGCTTCAAAGTCGAGATACGCTCATGACTTGTAGACAGCCGGAAGAAGGAGGGGCTGAAATCTGAAGAACGGCAGTTACGCTAACACTGATTTTTAAAAGGCATCCCTAGAATCTCTCCAAATATAGGGATAATAATTACCTGGGGAAACGGGGATTTACTAGGAAAATGGAGATTGTCCTTAATATTAGGACATGAGCTGGGTTAGACTAAAGGCTTCTCTAATCCAACATTCTGTTCCCACAGCGGCCACCCAGTTGCCAATGGAAAGTCTACCAGCAGTGTGGTGTAGTGGCTAAAGTGTTAGACTGGGAGTCGGGAGATCCGGGTTCTAGTTCCCCCCCCCCCCCAGCCATGGAAACCCACTGGGTGACTTTGGGCCAGTCACAGGCTCTCAGCCCAACCCTACCTCACAGGGTTGTTGTTGTGAGGATAACATGGAGAGGAGTATTATGTACGCTGCATTGGGTTCCATGGAGGAAAAACGGCGGGATGTAAATGTAATAAATAGTAAATAAGTCTACCAGCAGGACCTGAATACAATAGCAGCCTTCTGCTCATGTTCACCAGCAACTCGTAATATTTAAGTGATCGCCTGGTCTTTTAACAGCCTGCCTGGTGGTTGGACACATTAGGAGATAATCTTCTTGATAGCATCCAAGCTTTTGGAGGTCTGGTCCATCATAACTCGGAATAGGGCCTTTAGTATCATAGTGCCACCTCTCTGGAACTCCTTGCCACTACAAATTAGGTAGGTACCAACCCGTTATGGTCTTTCATTGTGCCTACTAAAAAAACAAAAAATCCTTTTCCAACAGGCACTCCCAGGAAGGTAATCTTGTCCTCTATACGAAGACTTGGGTTGTTGTTTTTTTGTACATTGCGTAGAAATTTCTTTAATATAAGCAATTAATAAATACCATTAATAAATAAGATGTAGCTCTATGGGGCTAGTAACCATCGATAGCCTTACCCTGCATGAATGAGTCAAACCCCCTTTTCAGGCCGTCGGCCACCCCGATCAAATTCTTCTTGTGCTAGCTTTGCTGTCTGTCGGCCTTTATTTGCTCTGCCTGAGTTCTGTGCTCTTTTCTGTTCCCCACAGTTGGGTGGGCCTGCTAGTTCCTGGAGGAAGCCGTCTTTCCTCTAGAGCAGCCTTCCTCAACCTGGGGCGCTCCAGATGTGTTGGACTACAACTCCCAGAATGCCCCAGCCAGCTGGCTGGGGCATTCTGGGAGATGCAGTCCAACACATCTGGAGCGCCCCAGGTTGAGGAAGGCTGTTCTAGAGAGTCAACTCGGCTTTTGAGCCATTTCTGGCCTTCCGCCTGGGCGTGGCAGGACCTTTCCTGATCTCTGGGATACATTCTAGCTCAGTTTCTATTCTTGCGGTTTAAAATGACTTCCAATAGTTTCAAAGAGATCCGATCCGTCCTTAACTTTCCCTTTCAGCTTCCTTTTTACTCGACCTCTTTTTGGGGTGGGGTGGGGTAAGGAACCCATTTCCTCCTTTGAACTCAAAAAAATGCGACGGCATTGTACTTCCTGGGCAACTTTCCATAGATTAAATCTGAGCAGCGGCTGTGATTTCCACATCCCGGTCTGTTCGGCAACGCTTGTGTCTTTCCCCGGAGTCCTGGAAGCCATTTAGGATTAACTCCAGAGCGCCCTCCTGTTGGGTGGGTTCTACGACCGGTTGTTCAAAAGGACAGTGGTTTAGCAATGCTATCTACGTCATGACCGGAGCATGCATTTATCTAGTCTATATTATGGTAACTGAAGCTGCATAATCCTTGGCATTTTGGTTAGCAGGGGAATAAAATGTCGCCAGTCCTAAATTGCTTTCAGTGTTTACCACCTACAGCTTTTCTTGGCTTTTGTACGATTTCAAGCTAAAATAGACGGGTCCTTTTGGCCCCACCCCTTTTTGCCTTTAGCCCTGCCCACTGCTGAAATGTGCCCCTCCCCCCCGGTCAAAGCTTCTCCAAAATGGAAGTCGGCCCTTGGGCTGAAAGAGATTCAACATCTTTGACCTATGGGGATTCTCAGTCCGCCCCTCTTAACTTTTCGTGCACATTATATCTTTCGCTCTCTGTGACGAACAGAGATGCACCGTCCCAATATCCCACCACTGTCTTTTCTGTATAGTTTTTTATCCAGGGACAGCTTTTCCCTAGAGATACGCTCCGCTTGGATTCAGTTTTGCCCTTATATCAGTGTTCTCATTTAACACCAAGCGCTCCAACTCCCCTTTCTTGACTCAGCAGCTGCTGGTGTTGGCTTATAACAATATCTCCATGCTGTGTCCATCTCCACATGTCCGTAGTGCTTGCAATTCCCTCTAAGTTCATTCGTCCTCTTTGACTGGCTATCATGTCCTCTGTGCTCATTGTGACTTTCTTTTCCAACCCCATTTGGATAACCTGGAACACTTGCACCCTCACCCCGTAGAGAGGATTCACCCCAAACTTATCCATATAGCTTCCAAATCCTGTGAGGTCCTGGTTCCCCTCTATTCAGCCCTGGTTAGGCCTCATCTAGAGTATTACGTCCAGTTCTGGGCTCCTCAATTCAAGAAGGACGCAGACAAGCTGGAGCGTGTTCAGAGGAGGGCAACCAGGATGATCAGGGGTCTGGAAACAAAGCCCTATGAGGAGAGACTGAAAGAACTGGGCATGTTTAGCCTGGAGAAGAGAAGATTGAGGGGAGACATGAGAGCACTCTTCAAATACTTGAAAGGTTGTCACACAGAGGAGGGCCAGGATCTCTTCTCGATCATTTATTTATTTATTATTGCATTTATATCCCACCTTTTTTTTCCTCCAATGAACCCAAGGCGGCGTACATCCTCCTCCTCTCTATTTTATCCTCACAACAACAACCCTATGAGGAAGGTGCAGGACATGGACTAATGTGCTCAAGTGACAGGAAGCCAGATTCCGGCTAGACATCAGGAAAATCTTCCTGTCTGTTAGAGCAGTACAACAATGGAACCAATGACCTGGGGAGGTTGTGGGCTCTCCCACCCTAGAGGCCTTCAAGAGGCAGCTGAACAGCTGTCAGGGATGCTTTAAGGTGGATTCCTACATTGAGTTGGGGGTTGGACTCGATGGCCTTATAGGCTTCTTCCAATTCTATGATATCAAGTGCCAGCTGTCTGGTTCTATTTCGGTTCAAGTGGAGCCTGTCCCCTTCTAGACAGATTTTATTTATCCCAAAATGTTCTCCTGTCTAGCTGGTCCATACAGGGAAACAGTTATTCCATCTGAGAAGGCTATCTTGGAAGTCCAGGACTTCTGCTCAGACAGCACATGCTGTGTGTAGTCTGTACACCAGACGGCCAAGTCGCAGTGCAGTCAACATTAATTTATTTATTACATTTTTATACCGTCCAATAGCCGGAGCTCTCTGGACGGTTCACAAAAAAAAATGCTTATCATAAACTCAAATCCTTGGCAAATAGGGACATTTGGAGCATATGCGTTGATAGGTTTGTATTGGGTGTGTGTGTTATTGATGGCCTGGGTGGTCATAGTTCCTCTTGGCCTCTGGTCTTAAGGGCATAAGAAGTAGGGCTGTGATCCGCTTCTCTTCGGGTCGGAGAAGCAATAGCGAGGTGGCCTGATTTGCCTCCGGAAAAGGCAGAGGCGAAGAAAGTCGGGGGGGGGGGGCTGAGGATCGAGGCGAAGAGGATTGCCTCAATCCAGAGCTCCGGATGCAGGTAAGTGGGGGGAGGGGGACTCATCTGGCGTTGCCGCCACAGTCCCTGCAGTGACGGCAGTGGAGCCAGGTAAGGGGGCAGGGAGGAGGGAGGCTTACCTGCGTCTGTCGCTGGCTTCAGTTGAGGCCCTGGTTTAAGCCAGAAGTGAAGGCCGAGGGCTCTTCTGGCTTCAAGCCGCGGCCTCAATTGAAGCCTGCGACGGATTCAGGTAAGGGGGGTGGGGGGGGGAGCGATCCAGAAGTTCCGGATCGGGCCATGAAGCGAATCGGGGGGGGGGGGCGTGCACAGTCCTAATAAGAAGAGCCTTGATGAATCAGACCAAGGATCCATCTTGTCCAGCACTCTGTTCACACAGTGGCTGACCAGAGGTTGACCAGGAACTAACAAGCAGTTCACGAGTGCAACAACACCCTCCCGCCCATGTTCCCCAGCAACTGGTATATATAGGCATACTGCCTCTGATATAGCTATCAGGACTAGTAGCCATTGATACCCGTCTCCTCCAGGAATTTATCAAGCCCCCTACATTCAAGAGTTCTCCAGTCTTGGTGTGCCTTCCAAACATGGCGAAGGAAAGATACGTGTATGCGTTACAGGGAATGGTTTTGGTTTCGCTTGAATGTCTCTGCAAAAGTACGTTCCCGGCGCATGAGTGAACGGGCGGGTGAGTCAGAGGGGAAAATATAGCTCCTTTCGCTCCCGCACCACAGCTTGTCAGTTTGATCAATTTGAACTTTACCACCCCAGAATTAGAGAGGTGGAGGAGAGGTAATAAATCGGACGCTGACTGGCAAACAGCAGGCAGGAAGGGAAAGGTTTCTGTTGCTTGTGAGCCTTTGGGCTGGGAGGATTGCGCATGCCAGCCATGTGGGGAAGGTCACGAGCTGGATATGAGCCGGAAAATCTGCCTCGACAACAAACGTGTTTAGGCAGGAAAGAGGGTGGTGGAAATGGACCCCCACACACCTCGCTGTTCCGGTAACTGCGTCCAGCTCATGCTGGTGGTATTTACAGTTCAAACCTTTCGGGACTTTGCTGACCTTGGCTTAGTCCATCTCCTGGCCAGAATGTCAAGCCAGAAAACCATCTTGGATTCCATGATTTTGTGGGTTAACTTCCCTACTTTTCTACAACTTTGGATTTAAAAACACACACCTAAAGATGGATAGTTTTGTGGGAGGAGTTTACCCTGCACATGTCCACGGGAACTCTGTTCTCATATCAATTTCTTACTCTGTTAAATTGGAAGCAGCGTTAAGGCACTCAGCGCATGCTCGGGGGCACTGAGTACCTTTTCTTTTCACAGTTCTTAACCTCCCTAAAAGTTAGCTGAATTTGTACAGATGTTGAATTCAGCTTTGCTTATGAAGATTTTTTCATAAGCAAAAAATCAGATTTTTGCATCAGATCTCTGATGCAAAATCAGATCTCTGCATCAGATTTTTTTCTCTCTGCATCAGATCTACTCTGATTCTGTGGATCTGATGCAGGATTTCCCCCCTTGGGAGTCTCTGGGACCTGTAGTTTTTGGGAGACCTCTTCAGATGTTGACATTCTAGAAAAGAGGGCTTTTAATAGCAGGATCCACAGGAAATATTGGTTGTGAGGATACTCCCCAAACTTTCACATGGGGCATGTCGCTATTTTAAGGTGAAAGTAACGGATAGCGCAGCCTTCCCTGACCTGATGCTCTCCAGATGTTTGAGACTACTGTTCCCATCAGCCCCAGCAAGCATGACCAAATGGTCAAGAGTGATGGGAGTTGTAGTCCAATACATCTGGAGGGCATCAGGCTGGGAATAGAGCATTGGACTTGAACTGGTGGAGATTTTCAAAGCTCGCCATTGGACAAGTTGCAACCTGATTTGCATATATTTGCTTACTGTTGCGGAATTCATTCTGCTTCCCCTACCACCGTGTGATTGGCCAAGGAGCCACAAAGGGTCCACAACCTCCTATTCTGGTTTCAGACTCTCCCTCCACCGAAGAAGTTGAGTCCGCTTTTGTTCTTGAATCTCCTTCCTTGCGTGTTTGTTTAAGGAAATGGGAAAAGTGGATGGGAGCCAACGTGGCTTTATCTCAACGGTCATCTCGAAATAGCTCCAAGACCGAGGCGCCCAGGCGCATCTGTTGCCAGAACCTGCTGTGAGAACCAGACCTGTAGCAGCTGCAGGGAATGGTTAACATTGGTGCAGTTTGGTGATTTCAGACCCTGGACTTAACTGTTGCACCGTGAGGCTGGTGGTGGTGGCTTCGATGGCCACGGGTGAAATTCCAACTCCCGTTTCTCTTGCCTCCTCCCAGTGCCGTTCCATGCTGTCTAACTGCTTCTACATTCCTGATACATTAGAATGTTTGCCAAACTACATTTTAAAGAAAACACTCTGACCGTATAAAAATATATATTTTAAGCTCACATAGAATCATAGAATAGCAGGGTTGGAAGGGGCCTACAAGGCCATTGAGTCCAACCCCCTGCTCAATGCAGGAATCCACCCTAAAGCATCCCTGACAGAGGGTTGTCCAGCTGCCTCTTGAAGGCCTCTAGTGTGGGAGAGCCCACAACCTCCCTAGGTAGCTGATTCCATTGTCGCACTGCTCTTACAGTCAGGAAGTTTTTCCTGATGTCCAGCCGGAATCTGGCTTCCTTTAACTTGAGCCCGTTATTCGGTGTCCTGCACTCTGGGAGGATCGAGAAGAGATCCTGGCCCTCCTCTGTGTGACAACCTTTTAAGTATTTGAAGAGTGCTCTCATGTCTCCCCTCAATCTTCTCTTCTCCAGGCTAAACATGCCCAGTTGTTTCAGTCTTTCTTCATAGGGCTTTGTTTCCAGACCCCTGATCATCCTGGTTGGCAACCGGGATGATCAGGGGTCTGGATCATAGCACCATCGTGTCTGCAGGCATAAAATCGAGTTTGCTTCTGTTACCGTGATGACCTCATCTCTTGCTGCTCTCTGGGTGGTCATTTGGGCCCTCTCTTTGGCCCCAAGGGCTGACCGCAGCTGTGCCACTGTGCCTGGTGACGGAGCTCTTTTACTTGCCTGGGCTGTCCCTTCCAACTCCACCTTCTCCCATTAGAGGAAAGGTATGAATTTGATGAAGTTACATCTCTCCTTTGCCTCTGACAATTGACACCAGGTTCTCAATTTTCCATGCTTTCTTTTCTTAAGCCATGGAAGAAGTATGGGAAAGAGCAAAGGATGAGTTACAACCGCTGTCTTCCAAAACAAGACTTAACTGGGATGGTGGTGGATATCGTTCCTGAGATAGGAACCCTGTCCTCTAATCGGACATATGTGGAGTGGATCTTGTGGGTGGCAGGGTGGGGGGGAAAGGAGGCTTCTCTCTGCATACGCTCAGAGGCACAGTCGTTAGCTTCCCATGTTTCTTGGTCCAGTTCCTGACATGCAAAGGAACCTCTTGGGCCATTTGCTGACACAAATAAAGGAAGCTCTGGTTAGGCAGCACTAAACATTATGACTACTGGGGGAAATGAGCTCTGCTGGCCGGAAAGCTGTGGCCAACCCCTCCTGAGGACTAGAACCTTATGTCCTGGAGGAAACGAGTGTGAGATTCTCAGGGGGCCAAACTCTGCATCAGATCCACAGAATCGTAGTGTTTGGAAGGACCTGAAAGGCAGGGCTCTGTGGCTGGGGATCTGCTTAAGAAAAGCTGGGTTCAGCATCTGTATAAATCCAACCAATTTCGAGGGAGGTTGAGAACTGGCAAGGTGTGCAGGAGGAAGGCCTGTTCTGGTTCCTATCCGTGCAGCAACGTCTGGGATGGGTGGTTGGTCATCCTGGTCTGCACAGGTGAGCACTGCCATCTCTTCTTCTGTCCGTGCTCCTGTGTCTTTTTAGGAGCAGTTGTGGCAATCCAAGCTGCAAAGGTTTTCTGACCGCCGGGTCCCTTGCGATGGGGAAAGCCTCTTGTACCTCTTGTATATGTCCTTGTCAAGCAGCTGCTCTTTCCGTCGTCCTCCTTGCAGAAAATAAGCAGGGCTTGATCAGCGGGCTGCTCTATTTCAGCCTGCCTGCAAAGACGCTGTACCTTTCCCGCCCCTGGCACAATGAGTGCCCCATTTGAGGCCTTGATCCTCAGCTTCATCTGATACCCGCACACGTACACATGCCCCCAACACACGTGCGCGCACACACACACACACACACACGTGTGTCCAGTCCAGGTACAAATGAGCATCTCGAAGGCCTTCCGTGGACCCTGGTTACCTTGGCAACCTGAGCGGCTGTCATAGAGGAAAGTAAATATGAGGGGGCCGTGGCCTCGCCTCCCCCTTCCTCCTCCGCCTCCTGGATCTGGGAGCACTGGGCAGTTCCAGGCGCCTTCATCCCTGAGTCAATATTGAACGAGGGCGGGCTGGGAGCCGTGGGACCAACTCTGGGCTTTCAGTTCACACGCACTCACACACACCCCATCCCCAGAAGCTCTTCTGTGTTTGGGGGCATCCGGTGGGCTGTTGGTGGCTCCCGAGATAGATGGGCTGCGCTCGTTTTGTACATGTTGAGCGCAACGCCAAAGAGCCCTCCTTCCCCTACCTGCCAGGGCCAGACGTTCCCCATCCCGGATTGAGATAGAGCTGCATGTGGGAATAAAGCCCCTCAACTAAATTCAGCTAGTGTTCCTATTGGGCCCCCGTTCGAATCTCCCATTAGCTGTTCCTGAGTAGGCATCCCTTAAGGCCTTCTTCTTCTGCCTCTCGCCTGCAGGATAACATGGGCCCACCTTACAGGGATGTTAATAATAAATAAATAACAATGTATTTCTTACCCGCCTCTTCCTTCGGATCGAGGCGGGGAACAACATTAGAACAGGAATCAATACATCTTAAAAATTCTTGATTTTACATTGATCTGGGTAGGCCTGCCGGAAAAGGCTAGTCTTTAAAGCTGCCTTAAAATCACACAGAGAGTGAATTTTACGAATCTCCTCTGGCAGGCCATTCCACAATCTGGGGGCGACAGAAGAAAAGGTCCTCTGGGAAACTGATGTCAGCCTAGTTTTAGCGAACTGAAGTAAGTTCACCCCAGAGGACCTGAGTGTGCGGGGCGGACTGTATGGGAGAAGGCGATCCCGCAGGTAGCCTGGACCCAAACCATTTAGGGCTTTAAAGGAAATGACCAACACTTTGTACTTTGCCCGGAAACTAATTGGCAGCCAGTGGAGTGATTTTAATGTTGGCGTAATATGCTCACTCCTAGATGTACCGGCGACCAACCTGGCTGCCATATTTTGAACTAGTTGAAGTTTCCGAACTAGGTGCAACGGTAGCCCTATGTAGAGCGCATTGCAGAAGTCAAGCCTTGAGGTTACCAGCGCGTGCACTACTGTCTTTAGGTCTTCTGACTCTAAGAAGGGGCGCAGCTGGCGTATCAGCCGAAGCTGATAGTAGGCACTCTTGGCCGTCGCATCTATCTGGGCTGTCATTTGGTGCGACGGATCCAGGAGCACCCCCAAACTGCGAACACAGTCTTTCAGGGGGAGTGTAGCCTCATCCAGAACTGGCTGGCACACCTCCAAACCCAGGTCACAGCAAGTACCTCTGTTTTG
This sequence comes from Elgaria multicarinata webbii, assembly GCF_023053635.1. Classification (NCBI taxonomy): domain Eukaryota; kingdom Metazoa; phylum Chordata; class Lepidosauria; order Squamata; family Anguidae; genus Elgaria; species Elgaria multicarinata. Next base: position 4,412,094 of record NC_086171.1, on the reverse strand, counting down.
TCTGGATTCAGCTTCAGTTTGTTTTTCCTCATCCAGCCCATTACCGCCTCCAAGCATTCATTCAGAGGAGACACAATATCCTTAGCTGATGCTGTTATTGAAGGCATAAAGAAATATATTTGGGTGTCCTCAGCATACTGATAGCACCCCGCCCCATGCCTCCGGATGATCTCTCCCAGCGGTTTCATGTAGATGTTAAACAGCATTCGGGATAGGATGGCGCCTTGTGGTACGTCATACAACAGCTCTTTTTTTGAGGAGCAACTATCCCCAAGCATCACCATCTAGAATCTACCTGAGAGGTAGGACCGGAACCACTGGAGCGCAGTGCCCCCGATTCCCAAACCCCTCAGGCGTTCCAGAAGGATACCATGGTCGATGGTATCAAAAGCCGCTGAGGTAGTGAAGTGCCTTCAAACTGGTTGGTGTTGAGGGCAACCTGTGGGCACCCATGAGGCAATTTGACATGGGCCCTTGCCAGCCCTAACGAACTTCAAGAGAAGCCTGGTAAAGAGTTTGCCTTGCGTAGATTGGCTGTAAATCCATTATTTTAGTTGTCGAGAAGGAAAGGGCCATTTTTTAAAATGATTTTTGAGCTCCCCGCTTGGCGCTTCATATATTTCCTAAATAATAATGCATGCTGATTCGGTTTCTCTGAACACAAGCACATGTTTATTTACAGCAAAATAGAGCAGTATGTCTAGGAGAGAGATACTTTATATAACTTAGCAAAATAGTAATAATAACCAAGGTTTATACTTTTAGAACATGTGATACAGCATGCTGCTCATTTAATGTATAATAACGTTGCTCGCACTGTACGTTCAGAGGAAATGGCTGGGGGTTACTGGGAACAGCTGTTTATGATCCTAAGGTGAAAAGGGAAGGCTCTCGCTCACGGAGGGTAAATATCACATTGTGGGAGCTGAGCAAATGGTAATGCTCAAGTAATTGCAGAGCATAAAAACAGGAGTTGATAAGACCATCCTGGTGAGCGGTGTGGAAGATGCTTCTAGTGCCACCTTCCCCAATCTAACACCCTTAAGACGTGTTGTACTACAACCCCCATGATCCCCAGCCAGCATGCTGGCTGCAAGTGTTGTGGGAAGGCTATTCTTGTGATAGACAGTTGCGTCTTGCTATTAAAAGCTCCCCTTTCTTAAAAGGGTTCTGTAAATCTGAGCATTTCAAAAAAATACAGCTTCTCCGCTGAAGACCTCAGGGGAGGTTCCAGTGAAGGCTGGTGGCTCCGATGTCAGTGGGGCAATAACTCCGCTCCGGATTTCAATCAGAACTCTAAAGGAGCTCTCCAAGTTGTGGAAGCACCCCTTAAGAAAGTAATGGTACAATAACGAGTGTGTCCAATTACTTTAAATTAACCAGTCACACTAAATTGGAGTGAAGACTGCAGAGGGTTTTCAGATTTAGAAATAGTAAAGAGCGACCTAAGTCGGTTTTGCTTTCTCCTGCATTTAAATGTTTAAATATCAAGTTCTTTCTCTCCCAGATATGAACTTTGCAAGCATTGGGAAATTCTTATCAAAAACGAACTGAAACAAAATTCTCAAAAATTTGCACCGGCCGAATTCAATATGTAAAGCAATTCCCAGCACAGAGAAGAACACAATGTACCTGCCCGGGATAAAGATGAGGAGCTGGGCAGAAAAAAAGAGTTGGCAACCCTAATTTAGCACCACGAAGGTGGTTGAATACACAGGGACGCAAACCCGGGCTTTTGAGAGCCAAGCACTCAAAGCTCTGGGCCTGTCTGATTCCATTTCTCCCATATGATTATTTTCTAAATCATCTCAGATCTTAAGCTCTTTTTATCCCGGAAAGGGAGAACTTTGTAAATTCTTTTCAAAACCTACCTGAAATTAAATGCGCATCCAACCCTACTTAGAATAGGTTCCTCTCTATTTGGCCCTGGTTAGGGTTCATCTAGAGTATTGCGTCCAGTTCTGGGCTCCACAATTCAAGAAGGACGCAGACAAGCTGGAGCGTGTTCAGAGGAGGGCAACCAGGATGATCAGGGGTCTGGAAACAAAGCCCTATGAAGAGAGACTGAAAGAACTGTGCCTGTTTAGCCTGGAGAAGAGAAGATTGAGGGGAGACATGATAGCCCTCTTCAAATACTTAAAAGGTTGTCAAACAGAGGAGGGCCAGGATCTCTTCTCGATCCTCCCAGAGTGCAGGACACAGAATAACGGGCTCAAGTTAAAGGAAGCCAGATTCCAGCTGGACATCAGGAAAAACTTCCTGACTCTTAGAGCAGTACGACAATGGAATCAGTTACCTAGGGAGGTGGTGGGCTCTCCCACACTAGAAGCCTTCAAGAGGCAGCTGGACAACCATCTGTCAGGGATGCTTTAGGGTGGATTCCTGCATTGAGCAGAGGGTTGGACTTGATGGCCTTGTAGGACCCTTCCAACTCTGCTATTCTATGATTCTAGACCTCACAGCAAAGTCAACAGTTGCCGGGTGTTTGGGAAAGCAATCCCATGTCTCCTCTCGGCCCTGGTCTTGCTGCGTTTCCTTGGTGCACAAATCGAGGGCAGAGGAACCCGGTGGAGATATTTTTGAAGGTGCAGCTCTTCTCCCATTGCTGTTATCAACTGGGTCTCTTTCTTGAGCGTCTCCTTTTCCTTCGCCTAAGGAGGAAATTGATTTCTTTGTTGTTGTCAAATGTATTCAACATGGCCCGCTGCTTCCCAGAAGAACAATTTAATCTATTTGTAGAGATGGAGACGATTTTCGTCTCCCCCGCTGAGCAGAAGAATTGAGGGGAGACCCAGTTGTTCATTGAAGTTGAGACACCAGCTTCCGGGATGCAGATGGGCTTTGCCTCTTGGTTAAAGGTGTTGTTGGCCTCAATTCTAATTAAAGTCTGATATAGAACGTGTTACTTGTCTTGGTTCTCCTCCTGGGGAAAGTTCTGGGGGGATACTAATCAGGGTGGATTTAATTTAAATCAGTTTGATTTAAATCACGATTTAAATCACTACTCAGAAAGACTCAATTTAATCATGTGACTCCCCCCCCCCCAAAAGTGCACTCTATTCATTGAATTTTTGGAAACTTCGCACTTAAGAGGTAAGGGGTTGATTCTGTGTACATAGATTTGCAAAGGAGCAATGGGATGGTGATCTCTGCAGACACAAATTCACAGTTTTGAGAACTGTAAAACCAAGCATCTGTGATAATATCTTCTAGATAGAAAAATTGCCCAATAACCTTATGGAAACCTCTGGAAGAGCACGACATGATGTCCAGCTGGAATCTGGCTTCCTTTAACTTGAGCCCGTTATTCAGAGTGCAGGACACGGAATAACAGGCTCAAGTTAAAGGAAGCCAGATTCCAGCTGGACATCAGGAAAAATTTCCTGATTGTTAGAGCAGTACGACAATAGAACCAGTTACCAAGGGAGGTTGTGGGCTCTCCCACACTAGAGGCCTTCAACAGGCAGCTGGACAACCATCTGTCAGGGATGCTTTAGGGTGGATTCCGGCATTGAGCAGGGGGTTGGACTCGATGGCCTTGTAGGCCCCTTCCAACTCTGCTATTCTATGATTCTATGACATTGTGAATGGATTAATGGAATTCATTTGCGGGGAGCCCTCCCTCACGGTCCACTGTGCATGTCTCTGTATACACTTGATCTGGAATGATATGTTGTCTCTTTTAGTGGTCTGCTTGAATGACAGGTGATTGTCAGATTATTATTATTATTATTATTATTATTATTATTATTATTATTATTATTTGTATACTGCCCCATAGCCGAAGCTCTCTGGCTGGTTCACATAAGATAAAAACACTTAAAAACAATATACAAAGATTAAAAACCACAAAAACAAGCAAAATACACATACATTTAAAACGACTATAACAGCTTTAAAAACAATGAGCCAAAAAAACCAGACCCACGGCCATTGCATATTGTTAATTGCCTGGGAGAAGAGAAAAGTCTTGACCTGGCGCTGAAAAGATGACAATGTCGGCGCCAGACGGGCGTCAGGGAGATTGTTCCACAGTTGAGGGGCCACCACAGAGAAGGCCCTTTCTCTTGTCACCACCCTCCGAGCAGATGCAGTTTCCCTTCTCACAGTGCCTTTGTCTTCAAGGAGTAAGTCACCTGTAAGTTTTTAGGCCAGGTGACTTCATCGGACCACTTGGCATGGTGTCTTCATAACCAGAGAAGAGCTACCTTGTTTGCGTTTGGACGCTTGCCACTTCCTGAATCGCTGCTGCCGTTTTAAACTTTTCTCAGTTCATTTGCACAAATATAATGCTCGTCGGAGATTTCAGAAAGAAAAAAAAAGTTGTCAACAGAGGTTAAGGAAGCGAGGGTAGAGCTGCTTTGTCAAATGGACTTCACAGGAACTCATTTGTGGCACTTTGAAGTCTTAACACATTTATTCTGGCATAAGGTTTTGTGGGTTGTAGCCCTCTTCATCAGATGTGTGAAGTATCAGGGAGAGTTTCAGGTTTATATGCCATACATATGTTGGGGTAGTAGGGTAGGTGGGAAGAAGAGAATTGTAAACTGTAAGATCAGAGAGAAATTAAGATCAGAAACAGTGTGGTGGAGTGGGAGAGGCAGTGTGGTGTAGTGGCTAGAGTGTCAGACTGGGAGTCGGGAGATCCGGGTTCTAGTCCCCACTCAGCCACGGAAACCCACTGGGTGTCTTTGGGCCAGTCACAGACTCTCAGCCCAACCTACCTCACAGGGTTGTTGTTGTGAGGATAACATGGAGAGGAGGAGGATTATATACACTGCCTTGGGTTCCTTGGAGGAAAAAAGGCAGGACATAAATGCAAATAAATTATTATTATTATTACTCATGTCCTGCTCTTTTGCAATTTTTATGATGACATTAGAAAGGAGTTGATACGTCCTATCACACAGGCTCTGCCCGGCCCATCCCCAGAGACCCTGACGATTAGTCTCCTTCAGGACCAAAATAAAACATACAGGTCGCCGAGTTTTTGAACCCGGCCATCCTTACTAGACCACATATGATGGTATAATTGTTTGAATATATTCAGCTCAAGACCTAACGTTAATTTATGTATCTTTCTTTTGATTCTGCTCCCTTCCACACTTGATTCCTATGCATTATTTCCATATATGTTTTAATGGTATGTTTTCTGTAATTAATTCAGTGTATTGATTCCCTGTTGAAACGATTTGTATTTTTCTCTTTCTGGTCAATTGACTACAAATAAAGATGAATAATAATAATAATAATAATAATAATAATAGCAGCAAAAAAATGACAATCGCATTACCGTATTTCTTTGATTGTAACACACACACTAATTTCAGTACCACCAACAGAAAAAAAAAACCCTAAGACACACCTGCGATTCCATTTTTAGAGGTGTTTATATGGGGGGGAAAGTGCGTCTTAGAATCTAAGAAATAGGGTAGATCTAGAGGGCTAGGAGACTGCTTCTTTGGAGGTCAAGATCCTTAAGATACACAGTCCTACACCCTGTACCGGTTTCTGTGATTCCATGTGATTGTATGCACAATGCACAGATAACACAAACCGTGGAGATAAGGGTTCATTGGACGTGGGTGCAACGTGGTCTCTCTTTTTTAAAACAAAAGAGAAAACAAAACGTTCTTTCATGGAGCAAATCGTGAGTCTCTCTCTCTGAAATATTAATCTGTTTAATAAAGCTACCCAGCCTAGGAGCAACCAAACAGGCTTTACAAGCTCTGCTAGGCCGCAGTTTGAGAAGGGGAATTATTATGTCGAGCAGTTGTTACTGCACTGAAGGGCAGGAAACTTTGGAGTGTGTCTGTCTGTCTGTCTGTTTCTTGCACGGGCCACCCACCCGTCTGTCTGTTTGTCTGTCTCCCACCCCTCTTCCCTGCTAGAACATGTCCGGACAGGAAGCCTTGCCTCAGAGCGAAAGGGAGGACTTTTTCCACATATTGTGCATGGTTAATCTCCACAAAGGAAGAGCTTTGAGAGCGCTCAGAAAGGGCGTGTACGCTCAGTTTCGGCAACTGTCCCAAAATCCCACAGGTGCAATTGGGGCCCGGCCATGTGGCGGTGCCTGAGCATGTCTTTCCGAAGGCCGCACACCCCCGGCTCATTCACAGTGTCGCAGGGAGCCTCGCCCCGTCTCCTCGGAGGAAGAGATGAGCGGAGCCAAAGCCGGCAAAGGAGGCCTTTCTCAGCGGCTGTGGCCAGCGGGGCGAGGATGAGAAGATGGATTTTGGCAGCCTCGATGCCGGGCGGGCGGTAAGAAGTGGACTGGCGTGCGCGGCGGAAGGTCTGGCCTTTTTAATGCGTAGGCTACGGTTGCGCGGGCGAGCCGCCGAGGAGATGGTTTGTGACCTGTGGGGCAGGTGTTGATTTTGGTCCAGTTGGGCATTTTGTCAAGAGCCCGCTTGGATGGATGATCCCATTAGAGTGAAAGGTTGTGCTTGCTGGCTAAGCTGTAGCTAAGGACTTGTATGGCATCAAGTTTATTGTGGATGTAAAAACCCCTTTTCTGGGGTCTCTATCTGGGAGTAAAGCTGGTGGCAGCAGGAGGTAAAAGAGGACAGGAGCTCTAAAGAGGGCATTCGGGGCCAAATTAGGGAATTGAAAAAGCCCTCTTATTGACAGACCTCCTAAGGTGTGGGGGGGTCAACATAAGAAAAGAAGCCTCCACTGACATTCGATTTTGGGAAGCAAACAGTAGAGGGGGGAAGGTTTACTCCCCCCCCCCCAATTGCACTGTGGTCCCAATCCAATTACACTAGAGGAAAGAACAAGTGAATCTTCAGCTACACACTCCATCATTGGTATACTGTGCAGTTTGTCTCTATGAATGGAGCTGACACATCTGGAAGGTTATGGAATCATAGAGTAGTAGAGTTGGAAGGGACCTACAAGGCCATTGAGTCCAACCCCCTGCTCAATGCAGGAATCCACCCTAAAGCATCCCTGACAGATGGTTGTCCAGCTGCCTCTAGGGTGGGAGAGCCCACCACCTCCCTAGGTCATTGGTTCCATTGTCATACTGCTCTAACAATCAGGAAGTTTTTCCTGATGTCCAGCCAGAATCTGGCTTCCTTTAACTTGAGCCTGTTATTCCGTGTCCTGCACTCTGGGAGGATTGAGAAGAGATCCTGGTCCTCCTCTGTGTGACAACCTTTCAAGTATTTGAAGAGTGCTCTCATGTCTCCCCTCCATCTTCTCTTCTCCAGGCTAAACCTGCCCAGTTCTTTCAGTCTCTCCTCATAGGGCTTTGTTTCTAGACCCCTGATCATCCTGGTTGCCCTCCTCTGAACACGCTCCAGCTTGTTTGCATCCTTCTTGAAGTGTGGTGCCCAGAACTGGACGGAATATGAAGGGGCTCCCAGGTTGTCCTCAACTTGCCAATCGGAGCCTCTCCAAAGCAGGAGAGCAGGGAAGGTCCCATTGATGCGCTGGTTATGTGTACAGGGTGCAGCTTGTGGTAGCATGTAGGTCAGCGTGGGATACGTTTTGTAGAAGCAGGGCTTGGAGGTTTAAAGGTGTGATCCTTTGCATGTTTGGACAGAGGAAAAGTCCTACAACTCCCAGAATTCTGAGAGTTGTAGGATGTTTTTCAGTCTGAACATGCACATGATTGCACCATTAGTGGCTGAAATGTTAGATTAGAGCCCTGGTGAAGTTATTTTGATGACTGCGATGGGAAATCCAAGCATATGTTCCCAACAACTGTTGTTGTTGTTGTTGTTGTTTTAAACTCAATTTGTCTTTCTTTAATGGCACCAACAAAAACATACGAAGTTGCCTTATAAGGAGTTAGACCATTGGTCAATATAGCTCAATGTTCCTACCTGAAGGACCTTTCTACAGGAAACACTGGGGATTGAACCTGTGACCTGGGCTCTTCCCCTTTACTGGTTTGTGTGACACTAAGGCTATCCCCACCCACCCCCGGTGCTCCCTTTCAATGTCTTTGATGCAGTTGCTCCTCCCCTTTTAAAAACATAAGAGGGATGGTGGACCAAGGGTCTATCTAGTCCAGCGTTCTGTTCAAGCAGTGGAACACCAGCTGCCCGTGGAAAACCCACAACCAGGACATGAGTGTAACAGCACCTTCCCTTCATAGTGGCCAACCAGCTGTCGACCAGGGACCCACAACAGGGTGCAACAGCACCCTCCCACCCATGTTCCCCAGCAACTGGTGTACATAGGCCTACTACCTCTGATATAGCAGATAGCACACAACCATCAGGGCTAGTAGCCATTGATTCCCTTCTCCATGAATTAGTCCAACCCCCTTTCAAAACCATCCAAATTGGTGGCCATCACTACATCTTGTGGTAGTGAGTTCCATAGTTTTAACTACGTGCTGTGCCAAGGAGTCCTTCCTTTTTATCTGCCCTGAATCTCCCACCAGTCAGCTTCATACAATGATCCCAGGTTCTAGTATTACGAGTGCTAGAGTAGTAGTATTATCTTCACTTTGCTTCCCAATTTTAGGCTTGTCCTGTGTGCATCTCACATTATGTTTTCTCCGTGTACACAGTTAAGTTGCTTTTTAACACCCTTGACGTCTTGTCCGTCCTTCATAGATTTTGGAGTGGTGGGCCCCAGGTGGTTCATTTTCTCCTGACAACAATTCTGGGAAGTGGGTTACCCTGAGTGGTGAACAACCAACGGTTGAGCGAGATTTGCTGGGGTGGTACATAAAAAGACCCCTGTTGGATCAGATCAAAGGCCTACCTCGGCCAGCGTTCTGTTCTCACACTGGCCACCCAGATGCACCAGTGGAGGAACCCCACAAGAATTGATTGTAAGCCTATGCGGCAGGGTCTTGCTATTTACTGTGTTATCTGTACAGCACCATGTACATTGATGGTGCTATATAAATAAATAAATAATAATAATAATAATAATAATAATAATAATAATAATAATAATAACATGAGCGCAATAGCACCTCCCTCTGGTGTTCAGAGACCTGCTGCTACTGGACGCAATATGTATTTATTTATTTATTTTATTACATTTACTGTGTATACCGCCCCATAGCCAAAGCTCTCTGGGCAGTTTACAAAAGTTAAAAACAATGAATATTAAAAACAGATATACAAAATTTAAAACCACCAAAAGTTTTAAAAACAACAATATTCATTTAAAACAAGTATTCTCAGGTCAGTTAAACACTCAGCATATGCTCTTAAATGCCTGGGAGAAGAAAAAAGTCTTGACCTGGCGCCGAAAAGATAACAATGTTGACACCAAGCAAGCCTCGTCAGAGAGATCATTCCAGAATTGGGGAGCCACCACTGAGAAGGCCCTCTCCCTTGTTGCCATCCTCCGAGCTTCCCTCCTGGCTACTAGCCACCATGACTAGTAGCCAGGAGCATGGTTGGGCCTAGGTTCATGGAACACTGCCGCAAATCCTATTTCCCAGGGCCATGAATCTATTCCACACAGTTCTGAGGGTCCACTGGTGCCAATGGAAGGTGTGTGTGTGTTTTCTCAGCTTAATTGCCATGCCAGTGTGGTGTAGTGGTTAGAGTGTTGGACTGGGATTCGAAAGGCCTGGGTTCTCGTCCCCACTCGGCCATGAAGCTCACTGGGTGACTTTAGGCCCATCACTGACTCTTCACCTAACCTACCTTGCAGGGTTGTTGTGAGTATAAAATGGCAAGGAGGAGGACCAGGTGAGCCACCTTGGGTTCCTTGAAAGAAGAAAAAGGTGGGATATAAATATAATAATAATAAGGGTTACCTTTCCCCTTGGCAACACTTCCTCCCCAAGATCTTTCCCTGTACAGAAGTTAAGCTTATTAAAAAAAACATTTCCCATTAGTTTGGAACGACCTGTGTCAGGGCGCAAATTAATTGAAGAATTTATTTTATTTGAGACGATATGGCTGAGAAATGAACTGGCTGCCTTTGCCTCCAGTGAAATTTAAATAAGACCTAGTAATCCTAAATTTGCATACATAGATCTTAATTAGCATATCCAGATCTTATGCAGATTTGCATCCTATGGGCCTTCTCGCTGGGTATGATGGGATTTATAGTCCAACAAAATTTATATTATTTATTTAATAGGTTTATATTCTGCTGACCATATTTAAAAATAATCTCCAAGCGGAAGGCAGTTCTATGCACTTGCGTGGAGGAAAATAAGTCATGGGCTGGTTTTTGCAGATTGTACTAAAAATCTGATTATGCTTGTGAATTGGTTTGTTGTCATGTAAAATCTACATGGTACGGAATGTATGATTTTGGGGTTCTCGTTTTCCCCACAACATTCACAAGTGGTTCATTCCATGTGAAACTCATTGATACGGCCACTTTTGAAAAATGGCGCGGATTGAGAAAAATGGTGCCGTTAAAAATGATTAAAATCTTTAATAGTTCTTGTCTGTGTCTGGAATGCTCGACGTTTCGGATTAAAAATAATCCTTCAGGAGCTACAATCAATCAGATTAACACAGTTTAAAACTTATTTACAAAACCAAACTCACATGGGATACAACACCTATGGTATTCTTAACATTTCAAAAGCAGTTTATTGCCTATACAATCAAATATATATATATGTAATTTGATTCATAGTTTTATAAGAAGTTTAGATTTTTTTTTAATTTTTTCAAAATTCTCACAAAGTGCAGCAAATGGTTTTTACTAGAACATTAAACATGAACCACAGTAATTATCACACTAAAATTCTTGCAACCCCCCCCAAAAACCCTCTAAATTTGATTGTATAGACAATAAACTGCTATTGAAATGTTAAGAATACCATAGGTGTTGTATTCCATGTGAGTCTGGTTTTGTAAATAAGTTTTAAACTGTGTTATTTATTTTTAATCCGAAACGTCGAGCATTCCAGACCCAGACAAGAACTATTAAGGATTTTAATCACTTTTAACGGCACCCGAGGTTGCCTCTCAATCCGCGCCTGCACAGTGGTGCCTTCTCACCCTGCTAACTACACACTTTTGAAAAATGGCCACGGAGGAGTCAGCACGGTGTAGTAAATTTTAAGTAACAGGCAAGCAAATGGGAACATTTCTAGTTGCGCTTGGTTGTAATTTCCTCCTCTCTTTTTTTGACTATTTGAAACAGAAGGAGAATAATTCCTGACCAGAGTTGTTTCCTGACTTTAAAAATAAAAGGAATGTGGATGTAGCAAAATTATGCTTTCTCTTTATAATGAAATGAACAACGGCCTACCTTCTCTCTCACTTATTATTGTCCCAGCTCTGATTTAGCATGAAGGGAATGAATCCACTTGAACCTTGGGCTCAAACACTGCCTCTCTCATCCTCCACCTTGACAGCCAGGAGGAGATCAGAGGCTTCCATTTCCTAGTTTAACACTAACTGCAGTGGGCCTGTTCAGACAACGTGCTAAGCCATGGTTAAGCTGCTAACCCTTTTGCAGCAAGAAGTTAGTGCTTAACTACTAACTAGTTAAGTAGTTTAAACTGTAGTTACGTAGCCACCATCGTTAGGAATGGTTCACATGACACACTAAGCCATAATGTTTAGCTCAAAACACTTAACCATCATAGTTCAGCATGTTGTCTGAACAGGGCCAGTTTGTTATTGCATCCAAAGCAGGAAAGTGTGGTGTAGTGGCTAAAGAGAGCCAGTGTGGTGTAGCGGCTAAAGTGTTGGACTAGGAGTCGGGAGATCCAGGGTCTAGTCCCCATTCGGCCATGGAAACCAACTGGGTGACTTTGGGCCAGTCACAGACTCTCAGCCCAACCCACCTCACAGGGTTGTTGTTGTGAGGATAAAATGGAGAGGAGGAGAATTATGTACGCCACCTTGGGTTCCTTGGAGGAAAAAGGCGGGATATAAATGCAAAAATCAATCAATCAATAAATGTGGTTAGCGTAAATTCTGGTTTACTAAAACAAGCCAAGATCAAATCATATTTTCTCATCGTCTGAACTGGGACGTTTTCGTCTTATATTTTGATTAAACTTTCTCTTGCTTTGTCTCTCTTTCTTAAAACCATTGTTTTGTGCCTTGTAGTTACTGTGGTGGGGGGGGGGCTAGGATGGTGTCTCTCAAACTTTTATGTGTGTTTTGAGTTTAAACCCTCGTTTAAAGTTCTTCACACGCACACCGCTTTTTAAGCATAGGTTTGCACGGTATATAACCTGCTGCTGTGGGCAAACATTTCTGTAAACTGCCCAGAGAGGCTATGGGGGCGGTACAGAAGTGTAATAAATAAATAAATAAACATTTGGACTCGGGTAACTAATCCAATCTAGCGTTGGAAAAGGGAATAGAAAAACTGACTTCTGTGCCCCTCCTAAAACCACACGTGAGAAAATGGAATGAAGCAGAAGCATTTCCCAAATCGGGTTGTGGTTATGTGTGTGCAGGGGGGGGGGACAGCACCCACCTGAGACGCAGAGCAGTAAAGGTGAACCAATGAGGACTCTCTGCTAGAGAATTTGGCTGAAGTTAAAGGAAGCCAGATTCCAGCTGGGCATCAGAAAAAACTTCCTGACTGTTAGAGCAGTACAACAATGGAACCAATGACCTAGGGTGGTGGTGGGCTCTCTCACACTAGAGGCCTTCAAGAGGCAGCTGGACAACCATCTGTCAGGGATGCTTTAGGGTGGATTCCTGCATTGAGCAAGGGGTTGGACTTGATGGCCTTGTAGGCCCCTTCCAACTCTGCTTTTCTATGATTCTATGATTCTAAGAGCAGTCGGCCTCCCTCAAGGTCCCGTCCCCACCCTGGAACATTGTGCGCCATAAAGGCAACCCACCACATAGTCGGAGGACGGCTGAGTTAGGATGAACAATGTCTCCTCAAGAAGAGGGAAGGCACCTTAACTGCAGTAGGGTGGCCTTGGTACTGCAAGGTGTCCCCTTCACCTGTCCTCCAGTTCTGTAGGCCCAAACATAGCTTCAGAAGGTGCAGCTGCAGTTTGAAGCCTGTCGTTGAGGCATGTTCGAGCTACTCAAAGCAGGAACCTGAGTTTCTGTTTCAGACGGGAAGGGGGCAGGATGAAGAGAGCAGAGGAAGTGGTGAAAAGTATGTTTTGTCGTCGGTCTTTCAGATCCTGCTTTGCTACAAAAGGAGACTTTCTCTTCTTAATTCCGGAGAACTTGTGAAATATCGCCACACTCCCATTTGATCCTCAACGCCGCTCGCTCGGACATCCTTGGCTTTTCACGGCCTGTTCCGCCGCAAAGTCTTACGCCAGGGGTTCCCCTTCCTCTTTAGGATTTGGTGTAAGACTTTGCGCCAGAAAAGGCCGTGAAAAGCTAAGGATGCAGACGTCCCGATTGGCTGTCTTTAGAACTAGATTGTAAGCCTGTGGCAGGAGCTGTTTTTGTGCGTACATGTTTAATCGTAACTTTTTGTTCAGCACCTACTAATTTTTCGGTGCTCTTTAAAAGATTCGTGGACAAGGCCCATCTGTTGAGGCCCTCTTTGCAGTGTGAGACTAATGGCAAAAACTTTCCAGAGATGCATTCATTCCCACAAGTGTAGATAGCCAGACCGCAGTGATACATGTGCTGGCGTCACCTCGCACATTGCAGCATGATGTGCATGAGGACTGTTTGGAAATTATGATTGGTGCAGAACAGTGTATTACAACTCTTACCTGGGGACTGTTCGCATGGAACGGATATTGCCCATTCTGTAGCATTTACGCTGTCTTCTGGGTCATTTTCAGACTCAATTCAAAATGGCAGGTGTGACTTACTGAGTGAGTAACTGATTCTCAGTAACTGCAAGGATCTCTCCTCAATCATCCCAGAGTGCAGGACACGGAATAATGGGCTCAAGTCACAGGAAGCCAGATTCTGGCTGGACATCAGGAAAAACTTCCTGACTGTTAGAGCAGTACGACAATGGAACTCATGACCTAGGGAGGTTGTGGGCTCTCCCACACTAGAGGCCTTCAAGAGGCAGCTGGACAGCCATCTGTTGGGGATGCTTTAAGGTGGATTCCTGCATTGAGCAGGGGGTTGGACTAGATGGTCTTAGAGACCCCTTCCAACTCTACTATTCTATCATTCTCGCTACATCCGACTAGCTTGTTTCCCAAACTTCAACAGATGTATCTGAGATTCACCACTTCAAACGAGAATGCAGCAGCTTTAAAGGACAGACTCAACTCAGTGATAGATTTGCAAATCCTGACCAAGTGTTTTGGGCTTCAGGAATCAAAAGTATATGGGTAATGGTCCCTGAAATGTCTCTCAAGCCAGACCACACCAAAGAATACATTTTTATTGCACAAACGGTCTAAGGGAGAGTAACAAGCTTTAGCTAAGATGAGGCAGATCACAAACATGCCTAAATATACACAAGTTATAATCACTGGAAGTACAATGACGATAATATTGTTAACAGAGTGAAACCTAGGTTCTTCTCAATCTAACACTCAAATTTTAAAGAGTCATATTTACCTCAGTGGAAGGCACGGTGGGCGAAACCAGCCTAAACACGTATGGCAGGTTTATCACTGTCCCAGGATTTCTCTCCCTAACTGATGAAATCCTGGCCTTTTATAATGCCCGTGATGCCAATGACCTCATCCTTTGTTTCGGACCTGGTCAAACTACTATTCCCGTTTTTCTCAATGGGCCTTGCTAGATGGCAGGTTAGCCTGGTGCGAGGCCCGGGCTCGTCCCTGTGCATCGAAATGATGCACAGAGGATCCCGGGCTCAGGCAGGGCTCAAGCCGCCCTGGCCCCGGGCTAACCAGCACCGCTTTTGGCCCAGTTTTTCCCACGGGCATGTAGACCATTCCACCGCTTTCCCCAGCTACTGCACTTACACGCGAGTAGCTGGGAAAAGCGGCGGATGGGCCGCAGTGCTACCGCCGCCATGTCCCCTGGCCTGCAATCCCGCCGCCACCGCGTCCCTGGCCTGTGATGCCCGGAGCTGCCATGTCCCCTGGCCGGGCATCACAGGCTGGCGACATTGCAGCACCGGGCATCACAGGCCGGGGACTCGGTGGTGGAGGTCAACACAGGCTGGGGACTCCGCGGCGGAGGCCAACACAGGCTGGGGACATGGGGAGTGGCGGGAAACGGAGGCTGGGGACATGGGGGGGCGGGAAACGGAGGCTGGGGACATGGGGGGGGGGCGGGAAACAGAGGACATCAGGAGATCGGGGGGGATTGGAGGCCAGGGGAGATCATGGGGAGGGGAAATCGGGGGCTGGCCCCTCATCCCACATGGATTCCCCAGTAGATCTAGCAAGGCCCAATGTCTTCCACTGATACCAGTAACACCCGGACGGAGGTGTCCCTGCTAAAGGTAAGCTTCATGCTGCTTCTAGCACTTGACCTATCCGTTCATGGCAGCCTCCCTCCATTTCCAAAACTATGCTCCATTACTAATAGTTATCCCACAATGCATACATATAGAACTAGTCACACGTACAAGATACAATAAATTATTATCGATTCTACCTGCTACAATGCCTATTCCTCTACATTACAAAGCTTTAAAGGGTTTGGGGCTGAATTTCCTCATGAACCACGCGGGCGTTGAGATCAACCTTCTATGGCCTTCTTTAAGTCCCATCCCCAACCAGGCCCTTTTCTGGTTTCATATCCTGCGACTTTGGGACTCCCTTACCTAAATGGCTTGCCTGGTGCCAATCTTGTATTTTTTCCTAATTGCCCTGGCCTGTTAAGTGTGTAGGATTGCATGCAAGCCTTTTGCTTTATTGCTCTGCCGTTTCTTCCTTCCTTCCTTTTTTGGGTGTGGGTGTGTGTGTGTGATTTTTACGACTTTGTGTTTCATTGTGATTTTATTATTTTGCAGTAGGCTGGCGGCTCTGAGGGCATTGCTGCAGGGCGGTGTAGCAGCATCTTAAATAAATAGGGAACTGCTCCATCCTCTCTGCTGCTGATCACACGAGCTTGTGCCACGAGACTGAAAGAACTGGGCATGTTTAGCCTGGAGAAGAGAAGATTGAGGGGAGACATGAGAGCACTCTTCAAAGACATGAAAGGTTGTCACACAGAGGAGGGCCAGGATCTCTTCTTGATCCTCCCAGAGTGCAGGACACGGAATAACGGGCTCAAGTGACAGGAAGCCAGATTCCAGCTGGACATCAGGAAAAACTTCCTGACTGTTAGAGCAGTACGACAATGGAATCAGTTACCTTAGGGAGGTTGTGGGCTCTCCCACACTAGAGGCGTTCAAGAGGTAGCTGAACAACCATCTGTCAGGGATGCTTTAGGGTGGATTCCTGCATTGAGCAAGGGGTTAGACTTGATGGCCTTGTGGGACCCTTCCAACTCTGCTGTTCTATGATTATATGAAATGTGCGCCAGGCGTTTGAAGTCCTGCGCATCAAACGGCTATGCTTGGCAGAGAGCGAGAATTGGCAAACCTGGGGTTGACACAGTGTCATATGTGAAAACAAATGGCCCTTGTAAAACTACTTTTAATCGCTACTGTAGCACTTGCCCGTTTCATCGTCTTTGTGTCCACCAGCTTTGTTCATTTCGTGATTGTATTGACATACATCTTCTGGGGCCACTGACAGTGGCTTCTGTGGGAATGCTTAGTCTCCCACCCACTGAAAGAGGTTCACCACACCTGATTATATTCTGCCTTCCTTCAAGGAGTTCATAGTTCCTCCTTTTCCCCATTTTATCCTCGCCATAACCCTGTGAGGTAGTTTAGGCAGCTGAGAGATAACAAGTGACCCAATACCAGCCGCTGAGTTGGGATTTGACACAAAATTGGGTGGGATAGCTCATACCCTGGAAGACAGAAACAAACTTCAAAGTGATCTTGATAGGCTGGAGTGCTGGGCTGAAAACAACAGGATGAAATTTAATAGGGGTAAATGCCAAGTTCTACATTTAGGAAATAGAAACCAAACTCGAATACCCGTTTAATTGGGGTACCTTAGTGGTTCGGAGATTTTATATTTTAGTTGATTGATCAGTTTCATGAAGGGAGAGAAGTTGGAACTGGTGGTTCGCTCACTGTTTTGGGATGTTTCTGACACCCGTCCATTTTAATACTAGGCATGTCTAGACCGCCCGGCGTTTTGGGAGGGAGGGCGGAGGATCTTGCGATTTTATGATCGTGAGATCCTTCCCCTCAGTCCACATGGGACGCGCGACGTCCCGAGAGGAAGAGGACTTTGCACCCGCTATTACAACTTTTTACTGAAAATGAGCACACGAGCATTGAATAGTGAGTGTTTTTTTTAAAAAATAATAATAATCCCGCTCACCCCAACCCACCCCCGATGGGGCACGGAGCTCCGTGCCTGGTTCCCAGCTCCTTGAATTTACTTGCGAGGAGCCAGGACAAACAGGGACTTGGGATCATCCCGGGACTGCGGGAAAAACTGGAAAAAGGGAGGGCAATATCCCGGGGAAAGGCAGGGATCTTCCCTCTCTGCTCCTGGGATCCCCTAGAATCATAGAATAGTAGAGTTGGAAGGGGCCCAAAAGGCCATCAAGTCTAACCCCCTGCTCAATGCAGGAATCCACCCTAAAGCATCCTTGACAGATGATTGTCCAGTTGCCTCTTGAAGGCCTCTAGGGTGGGAGAGCCCACCACCTCCCTAGGTCACTGGTTCTGTTGTCGTACTGCTCTAACAGTCAGGAAGTTTTTCCGGATGTCCAGCCGGAATCTGGCTTCCTTTACCTTGAGCCCGTTATTCCGTATCCTGCACTCTGGGAGGATCGAGAAGAGATCCTGGCCCTCCTCTGGGTGACAACCTTTTAAGTATTTGAAGAGTGCTGTCATGTCTCCCCTCAATCTTCTCTTCTCCAGGCTAAACCTGCCCAGTTCTTTCAGTCTCTCTTCATAGGGCTTTGTTTCCAGACCCCTGATCATCCTGGTTGCCCTCCTCTGAACACACCCCAGCTTGTCTGCGTCCTTCTTGAATTGTGGAGCCCAGAACTGGACGCAATACTCTTGAGAAGGCCTAACCAGGGCCGAATAGAGAGGAACCAGTACCTCACGTGATTTGGAAGCTATACTTCTATTAATGCAGCCCAAAATAGCATTGGCCTTTCTTGCAGCCCTATCGCACTTTTGGCTCATATTCAGCTTGCGATCTGCAACAGTTCCAAGATCCTTCTCGTTTGTAGTATTGCTGAGCCAAGTATCCCCCATCTTGTAACTGTGTCTTTGGTTTCTATTCCCTAAATGTAGAACTTGGCATTTATCCCTATTAAATTCCATCCTGTTGTTTTCAGCCCAGCACTCCAGCCTATCAAGATCACTTTGAAGTTTGTTTCTGTCTTCCAGGGTAAGAGCTATCCCTCCCAATTTTGTGTCATCTGCAAATTTGATAAGCGTTCCCTGCACCTCCTCGTCCAAGTCATTAATAAAAATGTTGAAGAGCACAGTGGACGCACAGGGCCGCCGCCGGGATGATCCCTGGGTTGTCGCCCTGTGTAGACAGGCCCACAGTCTTGCCTCTTGTTGATGCACCAAGGAAGCCGAAGATTTGAACTCATGAGTGAAAACCTGGATAACGTAAACAGTTCCATGTTGGGACAGGAAGTGAATACTTCCTTTTTCTTTTTTGCTTTCTTCCTTTTCTTTTCTTTTCCTTTCCTCGTTGGAGTCTGTTTCAGAGGTGCAAAAAGGGGCGGGTGCCTTCCTGTCTTTCACCCCCAAGTGCAACAAATGTCAAGGCCAGGCCTGTACCTGTCCTACTGTCACTCCCTTAGCAGCTGTATTGTCGTTGCTTGTTTTTAAAAGGCTCTCCCTGCATTTGCCTTTGCAAAACTGCAAGCTGCAGGCAAGCTGCAACCTGGCTGGCCTCTCCTTTTCCCAGCAAACGGGTTTGTTCAATCACAATTGCCCAATCTCTCGTTGGGTGTGTGGGGAGCTTGGAGGGAGAGGAATTGCAAAACTCCCAACGAGGATGGAAAGATTTGCATTGTCTCCTTCGCCAATCAGATATCTCCTAGGATGGGTGTTCTGGCTGCTATTTCTGGGTTATTTGTCTTTGCTTCCTCCTCCCCCCCCCCCAAACACCAACATCCCAGGGAGTATTCATACATACACTGGAACACACACACTGAAAGGGGGGGGGAGCCTACAGTGCAAGACTGGTTTTCAAAAAATATGTATTTAAAAAAGGAAAGGGAAAGGAACCTGTCGTGCAAGCACTGAGTCATTACTGACTCTTGGAGGGACGCCAGCTTTCGCTGACGTTTTCTTGGCAGGCCTTATAGCG
Organism: Elgaria multicarinata webbii; assembly: GCF_023053635.1. Classification (NCBI taxonomy): domain Eukaryota; kingdom Metazoa; phylum Chordata; class Lepidosauria; order Squamata; family Anguidae; genus Elgaria; species Elgaria multicarinata. The sequence continues at coordinate 4,392,911 of NC_086171.1, read as the reverse complement.
GGGTGGTTCGCCGTTGCCTTCCCCGGCCGTGATTGCCTTTCCTCCAGCTAGCTTGGTACTCATTTTACCGACCTCGGGAGGATGGAAGGCTGAGTCGACCTGAGCCCAGCTGCCTGAGAACCAGCTTCCGCTGGGATCGAACACAGGCCGTGGGGAGAGTTTCAGCTGCAGAAACTGCTGCTTTATCGCTCTGCGCCACATGAGGCTCTATATTTAAAAAATCATTTGACAAATTCACAGATTGTTGGTCTTTCGGTGGCTTGTTGTTTTTGAACTAGCTTGTTGTTTTTGAACTAGCAGAAAAAGTGGGGGATAAATGTTTAATCTTCAAATACTTAAAAGGTTGTCCTGCAGAGGAGGGCCAGGATCTCTTCTCGATCCTCCCAGAGTGCAGGACACGGAATAATGGGCTCAAGTTACAGGAAGCCAGATTCCAGCTGGACATCAGGAAAAACTTCCTGACTGTTAGAGCAGTATGACAATGGAACCAATGATGTAGGGAGGTTGTGGTCTCACCCCCACTAGAGGCCTTTAAGAGGCAGCTGGACAGCCATCTGTCAGGGATGCTTTAAGGTGGATTCCTGCATTGAGCAGGGGGTTGGACTTGATGGCCTTTTGGGTCCCTTCCAACTCTACTATTCTATGATTCTAGGGGATCCCAGGAGCAGGGTGGGAAGATCCCTGCCTTTCCCTGGGATATTGCCCTCCCCTTTTTTCCGGTTTTTTCCGCAGTCCCAGGATGATCCCAAGTCCCTGTTTGTCCCGGGATGATCCCATGTTCCAGTGGTGGGCCGGGTCAAAGGCAAAAAGGGGCGTGGCCATAATTCCAAAAACACTAGGATGCTTTAGCTTACAGCTCTTACTGCCAGTAACGAAGCCTTAGGAGAGGCATTTCAGAATGAGGAGAAACCGCCCAATGATCGACAGTCGGGGAGAAAGGGGGCGTGGCCAAACCTGAGCCTGACATTCTGCACTCCTGCACTCCCATCGTACTGGCACTCTATGTGTGAATGGGCAACTCTGCGTAGCGATTCCTCCCTGGCCAACAAACCCAGAAAACTAGATTCTCAAACTCCCTTAAATGCTTCCCGGCCCTCGTCTTCACAACGTCGGGTCTGCGTCGTGTAGATCTCCTGCCGTCTTGCCACACCTTCCAACCGTCTACAGTGGAGGGAGCGCCAAGGCGGGCTTCCCGGGCGGCGGCAGCAGTGCACTCGCCCACCCGAGCACAGCCGCGCAATTCCGAGGTGCCTAGCAGCATCTGTGCCCCCACTTCCACGGGTTTATTTTTAACTTGTTCAGTTTTTTTCCTTTTCTTTTTTTAATGCTGTAAATGCGAAGGATCGCATTTACAGCTAAATGGGGGAAGGAGCAAGGGGGGAGGAATGGGGTGCTCCCTCCCTCACAGATTATCCAACCCCTCCCTTTAATTCCCCCCCCCCCCCACACACACACTAAGTCTCCACAGAGGCACGGAGCCTGGCTCCAAGCTCAAAAAGTCGGGGCAACTGCCTGACTTTTTTATTTATTTATTTGATTTATTTATTACATTTCTATACCGCCCAATAGCCAGAGCTCTCTGGGCGGTTCACAAAAATTAAAAACATTCAAAGTATAAAACAAAAATATAAAACCATAATATAAAATACAATATAAAAGCTCAACCAGATAAAAATAGCAGCAATGCAAAATTACCAATTTAAAACACCAAGTTAAAATTTATTTATAGACTGTTAAAATGCTGGGAGAATAAAAAGGTCTTCACCTGGCGTCTAAAAGCATATAATGTAGGTGCCAAGCGAACCTCCTTAGGGAGCTCATTCCACAGCCGGGGTGCCACAGCAGAGAAGGCCCTCCTCCTGGTAGCCACCTGCTTCACTTCATTTGGCAGGGGCTCGCGGAGAAGGACCCCTGAGGATGACCTTAGGGTCTGGGCAGGTCCATATGGGAGGAGGCGTTCCTTCAGATAGCCTGGCCCCAAGCCGTTTAGGGCTTTAAATGTTAATACCAGCACTTTGAATCGGGCCCGGACCTGGACTGGCAGCCAATGAAACTGGAAAAGGACTGGCGTAATGTGATCTCGTTGGCCAGTCCCTGTTAGTAAGCGTGCTGCCCTGTTTCCGGAAGTTGAAGTTTCCGGACCGTTTTCAAAGGCAGCCCCACGTATAACGCATTGCAGTAATCCAAACGAGAGGTTATCAGAGCATGGATAACTGTAGCTAGGCTATCTCTGTCCAGATAAGGGCGCAGCTGGTATATCAGCCTAAGCTGATAAAAGTTGCTCTTTGCCACTGAGTTCACCTGTGCCTCAAGTGACAGTTCTGGATCCATGAGCACCCCCAAACTACGGACCTGATCCTTCAGGGGGAGTGCAACCCCCTCCAGGACAGGGCAAACATCACCTCGCCGGACAGATGAACCACCCGCTAACAGTACCTCCGTCTTGTCTGGATTGAGTTTCAGTTTATTAGCCCTCATCCAGTCCATTACCGTGCCCAGGCAAAGCTTCGGAGCTTTGTCCCTGGATCTCTTCGGAGTGGCGGCTGCGTCATGTCGATCACCTGCCGCCACTCCGAAGCTACCGCGGGGCAAAGCGACCATCTAGACAAGCCCCCGGTTGGGGAAGACTCTCCTGCAATGGCTCCGATGTCAGCAGAGCAGGAAATCCGCTCCGGGTTTCAGTCGGAACCATTCAGAACTCCAGCACCTTAGAGAGGTCCTTTAGCTTTCTGAGTGAAACCCGGAGCGGATTCACTGTCCCACGGACATCGGTGCCACCGGCCTGCACGGCTGCCCTAGAGAAGTTCATGCCTCTGCCGGCAGGCCCAACGCCTGCGTTTCGAGACCAGCCAGCACCGCAGGTTGGCGTGACTCATATCTGCAACCCAGTGGTGTGTGAACAGCCCTGCAAGTGTGTCTGCCTGTGTGTTGGTCTGCTGGCAGCTGTGAGCTGAAAAAAATTCAGGTTGCTGTTTTATTGGGCTAGTTGCAAAGCGGGGGTGGGGGGGGGATACTCTCAGCGACGCGAGCGTCGGGTTGAGACAGTGTGTTCTTGCGGTGGATCTGTTGCAGCGGAGAAAGGAAGTGTTTGTCGGTTATAGTGACTTGGCATTTCCTGGTGCTCTCTTTTGACACAAGAAGCATCGCTCTGTGAAAGTCACTTTTTTGAGTTGCTTTCTCTGGCTTCTGACAACCTCCGCCTTCCCACCCACCCTGCTGTGTGTTACGGCGCGTTCCCCTACAGCTCTGTCCTGAGTCCCGTTGCCTGCATGGATCGGCTGCTCCTCTTCACGTAGCAGCCCCCCTCCTCCACCTGTCGACTATGGAGTACTGGGTTGGTTCGCCGGAACCCCTTGCCTTCCCCTGCCAGGTAAACCCTTTGCCAAATCCCTCTCGCCTCTTGGCTGCTGTCCGCGCGTCTTGTTCTTGTGTGCGGTTTGTGTCCATCTGTGCAGATCTGACCCGAGGGTGTGTCGCGGCGTGGCTGCAAGACGTTAAGGATGGAAGCGTGCCGAGGGAAATAACCCCTTCCCGTCTCGAGTGCCTTGAACGAATGGCCGATGACCGGCGCGTGTTTCCGAGCGGTGCGTTGGAAATGATCCGGCCGAAACAGTCTCCATCCCCTCCCGCTTCGCCCCGCTTCAAAGAGGTTGCTGTACTAAATGATACAGTTGCTCTGCCTACATAAGTTGAAGGCGCTTTGTACATGCTCAAGGACGAGCATCTCTAACCTGTGTATTCCAGGGTGGAGCCTTGGGTTAATTTTTTGGCCTGCTTTCTTCCATAATGCCCCACATCTCATTTATGGATGGCTTGAGAGATGACCGATGGGGAAATGTAATGGTTTGATATTGCAGCTGAAGTTCTGCTGAAGTTCCTCGATATGTAAAGTTGTTTATATTCAGTCAAACTACCGGTATTTCTAGCCCACTGCTGTGTGCTCCGACTGGCAGAACCTCTCTGGGGACCTCTTGCATGCAAACTGTGAGGTCTACTTCTGAGCTTTGCACTGCCCCTTCTCTGAAATGATGTCTTGTTTGTGTCTGGTGCTGGGGAATCCCAATAGTGTGTTGCATCTGTAGCCGTGAATCCTTGAACTCTGGCAGAGCTGGGGTGCGCGGACAAACATTCCAGCAGCTCAGAGGACGCAGCTGTCTGAATGTTTGCAGCTCGGTTTTTGCGAGGGAAGGGGATGTTGTCGGTTTGACTGGGACGTGGAACCTCACACAGGGCCGGCTGAGGAGGAGGAGGAGGAGGAGGAGGCCCTAGGAGTAGGGAGGTGAAGGGGCTGGGAGTTGAAACAAGGATGCAGAGGAGGAGGAACTCAGGACATAGGAGCTTGAGGGGAAAGTCAGCAGAGAATATGGCTTGGGACAGGGGGAGGAAAGGCAGTGAAGGCAGAGGACTGAGACAGCCCGGGGAATTGAAGAGTGGGCTCTGAAGAAAGCGTGCGTGATTTGAGATCAGGAGGGGCTCTCCAATCTGGCAGCAGGAGAGAAAGTTGTACTAGCAAGAGGCAGGAGAAAACAATGGGTTGTCGAATAAGAAAAATGTTGGAAGAGCCCTGCTGGATCAGACGAAGGATCCATCTAGTCCGGCACTCTGTTCACGCAGTGGCCAGCTGGCTGTCAGCCACTGTGTGCACAGAGTTCCTAACTAGATGGGGGAAATCTCCTACCAAGTCAAGAGCACTTAAAATGTCGGGGTGTTGGCAGCGTCGCCAACATATCCCTTTGAAGCAAGGACGCGGAGCCTTTTTTTGGGCCGGGAGTCGAATCCCAAGTTGGGAAGGGTCCTTCAAGTCAATCTTCTCTCTGAATCTCTGCAGTGCCTTTAATAATCACTCAAGAGGATCGGGCGTTCTAAAGAGTAGGGACAGCCAGCCCTGGGTTTGAGCCTCTCTGCCGCGGTTGCCTAGGGGTAGGGTGTGGATGATACCTGTTTTTGCTTTGAACATTAGACTTGCATGGAATTGAGTTGTGGTTTTTCTGCCTGAAAGCTGTTGCCCTCCTGGGTAGGACACACACAGAATTTGTGGCTTGTATGCTTGGTGGGGAAATGCCCGAAGTGTTACGAATTACACCTGGCTCCACCCACTCTGTGCTTGGGCCCCGCCCCTGTTCCATTGGCCCCACTCCCTGCTTGAATGCACCCCTCTGATGCATTCTGCACTAGCTGCAGCTTCCAAACCAGCCACAAGGGCAGCCCCACATGGGGTGCATTACAGTAGTCTAACCTTGGCTGTCCCTATCTAAGAACGGGAATAGTTGACACAGGAACCAAAGTTGGTAATAGCTAAATGGATAAAAATCGAGAGGAGGAGGAGGATGTATGCCGCCTTGGGTTCCTTGGAGGAAAAAGCCAGGATATCAATACAGTAAGTAAAATAAAAAAAATAAATAATTACTCCCCCTTGCCCAAACAGAGCCTTGTCATTACAGGAAAAATATATTTAATAATCATAATCATTATCATAATATATTTATTTATTTGTTACCCGCCTCTAACTCTGGATCGAGGCGAGGTACAACACAAATTAAAAACACCATAAAATGCATACCAATAATTCAAACGTTTAAAACCAGCGCATCATTAAAAGCAGCACATCATTTTAAAAAGGCATCTTAAAATTCAGCTCGATGGGCCTGGCGGAAGAGATCAGTCTTTATGGCTTTCATAAATTCTGGAAGACTGTTAAGTTGACGAATCTCTCCTGGCAAGCCATTCCACAAACTGGGAAGAAAAGGTCCTCTGGGTAATAGTTGTCAGTCTTGTTTTTGTTGGCTGGAGTAAATTCTTCCCAGAGGACCTGAGTGTGTGGGGCGGATTGTACGGGAGAAGGTGATCCTGCAGGTAGCCTGGACCCAAACCATGTAGGGCTCTAAAGGTGATAACCAACACTTTATACATCGCCCGGAAACTAATTGGCAGCCAGTGAAGAGATTTTAAGACTGGTGTGAATGGCTCAGCTCAAACTCCTACAGTGTTGGGCTTCCATTGTGCATCCCACAATGCTCCACCTAGCTCTGTTAAGCTAGTGGTGCATGCTAGATCACTACACCTGAACACTTGTCCCGTAAAAGCTGCTGTTTCCTGCACTCTTCTTTTCCCGGAGTCTGGCAACTGGGAGGCCGTTGTGAGCATCTTTGTCCTGACCAGGCATGGGAGGGCTTTGAATTCTCCCTCATACAGAGGTGACCCTCCCGGTGGGCGTGGGCAGCTCACGAGCTACCTTTTGAAAAACCAGCTACTCCTCTTGACCTTGATTTCTGGCAGGCTCAGATAGGGAGAAATTCCCAACTTAAGATAAAACCCATGCAAAGCCAGGATTATAGCAGAAGGGGGGTGTCTTTAGGAGGGGGGGTGCAATGAGAAGGAGTCAACCGGTTCCTGGCTTTATTTTTATCTTTATCTCTTATTTGGATTTTAGCTGTAAATAGAAAAGGGAGCCTGGCTGTGTGTTTATGGCTCCATCTCCTAGTGTTTGCCAACAAAGATTAGCATCTTGTTTTCAGCCAAGTGTGGGTCTGGAAAGCACCCTGAAGGTCACCTACTCCAAAACCACAGAACAGAAGGCAGCGAAACCCCAAATGTCTTTAAGCACCCATATACCCAAGGAGGGGAAACCAATCAGCTCAGGTTTCCCAGATGTGTGTACATGAGGGTTTTTAAAGAGCTGTGTACACATGCTTGTCTGCTAGGCTTTTGATTTGTAGGCTGATAGAAGCCAAAATTCTTTTAAACACTGCTTTCCCAAATTAGAATGTTTGTGTGTGTTGGATTTCTAAGATTGAATTTTTAAAGATCTCTCTCTCTCTCTCTCTCTCTCTCTCTCTCTCTCTCTCTCTGCTGTGAGATACAGTGAGAACACCCACTGGAAAGTGATATATATTATATATCACTTATATATACTCATAGAATCATAGAATAGCAGAGTTGGAAGGGGCCTACAAGGCCATCGAGTCCAACCCCCTGCTCAATGCAGGAATCCACCCTAAAGCATCCCTGACAGATGCTTGTCCAGCTGCCTCTTGAAAGCCTCTAGTGTGGGAGAGCCCACAACCTCCCTAGGGAACTGTTTCCATTGTCCTACTGCTCTAACAGTCAGGAAGTTTTTCCTGATGTCCAGCTGGAATCTGGCTTCCTTTAACTTGAGCCCATTATTCCATGTCCTGCACTCTGGGAGGATCAAGAAGAGATCCTGGCCCTCCTCTGTGTGACAACCATTCAAGTATTTGAAGAGTGCTCTCATGTCTCCCCTCAATCTCCTCTTCTCCAGGCTAAACATGCCCAGTTCTTTCAGTCTCTCCTCATAGGGCTTTGTTTCCAGACCCCTGATCATCCTGGTTGCCCTCCTCTGAACACGCTCCAGCTTGTCTGCATCCTTCTTGAATTGTGGAGCCCAGAACTGGACGCAATACTCTAGAGGAGGCCTAACCAGGGCCGAATAGGGAGGAACCAGTACCTCACGTGATTTGGAAGCTATACTTCTATTAATGCAGGCCAAAATAGCATTGGCCTTTCTTGCTGCCATATCGCACTGTTGGCTCATATTCAGCTTGCGATCTACAACAATTCCAAGATCCTTCTCGTTTGTAGTATTGATATATATTGATATATATATCAATATATATATTGTGGAAATAATGCTTACTTCCACATCTCACATTATTATTATGTCTTCCTTCTGACAGATTGCTTGACAAATGGCAGCTTTTTTTTTTACTTGCCTTTCAAGAGGCTAGTCCTCTGTGTTTCCATGGTGGCCCTAGAGAAGAGTCCTCTTAGCAGGCTAACTTTTTTTAAAAAATGACAGGCTAGTAACAGCTCATCTATAACTTCTCTAGGAAGTGCTTCTTGGTTAATTTAAATGAATTCATCACACCGTAGTTCAGACCCGTTTCTGCTTGCCTTGTTTGTTTATTATCCTGCCTTTCTGCCCCAAAATGGTGCTCAAGGTGGCTAACAGTAAAATCCAGATTAAAAAATAAACCTCCATTTTACATAAAAATAAATCAATTAATATGCAATTATCAAAGAAAGAACCAATAATAATAATAATAATAATATATTTCTTACCTGCCTCTCCCAATGGATCGATGCGGAGAACAACATTAAATACAATATAATACATAAAACTAGTTTAAAAAACATATAAAAACCAATACAATATTAAAATAACAACCACAGAATCTTAAAATTCTTAGGTTTAAAATTCATCTGGGTAGGCCTGCTGAAAGAGACTCGTCTTTACGGCTGTCTTAAACTCAGAGAGAGCATTAAGCTGACGAATCTCCTCCAGCAGGCCATTCCACAGTCCGGAGGCGGCAGAAGAAAAGGTCCTCTGGGTAACAGTTGCCAGCCTAGTTGTGGCTGACTGGAGGAAACCCTTCCCAGAGGACCTGAGTGTGTGGGGCGGATTGTATGGGAGAAGGCGATCCCGCAGGTAGCCTGGACCCAAACCATGTAGGGCTTTAAAGGTGATAACCAACACTTTATACTTTGCCCGGAAACTAATTGGCAGCCAGTGAAGTGATTTTAAAGTTGGTGTAATATGGTCACTCCTAGGTGTACCAATCAACAACTCCTTCAGCAGCAGACCAGCTTATATGCGAAAGGTGTGCTTGAATGAAAATGGGAATGGCCGCCGAGAAAGTAGGCACTTGCATCCTTCTCCAAAGATTCTAACATCTAGCGAAGTTCATACAGGAGAAGGCAGTCTTTCAGGTAGCCTGATCCCAAGCCATATAGGGCTTTATAGGTCATAGCCATCATAAGATGGTAGTAGCATAAGCAATTACCTCCCATCCTCAATCTATGGGCCTCCTGAATAGCTATTGGCTAGTCCATCCTTTATCGTCTGTTCTCGGAGAAAAATATACAATACTGAGAACAGGGGTGGGCAGAGATGGTTGGCCATAGTCCCCTAGTGGAACGATGTCCAGTTTCTGATGAAGCCCCTGGGAGTTGCAGGGATTCTTGCAAAGGATGCCGGATTAGGCAGACCTTGATGTAATCCAGCAAGGTGCTTTGTACGGTTGATGGTTAAAACATTTATAGGTTGTCTCTGAAAACCTCCCGAGCTGGCTTGCAAAAATCTGATTGATTCAACCTCACAGTGTATTTATATCGAACAGCAAAACCCAGAGGAAAGGCAACATCTAATTAAAAGTGGCAGCCATAAAAAAAAAAGGTAGCCAAGGTTTCCCCAAAGGTTCCCCGAAAAAGGGCTGCTTTGGCCTGCCATCTAACGGCCACCGAGGAAGGAGCAAGGTGGATATCCCTAGGGAAGAGAGTGACATAACTTTGGTGCCAGTGCAAAGAAGGCCTTGTTCCACTGTAGTTCGGAGAGTAGAACGCATAGTACAGGGCTTCCAAGAATGACCCATGGGTAGGGGTCTTCACCCACTTGGTGCACTCCAGATGTGTTAGATTGCAATTTCCACTGGCCATGCTGCCTCAGGAATTCTAGGAGTTGCAATTGAACACATCTGGAGGGTACCAGGTTGGGCAAGGCTGCCTGAACGTATCCTAGGACCTGTGAGGAGAGACTGAAAGCACTGGGCATGTTTAGCCTGAAGAGAAGATTTAGGAGAAACATGAAAGCATTCTTCAAATACTTGAAAGGTTGTCACACAGAGGAGGGCCAGGATCTCTTCTCGATCCTCCCAGAGTGCAGGACACGGAATAACAGGCTCCAGTTAAAGGAAGCCAGATTCCAGCTGGACATCAGGAAAAACTTCCTGACTGTTAGAGCAGTGCGACAATGGAACCAGTTATCTAGGGAGGTCGTGGGATCTCCTACACTAGAGGCCTTCAAGAGGCAGGTGGACAACCCTCTGTCGGGGATGCTTTAAGGTGAATTCCTGCATTGTGCAGAGGGTTGGACTCGATGGCCTTATAGGCCCCTTCCAACTCTACTACTCTGTGATTCTTTGGCAGGGGCTTCTGGCAATTCTACTATTCTATGATTCTATGATTGCTTCAGTCTTACAAAGGCAATGCGAGCGGTTGAAATGGGGTCTGGAAACTCAACTTGAAGCCAGTGAAATTGTTTGCTTATTTGTTTGTTTATTTATTTATTTACTTATTTATTACATTTTTGTACCACCCAATAGCCGGAGCTCTCTGGGCGGTTCACAAAAATTAAAAACATTCAAAGTATAAAACAACAGTATAAAACCATAGCATAAAATACAATATAAAAGCTCAACCAGATAAAAACAGCAGCAGTGCAAAATTACAAATTTAAAACACCAAGTTAAAAAATTTTTATAGACAGTTAAAATGCTGGGAGAATAAAAAGGTCTTCACCTGGCGTCTAAAAGCATATAATGTAGGTGCCAAGTGAACCTCCTTAAGGAGCTCGTTCCACAGCCGGGGTGCCACAGCAGAGAAGGCCCTCCTCCTGGTAGCCACATGCCTCACTTCCTTTGGCAGGGGCTCGCGGAGAAGGACCCCTGAGGATGACCATATGGGACATATGGGAGGAGGCGTTCCTTCAGATATTGTTGCGGAATTGACATTCCCATGACAGACAGCTTGTCCTGGGCGCTTCTCGGTCAGTTGCATTTTTGACCCAGCTGAGGTTCCCAGACACTTTTAAAAAGCCGCCCTGCGTAGAATGCAGTAATGTAGTCTAATCTGGATGTGATTAGGGCATGAATCACAGCGGCTAAGTCATTTCTCCCCAGGAAAGGGTGCAGCTGGCATATCAGCCAAAGCTGGTAAAACACACTCCTGGCTTCTCTCACCCTGGCAGGGTCCAGGTGCACTATTGGTCCAAAAGCACCTCATTGCTGTGAGCCCTGGACCTCAAAGGGGATGGGACCCCATCCAAGGAGGTTGCATGTATACTCTAACTTGGGCATATTTTCAGTCAGATGTACTTCTGCCTTTGGTACTGGTTGCCTGTTGTTTCTGGATTCAATTCAAGGTGTTGGTGTTAACTTTAGAGCCCTAAGCGTCAAAGGGTGTTGGGTGGAGACCTTCTCCTGATCTCGCCACAAGTGAGCATTTAAGGCAGACGTTGCCTTTTTGCCACAGCAACGTATTGCTACCTAAGACAGATATTTCCTATTTGCTCATAGATGAGGATAAGATGAAATCGCTCACCTACTGGCTTCTATTGACACAGAGATAGCCTAGCTACAGTTATCCATGCTCTGATAACCTCTCGCTTGGATTACTGCAATGCGTTATACGTGAAAACGGTCCGGAAGCTTCAGCTGGTACAAAACAGGGCAGCCCGTTTACTAACAGGGACTGGCCGGCGAGTTCGCATTACGCCAGTCCTTTTACAACTTCATTGGCTGCCAGTCCAGGTCCGGGCCCGATTCAAAGTGCTGGTATTGACATTTAAAGGCCTAAACGGTTTGGGGCCAGGTTATTTGAAGGAACGCCTCCTCCCATATGTACCTGCCTGGACGTTAAGATCATCTGCAGGGGCCCTTCTCCGTGAGCCCCTGCCAAAGGAAGTGAGGCAGGTGGCTACCAGGAGGAGGGCCTTCTCCGCTGTGGCACTCCGGCTGTGGAATGAGCTCCCCAGAGAGGTCTGCCTGGCGCCTACACTGTACTCCTTTCGTCACCAGCTGAAGACCTTTTTATTCTCTCAGTATTTTAACACTTAATTTTAACTTAAATTTAAATTTTACTGTTCTAACTCTGTATTTTAATCTTATATCAATTTTGCTGCGTGGTTTTATCCTGGTTGTGCTTTTTATACTGTATTTTCTAATTGTGCTTTTAACATGTTGGTTGTTTTATTATGGTTTTAATTTTTGTGAACTGCCCAGAGAGCTTCGGCTATTGGGCCGTATAAAATTGTAATAAATAAAATAAAATAAAAAATAAATAAATCTATCTCCAGCGTTGTGTATATAAAGACTGCAGAATCTCGATTTCTGTTTCCCACCAACCAAGGAATCTGTCTGGTTTGCCCAGAGTGGAGACACTTCTGGGTGAACAGCTGGATTTTATACTTTCAGAAATGGAGACTCTGTGACTTTCTTGTTCCAAGTGCTATGAGGGACATCCCAACCAGAAACCCTCACATCACCTGGCAGAGCCCAATTTGAAAGTCTGCAGCCCCTCTTCCATCGTATAATCTTAAAACTCACGCAACATGACTACAACATCCAGGCAACCTTTTCCCACCTCCTGTTCCCCCCTGCATTTTGTAGCATCTGGCCTGATGAAGGGATCTGGAGGTCTCAAAAGTTTGCATATTTTTCTTAATGATTTTTTAGTTGGCCAAATAAAAGTATTACACTATGTGGATTTTGGAATCTTCCACTCTCAGTTTCTGGAATAGGGTGGGATATGAAATCAGATCTAGTCACCTTTGCCACAGATGCTGCAAAGAAGACAAAATGTTTCCAAAGGGAAAAAAAAACCTGAGAAAAAAAACCTTTTTCCTGCTGCTAATATGGGTCAGCACAGACTCTGACTACTGAAGGAAAATCGATCGCTTTTGCTTTCTAAGTATTATTTACTGCTATTCATCATTCTAAATGCCATGAACCAGGGACAGGCAACTTTGAGTGCTCTGGGGCCAATTTCCATCCCCAAGCACGCACACACACATACACACACACACCAAGAGGTCACACTTCTGCAACACCAGCACAAAACCCAGCTCTTTGCCACCACAATTTAGCACATCTCTGCAGAGAGCCATAAAGGCCTTATTTAGCTTGAAAACTAACTAAATTTGGCCCTTTGAGTCTCCATAGTGGTTTTCTGCCCAATTTTGGTGGCAAACTGCTGCCCAATTTCATTGGCATAGGGGTGGTGTCCTGCACTTGAGGTCATGGGGTGGAGAGGCATGGGCTGTCAACCCCTCTGCTTAAACTGAGCTCTTGGGGAGCTGTTTCTGCAAAGTGGCGAGGACAACTGGATAGAGATCTTAATAGCTCTGGATTGTATGAAAGGATCTGTGTATCAATATTAAAGTGGGTAAAGAGTGTGCTTAAGAGGTATTGTGCCTTTTTCCCACATTGACCAATGTGGTGGCACCTGGATTTGGGCGTCCCTCGAGGCTTAGAACAATTTATGTCAGTATCAGACTGCCCGTATACAAATCTATGGTGCAACCACACTTAGAATGCTGTGTACAGTTCTGGTCACCACACCTAAAAAAGGATGTTATAGAGCTGGAAAAAGTGCAGAAAAGGGCAACTCAAATAATTAAGGGGCTGGAGCATCTCCCCTAGGAGGGAAGGTTACAGCAACTGGGATTGTTTAGCTTGGAGAAAAGGAGGCTAAGGGGAGACATGATAGAGGTGGACAAAATCATGCATGGTGTGGAGAATGTGGAAAGGGAGACATTTTTCTCCCTCTCTCAAAATACTAGAACCTGGGGTCATACCATGAAACTGATTGGTGGGAGATCCAGGACAGATAAAAGGAAGGACTTCTTCACACAGCGCATAGTTAAATTATGGAACTCACTATCCCAAGATGTAGTGATGGCCACCAACTTGGATGGCTTTAAAAGGGGGTTGGATAAATTCCTAGAGGCGAAGGCTATCCATGGCTACTAGCCCTGATGGTTATTTATTTATTTATTTATTTATTTACATTTATATACCGCCCCACAGCCGAAGCTCTCTGGGCAGTTTACAACAATTAAAAATAGTAAACATTAAAAGTATACAAAAATGAAAAAAAAATAAAAACAGTATAAAAACAACAGTATCCATTTAAAAACAACAATTCTGGGGTCCATTAAAAACAAACTTAACATTGTTAAATGCTGTTAAAATGCCTGGGAGAAGAGAAAAGTCTTGACCTGGCGCCGAAAAGATAACAACGTTGGCGCTAGGCGAGCCTCATCGGGAAGATCATTCCACAGTCGGGGGGCAACCACTGAGAAGGCCCTCTCCCTTGTTGCCATCCTCCGAGCTTCCCTCGGAGTAGGCACTCGGAGGAGGTTATGTGGTGATGTTCAGGGCAGCCTTTCCCAAAATGTGTCTTTGTGTATTGGACGGCATTTCCCGTCATGACCAGTGGTCGGGGATGCTGGGCGTTGTACTTCAACAACTTCTGGAGACCCAAGGCTGGGAAAGGGTAGTTGAGGGTCCTTGGTCCATGTGGGTCCAGGTTTAATGACGTGGAATTGGAGCAGACCTTGCAGTGCAGCGTTTCAGAGGAGCTTAATTTGCAGCCAGGACTGGAACGGATGCCTAGGAAACATCACTCTTCGAAACCGCAGAGTTTAGCATTATGACCCACACTACTAGCCCTGATGGTTGTGTGCTATCCCCAGTATCAGAGGCAGTAAGCCTGTGTGCACCAGTTGCTGGGGAACATGGGTGGGAGGGTGCTGTTGCACCATGTCCTGCCTTCTTGGGCCAAGGCCAACAGCTGGTTGGCCGCTGTGTGAACAGAGTGCTGGACTAGATGGACCCTTGGTCTGATCCAGCCTCAGGGCTCTTCTGATGTCAAGACAGTTGTGAAGATGTTGCAGTGCAAAAACATTCTTCCTGCTTGCTTTCAGACAGGAAGGACCTATAGTTAGTAGTGGGCAACTTGAAGTCAAAAGTAGCCAGAGGTGGTGGTCAAAAATGTGGTGGCTGTGTGCCTATGGGAGTCACATATAGATCTGGAGACAGCGGGCTGGGGGAGGCCATGTTAGATCTGCGGCTGTGTTGAAGATTCGGAAGTTTAAATATTCCAAATGAAACTTGCAATTTTGATGGACTAACCCTGCACCAGCCCTGCCCCAAAATCACCACTTAAATTGTGCAATATCAACTTCTTTATAGAGAGAGACATGGGCCCTGTTTAGACAACAGGCTAAACCATGATGGTTAAGCGTTTTGAGCTGGACATTATGGCTTAGCATGTCATGAGAACCGTGACTTAGTGCGTTGTGTGAACCGTTCCTAACCATAGTGACTACATAGAATCATAGAATCATAGAATAGCAGAGTTGGAAGGGGCCTACAAGGCCGTCGAGTCCAACCCCCTGCTCAATGCAGGAATCCACCCTAAAGCATCCCTGACAGATGGTTGTCCAGCTGCCTCTCGAAGGTCTCTAGTGTGGGAGAGCCCACCACCTCCCTAGGTAACTGATTCCATTGTCGTACTGCTCTAACAGTCAAGAAGTTTTTCCTGATGTCCAGCTGGAATCTGGCTTCCTTTAACTTGAGCCCCTTATTCTGTGTCCTGCACTCTGGGAGGATTGAGAAGAGATCCTGGCCTTCCTCTGTGTGGCAACCTCACAAGTCTTTGAAGAGTGCTCTCATGTCTCCCCTCAATCTTCTCTTCTCCAGGCTAAACATGCCCAGTTCTTTCAGTCTCTCTTCATAGGGCTTTGTTTCCAGACCCCTGATCATCCTGGTTGCCCTCCTCTGAACACGCTCCAGCTTGTCTGCATCCTTGTGGAGCCCAGAACTGGACGCAATACTCTAGATGAGGCCTAACCAGGGCCGAATAGAGAGGAACCAGTACCTCACGTGATTTGGAAGCTATACTTCTATTAATGCAGCCGTATACATAACCACAGTTTACATAACCACGGTTTAAACATGCTCACTAACCACTAGCTGCAAAAGGGTTAGCGGCTTAACCGTGGCTTAGCGTGTTGTCTGAAGAGGCCCCTAGTACGGTGTGATTGTTTGCCCAGTTTGCTGCTGCACACAGTCACGGATCAGGATGCGAACTGGACGATGTCATAGATGATTGACGCTACAAGCTGTTGGTAAACAGAATTGTGTGTGTTGGTACAACCAATCGGATTTGTCTCACGATGATCACACTGCGCACGATTGAGAGCGGGAGGCAATTTTATTTATTTATTTATTTATTTATTTATTACATTTCTATACCGCCCAATAGCCGGAGCTCTCTGGGCGGTTCACAAAAATTAAAACCATTCAAAGTATAAAACAACAGTATAAAACCATAATATAAAATACAATATAAATTTTAAACAAATAAGTTAACCCTTTTGTGGTGGGTGCTGAAAAATTGTCCAAAGGAGAGGGCGTTTCTTGTTGCTGAAAGCATTTGACCCCCCCTCCCCCAAATTGTGTTTTTGCTCCGTCTTGCACAGTACAACAAGTGGTTCAGGTTAAGAGAGTTTGAAGTGGTCCCAATAACGAAGGGTTTTTTGGCCGCACTTATACAGTGCCCTCTCAGGCAGGTAAGGTTGATGAGCCGTAGCGTTCAGCTCAGGAAGAACATGAGTGCTGGAAGAGTCTTAGCTCTTCGAGACGAGGCGCTCCGCTTTCTAATCACGTCTGCTTTTCTTCCTTTCCAGAAAGACTTGGCGTACCTGCAGCAATGGTTGGAAGCGTTTGTCACAAATTTTGAGAAGATCATTGCTGTCCATTCCCTGGAACCGAGGAGGTAAGCATTTCTCCTGTGCACTTGGCCCAAGTGGGGGTGTGGGCACTTGACAAATGGAACTGGGCTTCTGTCACTTAAGGGTGACATATGAGGAGGTGACTGAATGAAAATTTATTTATTTATTTATTTATTTATTGCATTTTTATACCGCCCAATAGCCGAAGCTCTCTGGGTGGTTCACAAAAATTAAAACCATAATAAAACAACCAACATGTTAAAAGCATAATTACAAAATACAGTATAAAAAGCACAACCAGGATAAAACCATGCAGCAAAATTGATATAAGATTAAAATACAGAGTTAGAACAGTAAAATTTAAATTTAAGTTAAAATTAAGTGTTAAAATAGTGAGAGAATAAAAAGGTTTTCAGCTGGCGACAAAAGGAGTACAGTGCAGGTGCCAGGCAGACCTCTCTGGGGAGCTCGTTCCACAGCTGGGGTGCCACTGCAGAGAAGGCCCTCCTCCTGGTAGCCACCTGCCTCACTTCCTTTGGCAGGGGCTCACGGAGAAAGGCCCCTGTGGATGATCTTAAGGTCCGGGCAGGTACATATGGGAGGAGGCGTTCCTTCAAATAACCTGGCCCCAAACCGTTTAGGGCTTTGAATGTCAATACCAACACTTTGAATCAGTCCTGGACCTGGACTGGCAGCCAGTGAAGTTGTAAAAGGACTGGTGTAATGTGATCTCGCCGGCCAGTCATTTTTAGGTTAATGATCTTTTAGGTCAAATTCTAAAAATCTGTTTAGACCAGTCTTCCCCAACCTGGTATGCTGTACGTGGGTCGGACTGCTGAGGGATGCTAAGAGTTGTAATCCCACACAGCTAGAGAGCACCAGCTTGGGGAAGGTCCATTTTAGGTATTACCACCTCCACCTCTCCCCTTTCAAATCCACATCTCGATTGAGCGCAATAAAAATGAAAGTTACCTTGTCATGAAGAACACTTTGGACGTCATACAACCAAGCGAATCCCTTTGAATTCCAACGTATTTATATCGGGGGAAGAGTTAAGCACGTGCATAACACTTCCCATGTGAAATGTATGGGGACTTAAGAAGTTATTAGCGCCATCTGGAACATGTGTGTCTAGGAGTTTGTAGCTAGAAGTTACTCTTAGGGTGCAATACTATGCATACTTAAGATAGGAAAAAAAATACTACTACTACTCCCAGAATTCCCAAGCCATCATGGCTGGCTGGGGAAAGCTGGGATTGTAGGGCTTTTTTCCAGTCTAAACATGCATAGGATTGTGCCCTTAATAGCTCAGAAATGATTGTGTGGCTCACCAGTGTTCCTTCCCACATGATTTCTTGAGAACTGAATTAACCAGGATGATCAGGGGTCTGGAAACAAAGCGCTATGAAGAGAGACTGAAAGAACTGGGCATGTTTAGCCTGGAGAAGAGATGATGGACGGGAGACATGATAGCACTCTTCAAATACTTGAAAGGTTGTCCCACAGAGGAGGGCCAGGATCTCTTCTCGATCCTCCCAGAGTGCAGGACACAGAATAACGGGCTCAAGTTACAGGAAGCCAGATTCCAGCTGGGCATAAGGAAAAACTTCCTGACTGTTAGAGCAGCACGACAATGGAACCCGTGACCTAGGGAGGTGGTGGGCTCTCCCACCCTAGAGGCCTTCAAGAGGCAGCTGGGCAACCCTCTGTCAGGGATGCTTTAGGGTGGATTCCTGCATTGAGCAGGGGGTTGGACTCGATGGCCTTGTAGGCCCCTTCCAGCTCTGCTATTCCATGATTCTATGAACCAAAGGAGATAACTGGGCTTTTTCCATCCCATCCAGCAAAAAACAAACAAACAAACAGTTATCCAAACACAGGGGGTGAAAGAGAGTTGTGACAGTGTCTTGATGCCGTCCGTGTGATCAGCGCTTGGGAAAGTCTTCCATTTGCCCAATAGCCGGGCTGGTCCCGGTTTGGGCTGCTATCAAAACACGACTTAGCGGCTAGCAAGCACGGCTGCGGTTGCTGCCTTGCCTCATAAAGGCAGCTTGCTTAAGTACGCTTAAGCGTAACTATGATGTTACGCTTACTCCGGTCAAGGAAGCTCATAGCCTTGGCTTTATCTTCGACTCCTCGCTCTCCTTTATTCCTCATATTGAGGCAGTAGCTAAATCTTGTCGATTTTTCCTGTATAATATTGCCAGGATTCGATCATTTTTGTCTGTCTCTTCTGCCAAGACGCTTGTTCATGCACTGGTTATTTCACGGTTGGACTACTGCAACCTTCTTCTCTCTGGCCTTCCTTCTTCTCACATCAGTCCGTTGGTTTCTGTTCACCACTCTGCCGCAAAGATCATCTTCTTGGCTCGCCGCTCTGACCATGTTACTCCGCTTCTGAAATCTCTTCATTGGCTTCCAATTCACTTCAGAATCCAATATAAACTTCTCCTGTTAACCTTCAAAGCTTTTCACGGTCTAGCTCCTTCCTATCTCTCCTCTCTCATCTCACACTATTGCCCCGCTCGTGCTCTTCGCTCCTCTGATGCCATGTTTCTCGCCTGCCCAAGGGCCTCTACTTCCCTTGCTCGGCTTCGTCCATTTTCGTCTGCTGCCCCTTACGCCTGGAACGCTCTTCCAGAACATTTGAGAACTACAAGTTCAACCACAGCTTTTAAAGCTCAACTAAAAACTTTTCTTTTTCCTAAAGCTTTTAAAACTTGATGTTGTGCAGACTTTATACTGTTAGTTTTACCCTACCCTGTGCCTGCTTACCCTACCCTGTACCTGTTTGCATTCTCTTCCCCTCCTTATTGTTTTACTATGATTTTATTAGATTGTAAGCCTATGCGGCAGGGTCTTGCTATTTACTGTTTTACTCTGTACAGCACCATGTACATTGATGGTGCTATATAAATAAATAATAATAATAATAATAATAAGTATTCTGTTTCAGCGCGGTGCCAAAGGCTCAGGGGCACGTGCAGCTTGAAAACCATCAAAGACCATTTGTAGCAATCACTTGCCCGGAGGGCTCCCATCTTGAACAGTCTCCCCGCTGCCCGCCCCCCCCCTTTCCTATGCCCTCCGTGCCTTCCGTTAGCACAGAGGCGGCCTTCATTTCCACACTGCCGGGTTGCCACACCGAAGAGCCCTGATGCAATAACTGCTCGAGATAATCCATCTGTGGTGCTGTTTCCTGCCTCTTCGCTCCCGCCCTTCTGTATGCATTTGAGAGAGAGAGAGAGAGAGAGAGAGAGCACATTTATATCTTTTTATTTTTCCCTGTCTTGTACGTCTTCGCTGTTTTGTGCTGCAAACACCTTTTTCTAGTGGTGCATCTGCTTCCTTGCTTTATGGCAGTGTTCATGCGGATGGAGCTTGACCTGTGAGATGCTGGTGGAACTGTGGTTTGGCCTTTGGGCCGGCACGAAGAGTAGGCATGGTCAGGCACCTGCTGAGGGCCCACACCCCAGAAGGGTCCCACTGTCAAGAGCCCCGTGGGCCTGCTCCTCCCCGTCACATTGCAGCCTGCTTATTTGGCCCTGGTTATTCCTCATCTAGAGTATTGCGTCCAGTTCTGGGCTCCACAATTCAAGAAGGACGCAGACAAGCTAGAGCATGTTCAGAGGAGGGCAACCAGGATGATCAGGGGTCTGGAAACAAAGCAGGATGATCAGGGGTCTGGAAACAAAGCCCTGTGAGGAGAGACTGAAAGAACTGGGCATGTTGAGCCTGGAGAAGAGAAGGTTGAGGGGAGACTCTTCAAATACTTAAAAGATTGTCACACAGAGGAGGGCCAGGATCTCTTCTCGATCCTCCCAGAGTGCAGGACACGGAATAATGGACTCAAGTTAAAGGAAGCCAGATTCCGGCTGGACATCAGGAAAAACTTCCTGACTGTTAGAGCAGTGTGACAATGGAATCAGTTACCTAGGGAGGTTGTGGGCTCTCCCACACTAGAGGCCTTCAAGAAGCAGCTGGACAACCCTCTGTCAGGGATGCTTTAGGGTGGATTCCTGCCTTGAGCAGGGGGTTGGACTGGATGGCTTTGTAGGCCCCTTCCAACTCTGCTATTCTATGATTCTATGATCTACCTTTCGCTCTGGCCCAGGCAGTTGTGGTGGTGCAAAGGACGAGTACGAGATGCCCTTGCCTGCTTGCTCACTGAGGGCCTTGCCAGACCTGCCGGCTTACGCCAGCAGGGAGGCGGGGCCGAGGCGCGCTAACGTTAGCGCGCCTCCCCCAGGCTACCACACGGCGGACGTGTAGGGATGTTGCGTCCCTGCGGCATCCGCCATTTTTTATTTTATTTTAAAGGGTCTGGGTGCGGCCCGAAGACGGCGGACAAGGTAAGTGGTTTTTTTATGTTTTTTTTACGGGGGGGGGAGCGAAGGCTGGGAGGGTGGGTGGCACGGGGGGAGGGCGGGTGCGATCACATTGCCCGGGCGGCGCACGGCACGATCGCACCTGCCCTCCCCCCGTGCCACCCACCCTGCCACCCACCCTCCCAGCCTTCGCCCCCCCCCCCCGCCGATGGGCACAGCGCTCCTATGAGCGCTGTGCCAGGCAGGTCCGTGGCTTTTCGCGGCTCCTCGCGAGTAAGCGAGGAGCCGCGAAAAGCTGCGGAAGTCCCTAGACGTTCCCCAGCTCCGGCCTGAGGCCGGAGCTGGGGAAAAGGCGCACCATAAGCGAATTCGCTTATGGCGCGTTGGAGGAGGCCTCAGCACGGCCTGTCTCCGGATTCCCCTGTGCGTCATCTGGACGCACAGCAGGGAAGCCGGGACAGAAGGCGCGCTAAGGCCTCATCTAGGAAGGCCCTGAGTCTCTGCCTCTCAAGCAGGCAAATGGCTGCAATGATGAGGAAGAGAAGCCGTAGCAGTTGCTGACGATGGCAGTGGCAAGGATAGACAGACGGAGGTCCTGTTGGAGGTGTCTTGGCACCGGTTGGGTTCAGAGAATTTAGATCCTTCTTGCCATTGTTAATGTTCTGGTACGTAATGGAGAATTTCTGCTCCTGAAATGGCATGTGCTTGTGTTCTCTGCTTATAAACCAGGGCTATTATCTCAGCGCTGTGGCGATGTTTTTAAACTTGCTCGGGGAACGGCTCCAAAAGGCTCCAATATCGTCCATGGAATTGTCACAAAGATCTGATACCTGGCAAAAACTAAGCAGGCAGGATTTCTTTTCTCTCTGTCTGTCTTTCTTTCCTTTTTAAAAGGGCTAGACAAGTTTCTAGTCCTGGTTAGATGGAACAGCCTGCAGTACCGTTACACACTGCATTGCCCGTGCTGCTACTGCTTCACTATTGCTAATCACACTTTCTTTTTGCCTTTTCCACATGCAAGTCTGCATCACCTCGTTCTCCAAAGCACAATCCTAATGAATGTGGTCACAAATGGAGGGGTCCTTGCTATAAACCTCAGAACAATGACCCCAATTCTGGCCCACGTGGGGGTCACAATCTGGCCACGCCCCTTCCCCCAATCCCGATTGTTTGGTGGTTTCCTGACTTTTGTGCGATTTTCCTGATTCCAACTCTGACCCATATGGGGGTCGCAATCTAGCCCTCTGAGTTTTCCCAGGTGGCCATGTCCCTTCCTCCGATCCTGATTGTTTGGTGGTTTCCTGACTTTTGTGCGATTTTCCTGATTCCAACTCTGACCCATATGGGGGTCGCAATCTAGCCCTCTGAGTTTTCCCAGGTGGCCACGCCCCTTTCCCCAGTCCCAATTGTTTGGCGGTTTCCCGGCTTTTGTGCAATTTTCCTAATTCTAAAAGGTTGACATGCCTTTCCTTGGGCTTAGTTACTGGCAGTAAGAGCTTTTACCTAAGATATGCTAATATTCTTTCTATTTTGGCCTGCCCCCTGCGCTTCTGGCCTTAGCCACCACTTGAATGCAGCCCCTGAGGGCTTCTCTGAAATTGAATTCAGCCCTTGAGTTGAAAGAAATCTGACAACTCTGTGCTAACAACTCTGTGCTAACCCTGTGAATGGTTGGGGGCGGGGGCTGTTTACACAGAATATATGGCTTTTCACCATGTGTGGTTGAAAAGTGTCATACAGTATTATTATTATTATTATTATTATTATTATTATTATTATTATTATTATTTATATAGCACCATCAGTGTACATGGTGCTGTACAGAGTAAAACAGTAAATAGCAAGACCCTGCCGCATAGGCTTACAATCTAATAAAATCATAGTAAAACAATAAGGAGGGGAAGAGAATGCAAACAGGTACAGGGTAAAGCAAAGAATCCCTTTTTAGAAAATGCTTGTATCTATTTGGAAGTTAATGAAGATCTCCAAGGATCTTTATTGTGTGTGTGTGGTTGTGTGCATGTTTGTATTTTTTATTATTCTTTTATTATTAAAGTCATACATCGTCAGACAGATAAAAGTTATTTTGCTAATTAAATACGCTCAGAACGATTGTTGGAGTAAATAACAAAAGGAGCCCATCTCTGCAACAATTCATTATGATTTCTGTTTTCATCCCAGGGGATGATAATCCCGTTAATTTGTCCACTTCCATGGCCGTTCTGCGGCACACAGTGGTCCATTAAATTTCCAGTGCTTTGCAACACCATGCTGAGCACCCACTTACAGGTTTTAATAAGAACTTTTCCATTCTGTGCCCGTGATTCGTGCACCACATGTTGACACAAGTGCGGTGTGTCCTCTTTTGTAGCACATGTTGTTCAAGCTAGAGGGGAATGCAAGCCAAGTTTAAGGAAGTTTATTTATTTATTTATTACATTTCTATACCGGCCAATAGCCGGAGCTCTCTGGGCGGTTCACAAAAATTAAAAACATTCGAAGTATAAAACAACAGTATAAAACCATAATAACCATCCCTGACCATCTGTCAGGGATGCTTTAGGGTGGATTCCTGCATTGAGCAGGGGGTTGGACTCGATGGCCTTGTAGGCCCCTTCCAACTCTGCTATTCTATGATTCTATGAATATAAAATACAATATAAAAGCTCAACCAGATAAAAACAGCAGCAATGCAAAACTACAAATTTAAAACACCAAGTTAAAATTTATTTATAGACTGTTAAAATGCTGTGAGAATAAAAAGGTCTTCACCTAGCGTCCAAAGGCATATAATGTAGGTGCCAAGTGAACCTCCTTAAGGAGCTCATTCCACAGCCGGGGAGCCACAGCAGAGAAGGCCCTCCTCCTGGTAGCCACCTGCCTCACTTCCTTTGGAAGTTGGCTCCAGTGAATGATATTCCCCAATAACCTGCTCTAGGGCAGTATATAAAACCTGGCATTATTCAGCCCATGGAGGACTGAACTGGCCATCCTTGATCTAAAGCATTCTAGAAAGTTGGTCATCTGTGTTACCTTGAAAATTCCAAGGAAGGAAAAGCCAAATTGTGCTAAGCCTTCCTAAAGGGCGAAAAGTGTGGGGGGGGGGGAACCCAACATCTGATACAACCTATCCTGTGCCCTGGGGTGGGCAACTTGTAGCCCTTCCAGATGTTTCGGCCTACAACTCACATCATCTCTCACCATTGTCTATGCTGGTTAAGGCTGATAAGAGTTGTAGGTCAAAACGTCTGGAGGACTACAAGTTCTTCAGTGGTTTCTGGTGGATCCAGCAGCTAAGTCTAGGACAAGCACAGCAACTTGTTGGCTTCCAGATGTGTTGTCCTACATGTTGCCCACACTTTCCCTATGCCCTGATGTTACATTTTCCTGCTCCTGATGTTATCATGTTACCAATGGGGAAAACATACAGGGAGCATGTTACATTTTTTTTAAACAAATCAAGTTTTTATTGTGAGTTTTATGTATGCACGTTACAAAGACTCTTATTTGCCTGCTGCCTCAGTTTGCCTGTGTGTGAAATGGGCTTCTTCCTTTCTCACCTCCCCTTACTTCAATAAGTGGGCTCTGCCACAAATTGCTTTCTCTGTGTTATTCTGGAGAGGTTTCTGTGAGGGAGGTGACCCCCTTGGCTTTGCCTCCAGTGAACTCACTTTCTGCCCCACCAATTAGGGTTAGGTAACTGAGGTTTGGGGTGGGGGGCACTCATAACTGCGTCACACTTAAAAAAACTCTGATGCCTAAACTTATTCTTGGCAGTTCTCCAAATTATACTCCAGCACCATCAGCCAGCCAGCTAGAAGAACACCCTTGGAAGAATTACTCTAATTATTCCATGGATCTCTTCCTTTTTTTCTCATTATAGTAGGCCAGGAAAAATGAGAGGGGGATGAAAAATTAATCTGTACCTCCTCCCCATCTTCCTTTTTTCTCCTCAGAGAATTAGGACAGGAATGGGGAGTGGAGAGAATCTACTCACAGTGCAAGCCTATGAATGTTTACTCATCAATTAATCCCACCATATTCAATGCCTCTTATTTCTTTTATTACATATTACAAAGGCAGTGTAATTAAAAAAAAACCCACCCAGCTTCATAAGGAGCATCATCTTCAAAAACATTGTCTTTTGGATCTTTAGACTACTACTTCACAAGCTGAACAAAATGCATGAAAAGGTCTGATGTCACAGATGCACTGGATTCCTCAGAAAGACTAACTGAACCAGAATGTGACTGGTCTGATGCCACAAAAGCACTGGGTTCCTCAGAAAGACTAACTGAACCAGAACGTGACTGGTCAGATGTCACAGAAGCATGGGGTTCCTTGGAAAGACTAACTGAACCAGAACTTGACAGGGAGGAGGAATTATCTGGCAATAGTAGTGAGTCTGATATTTCTGAAATAGATAATTCTGAAGACAAAGGTGTTTCAGAGATGCCAGATGCTGGTTTAGGGATTGAGTTAATGCCTCCCTTTGTTTTTGTTTTTAAAAGTTACCTGGTCCAATTAACATTGCACAGTCTCAAGAAGAAAGTCCAATTCAGCCAGCGCTAAAAAGTTATCCATCAACAAAATTTGGCCAATTGTCGTGGAGTCATTTCAACCCAGCATGGTACAAATGCTATTCTTGGTTAGAATACAGTGTAATAATGCAAAATGCTGTGTTATGCTTTGCTTGTTGCCATTTCTCTGGAAAAGATCCCTGCACTGCTGAAAATCCATTTACTCAGAGAGGGTACAACTGGGAAAAAAGCTATTGCTAATGATTCAGGATTGAAGCTGCATAACAGAAGCACAGTCCACAAAGCCTGTAAGGTGGCATGGGAGAGTTACAAACAAACACAGAAATCCATAGGACGCTCAGTTTTAGTGCAGTTAAGTGATGCTCATCAAGAACTTATCAAAGAAAATTGGCATTATATAACCACTCTGACAGAAATTCTTTTGCTCACTGCTGTACAAAACATTGCTCGGCGTGGACATTGGGAAAGTGAGACAAGTGATAACAGGGGAAATGTTCTTGAACTCTTGCATTTAGTCGCAAAACGTGATCCCAGAATCCAGTCTAAAATAGATACTCTTCCTTTCAATGCAAAGTGCACACATCCTTCCATTTAGATAACTGGCAAATAGAGGGAGAAAACGTGGAGGCAGTGACAGACTTTGTATTTCTGGGCGCAAAGATTACTGCAGACGCTGACTGCAGCCAGGAAATCAGAAGACGTTGACTTCTTGGGAGGAGAGCAATGACAAATCTCGATAAAATAGTGAAGAGCAGAGACACCACACTGACAACAAAGGTCCGCATAGTTAAAGCAATGGTATTCCCCGTAGTAACCTATGGCTGCGAGAGCTGGACCATAAGGAAGGCTGAGCGAAGGAAGATAGATGCTTTTGAACTGTGGTGTTGGAGGAAAATGCTGAGAGTGCCTTGGACTGCAAGAAGATCAAACCAGTCCATACTCCAGGAAATAAAGCCAGACTGCTCACTTGAGGGAATGGTATTAAAGGCAAAACTGAAGTAGTACTTTGGCCACATAATAAGAAGACAGGAGACCCTGGAGAAGAGGCTGATGCTAGGGAAAGTGGAAGGCAAGAGGAAGAGGGGCCGACCAAGGGCAAGACGGATGGATGATATTCTGGAGGTGACAGACTTGACCTTGGGGGAGCTAGGGGTGGCGACGGCCGACAGAAAGCTCTGGCGTGGGCTGGTCCATGAAGTCACGAAGAGTCGGAAGCGACTGAACGAATAAACAACAAATTATGAGCAGAATGGGTCTGGAGTCAATTTCTCACGAAGTGAAGGAAGCTGGCTGCTTTGCATTAATTGATGATGAAACTTAGGACGTACGTACGCAGGAACAAATGTCAGTAGTTCTCTGTTATTGCTACAATGGCAATATATATGAACGTTTTGTTGGTTTCCATCCATGCCGTTCACTGAATGCTCCTTCACTACTGAGTTACATAAAGGAAATCTTAGCATGTTGCGGCATAGATATCGAGAACTCCATAGCACAAACATATGATGGTGACAATGTAATGAGTGGAAAACTAAATGTGGCGTAGGCACTACTCCTGAAAGAGGTGCCACAAGCCATCTATGTTCATTGTTTCAACCACAGCCTGAACTTAATTATTGTTGATGTATGTAGAAAAATTGATGTTGTTGCAAACTTCTTTAATCAAGGAATAGAATTATTGAATTAAAAAGATTGTCAGACACTCACTAGGTGTGTCAGATGGCATCGTGTCTAGCTGTTAAGCCAACACTTCCTGCAATTCTATTGCTTCTGAATATAATCAGCAATGAATCAAATTCTGAAAGAAGTGTAGAGGCTTGTGGCATTCTAAATCAAACAGATTTTGGCTTTGTGTTTTGCCTGAATCTTTTTAATGAAGTGCTTCTTGAACTAAAAGTGGTATCAGATTATTTGCAAAAATCCGATCTTGATGCGGCTCAAGCATGTGTCCTTGTTAATTCTCTGATTGATAAATTGCAAGATCTCAGAGATCAGGAGGGGGAAATCCATAAAATTATGGCAGATGCAAAGATGTTTGCAGAAGAAAATTCAATCAAAATGCAAAATAAAGAAAAGAGACTCTGCTGTATTCCAAAACAATTTCAAAACTATGTTACTGAATTAAAAACAGTGAAAAGTGTTGATCCAAAAACTGAGCATGATTTTAGAATTAAGGTGATCCTTCCTGTTGTTGATTGCACTATTAGTGAATTTCAGTGAAGACTTACAGACGATTGCAATGTTTTGAATGGGGATAGTGCTTTCAATCCCAAGTGCTGTTACTTCCTTGATCCAGAAAAACTCAGACCATCTGCAAGTCCTTACAGAAGTGACATGGATGGATTTGAAGCAGAACTCAGACTTTTCCCCAGAGTTCTAGAGAGGTATGAACGAGAAAGACAAATAAAAATTGGCAGAGTGAACCAAGTGCTTCCTCTTCCTGAAGAACTGAAACTGTCTTTCAGTGAACTCCACAGTGCGTGTACCATAGCCATTACAATACCTCCAACAAGTGCTGGACATGGACAAACAATTTCATCTCTGCGGCAAATTAAGACGGACCTTGAAACTGTTGTCAATCGTTTTGCAAGCGTGCATAAGAATCGGCGCATTCAACTTCTTTAGATCTACATACTTCTCCATTCCCTCTCAGTGAGTGACAATCAGTCGGCGATGGCTATAATTCAGATACACAACAACATACATTGGGATTCCTAGGTGTACAGGGCCCATGTGTCTCAGTTTGCTCTTACTTTCCTCACTGCCGTGTTTCTCAGAAAGCTCCTGCTTCCGATGGGAGACAAATGACGAGGCCTGCTAGGTAATTCACAAAGCTTTTATTAAGCAGCAAACATCACTTCTACCTGAAGTGAGTCTAATCTCTTGGAAACTTCCCCCTAGGCAAAACTATGCAAACTAAGCGAGACAATTGTCCGACCAAGGAGAACAGGAAGACCCTTCCCAAACGCTCATAACTTCAGAGAGCCTGGTGTGGAGGCAGGTTCTGGCACAATCCTAGTCGGACCGACTTTCTCACGCCTTCCTTCCGCTCTGTGCATTTTATCTTCCGGCAGACCCTAGCATCAGCTAGCTTGTCAGGGCACTCTCCTCTGGAAGAAAGCTCAGTTCCCACTGAGTGTGTAGGATTTGGCCTTGAGGAGATAAGCTCTGGAGAGGGCTGACTCCCGGCTGGGGAATTGCCCGTAAGAGGTCCTCCCCCACTGGTATAGGCTGGCTGGTGTTTGGCACCACCTCCTTTCCAAATCTGATTCTGATTGATTACCTGAAACACCTTCTCCCAAAACAGGGGCAGTAGGATTAGACATGACACTTACACTAAGAGTCTACCTTCCTGGTTCTGTTTGCACTGGTTGAAAAGTAACTGTTTTCTAAAGAAAGTGTTCTGTCTGTTTTATCTGTATGTCAAGAAAATGCTTATATACTGACTATCTTGTTTGAAAGCCTTTTTCCTCCCTGCAATTTGAATTTATCTAATACATGCTATATAAAAAAACAACCCTAAATTAATAAATATATGATTTATTTCAGAATATATTGTTAGGATGGCAGTTATAGTGTGAGATATACCATTGTTTTTCTTCAGAGACCTTAACCTATGGGGCACAGCCTGCCCACCTAGAAATATACTTTGCCCTGAATTTTTTTCTAGTGCCACCACTGGATCAGACCTGTTGCTCCTCTTCTTGTGGGTCAGGCAAATCTCTTGACTCCCCTCTCTTCTACTCTGCAATCCCGCTAAAACAGAAGACGAGATTTTGAAAGCAAGGGATAGAATCATAGAATAGTAGAGTTGGAAGGTGCCTCTAAGGCCATCTAGTCCAATCCCCTGCTCAATGCAGGAATCCACCCTAAAGCATCCCTGACAGATGGTTGTCCAGCTGCCTTTTGAAGGCCTCTAGTGTGGGAGAGCCCACAACCTCCCTAGGTCACTGGTTCCATTGTTGTACTGCTCTAACAGTCAGGAAGTTTTTCCTGCTGTCCAGCCGGAATCTGACTTCCTGTAACTTGAGCCCGTTATTCCGTGTCCTGCACTCTGGGAGGATCGAGAAGAGATCCTGGCCCTCCTCTGTGTGACAACCTTTTAAGTCTTTGAAGAGTGCTATCATGTCTCCCCTCAATCTTCTCTTCTCCAGGCTAAACATGCCCAGTTCTATCTGGGAGTAGATTGTATTGTAATTTGTGTAGAATATTTTATGGAGATACGTAGGGACATAAGAATTGTGTTAAATCCCTTTCATCTGCGTTTCATGGTGTCATGATTCTAAGTTCTCCCACTGAGACGTGAGACAATAAAGAAGTCTGTGCTGCAGTCCACAAAGCTTTATTGAATGAATAGACACCTCTTCGTACCTGAAGGAGGTGTGAATGCTAGGACCTATCCTCTAAGCTTCATTAGCCTAACAAAGCAGAGGGGTTGCCTATCAACTAAATGGACAGTTTCCCCGCTATGCCTAATAGGCTTTTACAATCCCTCCTTCAGGGAGGGTCTGTAAGTTATAAGCTCTGGTGTGCCATTGGGACTCCTTTAGGGCAGTAGTTGTTCCCAGACAGAAAATATGTCTCTTGGCTCTTTTTAGGTAGGCCTTATCCAATCCCAGCCCCATGTCAATAAATGATGGACAATATTTAAGCTTCTTGTAGCCAACATTGGTCTGAAGCTGTTTATAGCCAATCACAAGTGTGCTTGCAACATGCACTCTTACATGGAAGAGGGATCCAGAGCATCACTCGAGCATTTTCACAGAGTTGTCAGCTGTGGGCTGCTCCCGCCCTCCCATCTTTGGGGTGCGATTGCACTAAGACTGAAGGTTTGATCCAAATCTGCACTGGATCAACTGCACCGATGGAAGTGGGCTTCCCTGCCCCCTCCTTCCCTCTCTAAGGCTACCACAATTAGTTGCCAAGGCTCTCATTGCTAGGTCAGGAGGTGGACCTCCAACACAACGTTGTACCACCCTCAAATGCTTTGTTCATGTCATTGTCATATAGTCTATATAGTGCTCTAAAGAGTTGATTATGTAACAAGTCTCCTCCGGGTGCCTACTCCGAGAGAGGCTCGGAGTGTGGCAACGAGGGACAGGGCCTTTTCGGTGGTGGCCCCCTATTAGGCATAGTGGGGAAACTGTCCATTTAGTTGATAGGCAACCCCTCTGCTTTGTTAGGCTAATGAAGCTTAGAGGATAGGTCCTAGCGTTCACACCTCCTGCAGGTACGAAACGGTGTCTATTCATTCAATAAAGCTTTGTGGACTGCAGCACAGACCTCTTTATTGTCTCACGTCTCAGTGGGAGAACTTAGAATCATGACACCATGAAACGCAGATGAAAGGGATTTAACACAATTCTTACGTCCTCTCCAGCCCGCCGAAAATGCTATCAGAGAGGCAGGAGAACTTGTTGAATTAAGTGGGGGAGAATCTCCAAAATTTGAGCCTTTTATCACGTGGAAGGTCCTTTCCTCTCGCTGATGGCAGATCCTGGATTCAACCTCCAAAGCCAACTTGCGGGCGTGTTTTGTGCCTCTCCCACAAAAATGTGGCTGCAAGAATTCTATAGTTATACATACAGTAGAACTGCATTATTCTGACAGCAACTCTGCTTCTTTGTCTAAAACAAACACCCTGCTTATCGTGCACCGAGGAAGTGGGCATCACGGTACAATAATGTTAGAAGGTGTGTAACTCCCTCCACCATCACCTCTATCATGATGCTGCTCAGTGACTTTGTAGTGTTTGTTTCTGACAATTCTGTTTTGCAAGTGGAAGGAAGTGAGTGCTTCTTTTAGCTTCCTCGAATTATTTCCTTTCTTGTAGTTCTTCTTGATCTGAAGATTTTCTTTTTAATGTGGTAAGCGGTATATAAATCTTTTAAATAAAGCAATAAACAGAGATGCCCTCTATGTGTTTGTTAATTACATTTGTGTCTGGTCCTCTTTCCAAGGCACTTTGGGTTTTCCAATACCCTCACAATAACTCTGTGAAGTAGGCTAGGCTGAGTAGGCAAGAGTAACTTGCCCAGGGTAATCACTGAGCCTTGCAGCCAAGCTAATTTTATCCATGCAACTTTAGAAGTGAGTGCTCTTCTTAAGGTTCAGGATATCCACTTCAAAAAGGGTATTGTAGAGTTGGAAACGTGCAGAAAAGAGCAACCAAAAGGATCAGGGGGCTGGAACAACTCCCCTGTGAGGAAACGTTACGAAGTCTTGGACTGATTAGCGTAAAGAAAAGGTGAATATGGGAAAGCAAACAGTTATGCCTGGTGCAGAGGAAGTGGAGATGGAGACTTTTTTCTTCCATCTCCTCTAGTGTTAGAACCCAATGGGGTCATCCTATAAAACTGAATAGTGAGAAATTCAGGACAGATGAAAGTATTGCGTCCAGTTCTGGGCACCACACTTCAAGAAGGACGCAGACAAGCTGGAGCGTGTCCAGAGGAGGGCAACGATGACGATCAGGGGTCTGGAAAGAAAGCCCTATGAAGAGAGACTGAAAGAACTGGGCATGTTTAGCCTGGAGAAGAGAAGATTGAGGGGAGACATGAGAGCACTCTTCAAAGACTTAAAAGGTTATCACACAGAGGAGGGCCAGGATCTCTTCTCGATCCTCCCAGAGTGCAGGACACGGAATAACGGGCTCAAGTTAAAGGAAGCCAGATTCTGGTTAGACATCAGGAAAAACGTCCTGACTGTTAGAGCAGTACGACAATGGAACCAGTTACCTAGGGAGGCGGTGGGCTCTCCCACACTAGAGGCCTTCAAGAGGCAGCTGGACAACCCTCTGTCAGGGATGCTTTAGGGTGGATTCCTGCAATGCGCAGGGGGTTGGACTCGAAGGCCTTATAGGCCCCTTCCAACTCTATGATTCTATGAAGTACTTCTTTACATGGTGCATAGAAACTATGGAATTCGCTAATGCAAGATGTAGTGATGGCCAACAATTTGGATGCCTTTAAAAGGGGGATTAGAAAAATTCATAGAGGGTAAGGCTATCAATGGGCTACTAGTCCTGAGGGCTAGTATCAGAGACAGTATGCTTCTGTATCCTACTTGCTGGTAACACACGAGAGAGAGAGAGAGAGAGAGAGAGAGAGAAGGTGCTGTTGCACTCAGGTCCTACTTGTGGGTATCCCACTTTCAGCTGGTCAGCCACTGTGTGGACAGAATGCTGGACCACGTAGGCCATGGCTCTTCTTATGTTCTTCTGTGGTGGAGAATTTACACACTGATCTCATTTCTTTGTTCCCCCTTGCAGGCCGGAGGACTCCGTCTCTGAGATTCCACTGCTGCCCCGTGATGTCCTCCATGTCCTTACCCAACAGCTGTCATACTGTGTTTCCCAAATCTCCCGTCAAGAGGTGGCTGAGGCAGGCCTCAGTCAGGCTCTCTTGCTTGTCAAGTTCTTCATCATTATTTGCAGGTAAGTGCTTCATCATTTTCATTTTCAACGGGTGTTCTTTTCGGAGTCCGTCTCGGGCTGATTTTCTCATCTTTTGGTGGCAGTGCCGTCATTTACAGCACCGATTTCACACAGTGAACATTCGTGTGATTCTGTTCTCACACGAGGGGAATCAGCATTTAACATCTCAAGGAAATGATATTTCCTGCCAGGTGTGAAAACACTGCCTCTCCCACGTGAGGGCTGCGTTCAGATCACTCTGCACATGAAACTGGTGCTGTAATCGATTTTGTTTGGAAATATAACGTGAAAACCTTACTGGTAAGCCCTTTCTGCCTCCCCTTTTGACTAGATGAGGTATTGTTGCATAAGCTTCTGATCTTATTTCCCCCTGTTTGAATTCTGAGAATGTGGCTTAAGGGAGCACTTTGAAGATCTCTCCAGATGTTCAGCATTTTGTTACTTGTGAATGGCGAGACGTGAATCCTGAGAGCTGTCTGAGGTGGTGAGGTAGACCCTTGGGAGCATTACCCGATGCAAACCTTGAGTATGTTGGAAGTTGTCTGGAGAGCCGTCTTTTAAACAAATGAACTATTTCAGTGTAACCTCCCTGAGCCCAGGGAATAGTTCATGGTATGTTAATATTACAATAAATAACCTCTTGATCTAGCAGTGGAAATGAGGCTAGCGGTTCCTAGAAGGTGCAAGATGTTGTCATATTGCTAGCCATCAGGAAGGTTACGAAAGAAGGAAGTTTACAAAATGTGGAGGGCTCTTCAGCATTGTATTTGAGTTTGTTGTCTGTTAATCAACAATGATCCCTTTTGTTCTTTGGGTATTTCTTTCCTGATTGTGAATTCTTAGTTGTGGCACTCCTCAAAGTAAATGAAAATGTCCGTTTGTGATATTTCAGTATGCGTACATGTTTTGATAGGAATAAACTGATAAAACCGACATTATTTCCAAAGTAAATCTTTGTGAACTGCTTTGGCCTTCTTCTTTTTTTATAGCATCCTGCTAACACAATGGGACAGTGCACAAAAAGAACATGGATCCCAATTTCAGTAAAATTCTACTTCACCTTACTCTCTCATTCCAAAAACATTTCCATATACAAAGTGTACAAGCAACTCTACACACACACACACACACACACACAAGTTCTAAAACAATTTCAGGGATTATAGTTGGGGTGGTGAGACTCTCATCCTATCTTTTGAAATGATTCTGGCTGGAGGAGACTTCCCTATAGTTTTGGGGGAGTATTTGCATTAGGCTGTAAGAAGTGGATGTAATAGTGGGAGCTGAAAGGAGGGCATAATGCTTGGACTCTGCAAAGATCTGGATCGGGCCCTTTCTAGGTGGAGTACAAGTTAATCTATGTTCTGCAACATATTTATTATTTATTTATTACACTTATATACCACCCCCGTAGCCAGAGCTCTCTGGGCAGTTTACAGAAATTCTAAAATTGAGATAAAAACGAGTATACAAAATTTAAAATTCTAAAACTCAGAACATACATACATAAAGCATTAAAAACCGTTAAAAAGCTAAACATGTGGGTAATTAAGATGTGCTGCCATATGCCTGGGCAAAGAGGAAAGCCTTAACCTGGCGCCGGAAAGATAGCAGCGTTGGCGCTAAGCGAGCCTCGTCAGGGAGATCGTTCCACAGTCTGGGGGCCACCACTGAAAAGGCCCTGTCCCTCGTTGCCACACTCCAAGCCTCTCTCGGAGTAGGCACCCGGAGGAGACTTGTTACATAATCAACTCTTTAGAGCACTATATAGACTATATGACAATGACATGAACAAAGCATTCGAGGGTGGTACAACGTTGTGTTGGAGGTCCACCTCCTGACCTAGCAATGAGAGCCTTGGCAACTAATTGTGGTAGCCTTAGAGAGGCCTGCTTCATACCCAAACCCCGCTATTTAAAAGGAACTTTAATTTATTCTAGAATGCTGTGGTTCCACAGGTCCCAATTTCACCGAGGGCCGAGACAGACATTACTTTAAATGTGTGTCTAGCAACTATGTCTTTTTTCATCTTTTACTTTATTGGATTTTAACAATGTTATTGTTTTCTACAAAGAAATAGAAAAAAAAAAAAAGCAAAGAAAGAAAGCATAACAGAACATCACACACTAAACTCACAATATAGTACACTACATCTAATAAAAACACATATAAAAAACATATAAGGCCATATTGCATTTGAGGCAATCTTCATGTCACACATATGGGCTATCAATAACTTCACTTTAGCCAGCCCAGTGTTATGTAAAGACCACAGGTTATATGTAAAAACCACAGACAAATACATCATTCTTTTGCAACTCTTGTATATACTCTATCATAGAATCATAGAATAGCAGAGTTGGAAGGGGCCTACAAGGCCATCCAGTCCAACCCCCTGCTCAATGCAGGAATCCACCCTAAAGCATCCCTGACAGAGGGTTGTCCAGCTGCCTCTTGAATGCTTTTCAAGAGGTTTCCTATCCAATACGAACGAGGTTGTTGATTTTTCTCTTACTAATGCCATATGTTTGGCCATTTCCACCAACTGCAAAACCTTAAGCAACCATTCCTCCGTTGATGGCACGTGTGTATTTTTCCAGTGTTGCGCATAGAGTAGTCTGTCAGCTGTTGTTGTGTACAAAAACAACGTTCCTCCTTTTTCTTTAAGTTGATCATCCATAAGCCCCAGCAAAAATGCTTCTGGTTTCATTTGTATATTTGCCTTTAATATTTTTTGCATCGACAAGTGAATCTGAGTCCAAAAAGATTTTGCTTTTTTACAAAGAATCATAGAATAGCAGAGTTGGAAGGGGCCTACAAGGCCATCGAGTCCAACCCCCTGCTCAATGCAGGAATGACCGCCATCTTTTACTCTAGACTAGGTGCAGCCCCCCACCCCAATCTGGATAGGGACCCTAGTGTGTGTGTGTGGTGTGTGTGTGTGTGTCTTTTAAGGCCATGTCTGGCCCCCTACACCTACTCTAGAGTAAAAATGAAAAGAGGACAAAGCCACTAGACACACATTTAATGTAATGCCTGTTTTGGCCCTGAATCTTTCAGAAACCAGGCAAAGCAAAATAGGGAAGAGAGGCTCTGAGGTAAACCGTGCCATCTTCCCCAAGACACAGCATTCCTCTTGCCCCTTCCCAGAGATCCCAGCCTGGCTTTGGTAAGTTCTCCCCACATCCACAGACACCCACACCCCATCCTCTCTCCTTAGTTCAGTGACTATTGAACCTCACAACACTGCCCTGAGTTGGATCTCCCTCTGCTATTGTTATTATTATTGTTGTTGTTATTTATTTATTTATTTATATAGCACCATCAATGTACATGGTGCTGTACAGAGCAAAACAATAAAATAGCAAAACCCTGCCGCATAGGGTTTCCATGGAAACCAATCCAACACCATTTTCAGCACATCTGCATCCTTAATCTCCCTTTTATCTCTACTTCATAGAATCATAGAATCATAGAATAGCAGAGTTGGAAGGGGCCTACAAGGCCATCGAGTCCAACCCCCTGCTCAATGCAGGAATCCACCCTAAAGCATCCCTGACAGATGGTTGTCCAGCTGCCTCTTGAATGCCTCTAGTGTGGGAGAGCCCACAACCTCCCTAGGTAGCTGATTCCACTGTCGCACTGCTCTAACAGTCAGAAAGTTTTTGCCCTACTTCTTTTGCCCTAACTCCTCTCCGCACCCTTGAAGCATCGGAGCATCCTAAGAGCCGGGCATCTTTCCTGCTGTCTGGGAGAAGAACCTGGCTTCCATTAGAGGCCTGGCTGGAGGCCTTAACTGTGGCCTTAATTCTTCACTCGAGCCTGTCCATAGGTAATGGTGCTTTTTAGGCACCTGATAAGTTAAGGTTTGCTCCCTCCTGTTTTTATCTCCTCAGTCGCCAGCCTCGAGTACATGAGTATTGGGCACATACTGACTAGGCCCTTCTGCTTCAGTTTCCTAACTCTTGAGGAGACCGTGAAACTGAGATTAGGCAACTGGATCAAGGGATGCCGTTGGGGAATGACTGTTGTTGGTGTTTTTCCTGTGCCACTGACTCATGTAACCGCCCAGAATTGTGAATTTCTGCAAGCGCTTGGACTCACGGCACCTTCATTGTTTGGCTACGGCGGCATCAGGAGGGGACGACTAGCCTGTGCAAAACAGTCACCACAGATCCAATGCCGCAAATAGTTTTCATATCTGAAAATCAACAGAAGTTGCTTTTATACACCTTTCCTGTGGCACCATTCCCACACTACTGGGGAGCGAGCGTGCAAATGTTGCAACCAAGTGGGCCCAAAGCCAGTCGCATGGGTGTTTCACCCTCAGTCGTGCTCTTTCACAAGTTCAACTTCTCTTCATAAGTGTACGTGAGCAGGTTAGAGGGGTGTGTGTGTGTGTGTGTGTGTTTGTGTGTGTGTACCAGCTCCGAGGGCCTGGATCAGTTTAGACCAGTGGTTCCCAAACTTTTTCAGGTCACCGCCCCCTTGGTTCCACAAACTCATGCCCAGTACCCCCTATCCTACCCTATAAAAATCATTATTCAGAATAGTGGTTTTCAACGACCCACTAAGGAAGATAATAACAATAAAATTCAAATCAGTAACAGTTAATTGAATATTTATTCAAAATCCAAAGCACCCGCCGCAGGCTTGCCGAGGGAGGGAGGGAAAAGAGAGCGAACGCCTGTTTTGCAGCCAGCGTGGCGGGGCACACCGAGCAGGGTATGTCTCTTCATTAGTGTTTTGGTGCTTTTGAATCATTTCAATTCACCATTAAAAGGACTCTTCTTAAACGGTATTAATACATGTGTGGATTCTATATGGCTTGGGACCAAACTACCTTCTCCGATAAAAATGTCCCTGGGTTTTAAGACCTTCTGGAGAGGCGCTTCTCGGAAAAGACCACCTCGAGCGCCCCCCTGCCCCCCCCTTTGCCTCTTAGCACCCCCCTATGCAATCCCACCGCCCCAAGGGGGCGTTATCGCCCACTTTGGGAACCACTGGTTTAGACTGTTGCTTCCTGACCTGAAAATTGTGAGCTGCTGCCCTGACCCTATCTCTTAAGACTGAGCAGCCTTGTCAGAGCAACAAGTGTGGGCATTGCTGTTGCACCTTCTTCCCTATGTAGTCCTAGCCCCTAGCTTCACAGCAGTGACAAAT
This sequence comes from Elgaria multicarinata webbii, assembly GCF_023053635.1. Classification (NCBI taxonomy): domain Eukaryota; kingdom Metazoa; phylum Chordata; class Lepidosauria; order Squamata; family Anguidae; genus Elgaria; species Elgaria multicarinata. Next base: position 4,355,132 of record NC_086171.1, on the reverse strand, counting down.
CCGAAAGGTGTTGTTTACAAGGTGGAGGAATCTGGTGTTCTTCCCTTTGTAGAATATATCACGAAATGTCCACTCCCATAGAATCGTAGCAGCAGAGGGAAATTGGAGGACTGTAAACTTGAAACTCCTGCTCCCAGGGTGGCATTGTCCCATGTATAAATCCATGCAAACCACACTGCACAACATGACACAATTTAAAGAGCAGGAAGAAACAAGGCAGTTCAGACGGCTTGAGAAAATGAGCCAAGCCACGTACTTTTCCCCCCGTTAGGAGAGTGCGTGCTCCATCCCTGCTGGATAAATAACCTGTTGGTTGTTTTATTATGGTTTTAATTTTTGTGAACCGCCCAGAGAGCTTCGGCTATTGGGCGGTATAAAAAATGTAATAAATAAATAAATATGGGCAAGAAGGAAGCCATTGTGCTTGCTGCAGATTCTAGCCTTCCAGAGGCAGAAATAGAAGGGAAAGGATTTTGGGTTCTCTCTGTGCAGAATCCAGTTTATCGTTTCAGGAATCCTCACGTTTAAAAGTTGGTGGAGTGAGGCTGGGTGGGAGCGCTCAATCCAAAGATTAGCTATAAACCCCAGTAGCTGCTCAAGTATTTGAATTCAGGCCTCTCCTGTCCAAGGCAACCACTGTTCCTACAGGTGCTCAAAAAAGAACAGAAAAGAATTGGAGCCTTTTTTAAAAAAAATAACGACTCATTAGAATGCATAATTTACGTTTGACTATTAACATTGCACATTGAAATATGCAAGATAAACTTTAGAATCAACAAAGTATGCCTTATTTACTAGGCATTCCCAATGCTGAAAATTACTTTTAAGCAGCACATCTTTAGGCAATGCAGCTTATAAGTTGCTTTTTTTTACTCCGCTGCAATCTTTCATTACCCGAAACTTTCGTCCTCCTGTAATGAAAATAGTTAGCTGATCTTATCCAAGAACTCCTGCCAAGCCTGGCTTCAACTGCCTTCCCCCCACCCGGTTTGTTTGGGTTAGTGGGGGTGTGAGGTGCAGAAAACATTGGCCCAACCTGTGGTCACAGCTATACTAGGGGCATGTGTGGAAAATAACTGTCCTTCCTGCCTTTCACCCTTAATTCTTAAACAGGAAACTTCAGACTCTTTTATAAACCGCTAAATGAAGCAATACCTGCTGATTGTGCTGTGTGTCTCCTTAAACAATAAGGGAGAGAATTTCAGTTTTCGGAGATAATACGTGTGATGTGCTATTGTGATGTAGTAGCTAAGCGCATTGGGTTTGGATGTGAGAAACGTGGTCGTCAGTCTTTTTTGCTTGAATCTTGCTGTGAGGTTGAACCGTCTCCCTGAACTCCTTGAGAGGTAGAACCGGATGAAAATATCATAAACAAAATTGTGGCTTTATGGAAATGGGGAAGTTTAATTTTTTTAGAACAGGAAAAGTTCTGAAATCGAGTAGGTTTTCTTACCACGGTTCACTCCCCTAGAAGGATAAGATAACTCTGGATGTTTTATGCCTCGTATGGCACATTAATTTATCCAAAGTAACGCGCCTACCCATTTCATATTCAAAATTTCAATTAAATTCCCGCTTCTCATGTGAGCATTCCTTGGTGGAGAAGGCCCCAGAGTTACATCAAAGTTTTTATGTATTTTTTAATTTTATTTCAATATTTACTTTTTCTACTCCTAAGTGGCTAACAAAATAATGCTAAACAATTTAAATAAACAATACAACCAAGGTATCACAGCAAATTAAAGCACATTAAAACAGCAGAATAGTAAGAGTCTAAGAACAGCCTAAACAGAAAACAGTTCAGAGACTTTTCAAAAGGCCTGGGCAAAATAAAAAGGCATTAAAAAGACATCAGAGTAGGCATCAGAATAGGCACCTCAAAGGTAGGGTGGCACAGTAGAAAAGGACGGCTGTCAGGTTGCCACCTGCTTAGCCTTTGTGGTATACGGCAGGTATCTGCGGGAGGAGGTCTTTCAGACATCTGGGTCCGTAGCCATATAGAGTTTTACAGGTAAGCGCATTTTTGATCGGAAATAGACCAGCAGTTGTTTAAGAATGCAGGACACGGAATAACGGGCTCAAGTTAAAGGAAGCCAGATTCCAGCTGGACATCAGGAAAAACTTCCCGACTGTTAGAGCAGTACGACAATGGAATCAGTTACCTAGGGAGGTGGTGGGCTCTCCCACACTAGAGGCCTTCAAGAGGCAGCTGGACAACCCTCTGTCAGGGATGCTTTAGCGTGGATTCCTGTATTGAGCAGGGGGTTGGACTCGATGGCCTTGTAGGCCCCTTCCAACTCTGCTATTCTATGATTCTATGATTCTATGAACTGGCAAGATAACACTTCCTTGCGTGAAGTGGACGGTAATCCATGGAAGTTTATGCCAGGGTAAATGTGTTGAGTCTTTAAGGTGCCACAAGGCTCGTTGTTGTTTGGGGGCAATGTGTTCTCCCTTGACGATGGTTTAGGGTGCTGCCTTATACCCTTATCTGTACGCCGCTCTGAGATCTTAATGATATAGGGTGGGATATAAATGTTTTAAATAAATAGATAAATAATACCCGGTCTGCCCCTCCAGCCCAGTTCTGCCTTCTTTGACAGGTAGCAATGCTCTTATCCCATGACCTGCATTCTGGAGACGTCAGGAAAAGAGCCCCGGGCCCTTGTGCACCCTAAGCAGAATCTCTGTACTGCTGAGCTGTAGGCCTGCCCCTAAATCAGTGGGGTGTTAGGGGCAGATTGAACATAAGAACACAAGAAGAGCCCTGCTGGATCAGACCAAGGGTCCATCTAGTCCAGAACTCTGTTTACGCAGTGGCCAACCAGCTCTCGGCCAGGGATGAACAAGCCGGACATGGTGCAACAGCACCCTCCCGCCCATGTTCCCCGGCAACTGGTGCACATAAGTTTACTGCCTCGAGTACTGGAGATAGCACACAACCATCAGGGCTAGTAGCCGTGGATAGCCTTCGCCTCCAGGAATTTATCGGAGGAATTTATTGGAGGCTCTGGACTTTGGGAGATGTCACTGTGAATCTGCTGGCCATACGCTTGCCTCAACGTGGCTCCGATAACGCCTGCCCGGCTCCTACAGTTGTGAACCAAACGCAAAGCTGCCGCCTTGTCTCGAGGCGACTGTCTCCCAAAGGCAGCTGACCCTGTTTGCCCTCGGCTTTGCCCCTCTTGGGGACGGGAGGGCGTGAAGTGGAATTGCCCCCGTTGAGTTTTCCCACCCCTAACTGGTCACTTCTGGCCTCTCGCCACTTCGGCCTCTTCGAGGCTTGGAACCGGAGGTCGCTCTCGCCTGGGCAGCGAGCTATCGCTTTTCCGTCCTCCGTTCTGGTGCATGTTGCCGCCCCCTCCACCCTGGGGCCCGTTTTAAACATAAAAAGAAAGAAAACTCCACCATGGGCTATTCTTGGTATATGGCCCGAATGAGGGAAAAAGCCTTGTTCTCACTCGCTTCCTGTGAGACCTGTGAGGTCTGCAGAGGAAAGATAAGGCCCAGCTGGTAATTGCTTCTCTCACACATTCACCACCCCACGGGCCCAGGGGGCGAAATTGAAATTCACTGGATGGAGCATGGGGTGGGGGGGAGGCAGTGCACTTGGCAGGAGCTGTCTTTATTAATGGGTGCAGTCAGGAATGCCCCTGAGGTCGGCTTGTCAGGGGATGGGGTGGGTGAGTATGCAGCTGCCTCCTCCGAAGTATTTTCGTAGACAGCTTCCCTCCAACACTCACGCATAAATATCAAAACACCCTGCTCTGCGATGCTCTCTGGCATTGTGCCAGAAGCGGAGACTTGTTTGCACAGAATAATGCTGCTCACCAACGGTTTCCGGAAAAGGTTAGACTGACCGGTTTTGCCTTTATTTCCCCGGGGGGGTTGGGGTTGGGGGGAGACCAGGGCGGATCACGGTGTGTGTTTGTGTGTGTGCAAAGTGGAAACGGACTGTTTCACCCATTTACTTTTTTTCCAGGTTTAGCCGAGGCTCTGTCTTATTCTGCATGCAACGGAATGCCTGATTTAAGCTCAGTTCCTGGGTCTGATTGTAAAATAGTATATAACTGTGATTTGAGCAGATTTTTTTTGTTTGTTTATGGGAGGCATGGCGATATGGTTGGAAGCTCTTTTTTTTAAATTTGGTTTACTTCGTTCTGAAGCCCATGGTGTAGCGATTGCAAAACCTGGCATGTTTTGGGTCATGTATGTAATGTGGAAATATCAAATTGATTTTAAAAAAACCACTCTGATTAATGTAAATGATAAGTGTTTCCTATCAAGTTGGTGCAATGTATATTTCCCTAAATGGGAGAAGAGGTGCCCTTTAGCAGCAGTTAAAGGAATACGTTGGAGAGGGCACATAAGGACAAACCAGGATGATCAGGGGTCTGGACACAAAGCCCTATGAAGAGAGACTGAAAGAACTGGGCATGTTTAGCCTGGAGAAAAGAAGATGGAGGGGAGACATGAGAGCACTCTTCAAATACTTGAAAGGTTGTCACAGAGAGGAGGGCCAGGATCTCTTCTCGATCCTCCCAGAGTGCAGGACACGGAGTAACGGGCTCAAGTTAAAGGAATCCAGATTCCAGCTGGACATCAGGAAAAACTTCCTGACTGTTAGAGAAGTACGACAATGGAATCAGTGACCTAGGGAGATTGTGGGCTCTCCCACACTAGAGGCCTTCAAGAGGCAGCTGGACAACCATCTGTCAGGGATGCTTTAGGGTGGATTCCTGCCTTGAGCAGGGGGTTGGACTTGATGGCCTTGTAGGCCCCTTCCAACTCTGCTATTCTATGATTCTATGAAAATGGGGATGGATTCAGCCCCCCGCCCCGACACACACACACTTTTATGGGGGTTAGTAGTTAGGGTTAAGCCACATGGGTTAGGAGTCTCCCACTCCCCAGGCTCCTGTGCCTTTAAAAACTCCCTGCTGTGCAAAGCTTCACCAGCTGAATTGAGGCTTAAAGGAACTGGAGCCCTGCCAAAGAAACAGTGGCAACCCTAGAAGGACTGAGATATTCCTGGGTGGAAAATGAATTGAACCTAAGCACTGGGGAGTCCCCTGTGTGAAAAAACAGGTGTGCAAGTTGGCTGTTCTTGACATTAGTGGGGGTTGGTTTGGGGCGGGCAATGTGGGGGGTTTCTTGCGGGATTTTTAATATTTTTCTGAGTGTTTAGCTAAAACAATTTTATACGTGTTTTGACCGGAGGGACCAGTTCTATTTCAACCTACCCTGACCATTTTCAATTGTAGAGCCAGTGTGGTGTAGTGGTTAGAGCAGTGGTTCTCAACCTTTTTTGCTCCATTCCCCCCCTTTCACCATTGTTCAGAATATAATTCCCTACTTCCCAAGATAGTCTAACTCAAAAGGTACATTCCAAATAATATGCATATAATATTGAAAATCTTTTATTTTTTCTATATTAGTCCCATTTAAAGGGGCCACGCAAAGCATGGCTCCTTTTACATTCTCAGCTCCCATGCTTTGCGTTGCCCCTTTAAATGGGAAGCTTGAAACGTCTAGGATTGCGAGGGAGGGAGGGAAAAGAGAGCAAAGGCCTGGCTTTTGCAGACAACATGACACTTTTCTGGGACATTTTTAATAACTTGTGTAGGAAGACATAATCTACAGGACATCATACTTTGCTGAATAGTGGTCCCAATTCCCTCCCGGAACCCTAAAATTCCCCCTCCCGGGGGGGGAGTTCCCCCCTTGTTGAGGACCCATGGGTTAGCGTGTTGGACTGGGAGTCAGGAGATCCGGGTTCTAGTCCCCACTCAGTCATGGAAACCCACTAGGGGACTTTGGGCCAGCCACAGACTCTCAGCCCAACCTACCTCACAGGGTTGTTGTTGTGAGGATAAAATGGAGAGGAGGAAGATTATGTACGTCGCCTTGGGCTCCTTGGAGGAAAAAAGGTGGTATATAAATGCAAGAATGAAATTAACTGCTTTGGATCCTGCTATTGCAAGTGACAAGCTGGAGCGTGTTTAGAGGAGGGCAACCAGGATGATCAGGGGTCTGGAAACAAAGCCCTATGAAGAGAGACTGAAAGAACTGGGCATGTTTAGCCTGGAGAAGAGAAGATTGAGGGGAGACATGATAGCACTCTTCAAATACTTGAAAGGTTGTCACCCAGAGGAGGGCCAGGATCTCTTCTCGATCTTCCCAGAGTGCAGGACACAGAATAACGGCCTCAAGTTAAAGGAAGCCAGATTCCAGCTGGACATCAGGAAAAACTTCCTGACTGTTAGAGCAGTACGACAATGGAACCAGTGACCTAGGGAGGTTGTGGGCTCTCCCACACTAGAGGCCTTCAAGAGGCAGCTGGACAACCCTCTGTCAGGGATGCTTTAGGGTGGATTCCTGTTGGACTCGATGGCCTTGTAGGCCCCTTCCAACTCTGCTATTCTATGTGCCTCCCCAGGTGCAATTGTTCCAATGCCTGATTTTTTCTCCCTTTCTTATGTGGCTGCCTTGCAGGAATCTAGAAAACGTCCAAGCTGATCGGCCCCCAGCGTTCGTTCGTGAGGTGATCAATTTGCTGTCTGCCTACTCGAACAAGGTGAGCGTGAACTTCTGACTCTGTGTACTCAAGGTTGGATGGATGCTTCACATTCCTAGGAACCGAGGAGTGCAACTCATTGAAGAGGGGTGATGAAATTCGCTTGCCTTGCCCAGAGCCATTGGGGTGGGGCGGGGCGGGGCGGAGGGGAAGCCTGATGGATCTGACAGAACAGACAGCACCTTGTATGGGATGTGTGTGGGGAGGGGCAAGATCCAAGCATTGACTGCCAGCATCTCTTAGTCCAGCCTTCCTCAACCTGGGGCGCTCCAGATGTGTTGGACTGCATCTCCCAGAATGCCCCAGCCAGCTGGGGCATTCTGGGAGTTGTAGTCCAACACATCTGGAGCGCCCCAGGTTGAGGAAGGCTGTCTTAGTCCCTCTTTCATCACCACCACCACTCCTTGTCACATGACTGAAAAATTATGCAGCTGAAGCAATATGGACTAGCATCTTGGTGGGCCAAGTGGTGAATCTCCTTCACGTTTTTGTCCCTTCGTGATCATCGTTGCAGATTGGAAAGCCACCCTCAAAGGTGACCTTCTAAAGAGTTTTTCGTTGGAGCCAATCCTGCTTGTGTTCTACTTCTCACACACACACACACCCCGCCTTCTGATTTAACTCCCAAGGGTCCTTGTTATCAAATGAATTAAATTAGTGCCCGCGGTCTCACCCAGCTGTTCATTATCTTCAAAGCACACTTAATGACATGAATATATTTGAACTCGCTGTTTGGTTAGGGAAAAGGCTTTTTAAACACACTCACACCACCCACACACCCAAGAAAGCCCAATCTGCAGATTAACCAAGCTTCCTGTGTCCTTGACAGCTCAAAAACACCCAGGGGCAGCATTTGCCTTCCAGAAGCCGGCTGGAGAACATAACTCTCTACGCACTGCACCTCTACGAATGCCTCTTTGATCCGTATCAGACGTGGAGGAGACAGCTGAGTGGGTGAGTGGGTGTCCCTTAGCTTAGCTCGCATCAAGTTAAGGAGGCTGCCACCACCAGCGGACAGGCAAGCCATGAACTCAATCTGGCCAGAGTTCAGTGGGCCGTACCTTTCGGATCTGTCGTGGTTGGTTAAGGGGCTTGGCGTTTCTTAGTCGCTGAACTGATTGTGTTCCTGATGGAAATTACCATTGTGTTGATCTCTGTGACTAATTAAATGGTATATTTTGCTGGGTATGTGTTATACCTCGAAGCCAAAGGAATCCATTTATGTGTTTTCTGAAGGCACTTTTAAATGTTCATGCTCTTGTGCAAGCCAAGTAACCTCCAGTTTATTAGGAGGGCGTTTATTAGGCTGACTGTGTGGGGCGGGGCAGGGGGGAACATTTATTCGTGTTATTGATAACATTGCTGTACTTCTCAATGGCCAAAGCTGGCTGGGTGGCTCACAGATATGAAAACCCTGAAATACAGCATGATAAAAATACAGAACCTTAAAAAATTTGAAATGGAATAAAACCACAGTAAAAACCAGCAGCAGGGTAAAATCTGAAAACACAATAGCACATTTTAAAACAAAATGGACTAAAAAGCCTGGGGAAATAATAAAAAAAAGATCTTCACTGGCACTGGAAAGACAGCAGTGTAGGTGAAAAAGGGGGCCTTTCTGTGGAAGCATTCCACAAGTGGGGGGCCACAACGCAAAAGGCCCTCTCTTTAGTAGCTACCTGCCTCACCTCACTTGGTGGGGCACCTAGAGGATGCCTCTGAAGATGATCTCTGAATCCGGGCAGATAAATAGCTTCATCCCCCGTACCTGTTTCCCTCAAATTATCCCCTACAGCGCTAAGCTGTTGCCGTTGTTGTCGTTTTTCCTACCAGGCGGCTAGATCCTTTGCATACCAGGAAATGGGTTTAAGGGGGGAAATGTTAAAAAAAATCATTAAAAAATCAACGGATGACCCAATCCATTTCAAATTTGGTATGCTTAAAGCTCTCCTTAATATCTATTACTGTGCCAATTTTGATGTCTTTATCTTTAAAGCTTACGCAGATGTAAGCATTTGTTTAAATTTTCTTCAAATCCTGCTCCTGCGCCCCAGTGGCCGCTTGGAAAACAACAAATGATACGCTCGAAAACTAGTAGCAAAAAATTGCACTTTTTTTGGTTAAGAAGCGCAATTAAAGCAGGATGCCTGGGAGTACTTCACAATAAGTACTGGATGCCTGGGCATGTTAATGGGCTGGATGAGGGCTAATAAACTGAAACTCAACCCAGATAAGACGGAGGTACTGTTAGCGGGTGGTTCATCTGTCCGGCGAGGTGATGTTTGCCCTGTCCTGGACGGGGTTGCACTCCCCCTAAAGGATCGGGTCCGTAGTTTGGGGGTGCTCTTGGATCCAGAACTGTCAATTGAGGCACAGGTGAACTCAGTGGCAAAGAGCACCTTTTATCAGCTTAGGTTGATATACCAACTACGCCCTTATCTGGACAGAGATAGCCTAGCTAGAGTTATCCATGCTCTGATAACCTCTCGTTTGGATTACTGCAATGCGTTATACGTGGAGCTGCCTTTGAAAACGGTCCAGAAACTTCAACTGGTGCAAAACAGGGCAGCCCGTTTACTAACAGGGTCTGGCCGACGAGATCACATTACGCCAGTCCTTTTACAACTTCATTGGTTGCCAGTCCAGGTCCGAGCCCGATTCAAAGTGCTGGTATTGACATTTAAAGCCCTAAACGGCTTGGGGCCAGGCTATCTGAAGGAACGCCTCCTCCCATATGTACCTGCCCGGAGCCTAAGGTCATCCTCAGGGGTCCTTCTCCGTGAGCCCCTGCCAAAGGAAGTGAGGCAGGTGGCTACCAGGAGGAGGGCCTTCTCTGCTGTGGCCCCCCGGCTGTGGAATGAGCTCCCTAAGGAGGTTCGCTTGGCACCTACATTATATGCTTTTAGACGCCAGGTGAAGACCTTTTTATTCTCCCAGCATTTTAATAGTCTATAAATTAATTTTAACTTTGCTGTTTTAAATTTGAATTTTAAATTTGCATTTTTGCATTGCTGCTGTTTTTATCTTGGTTGTGCTTTTATACCGTATTTTATAGTATGGTTTTATACTGTTGTTTTATACTTTGAATGTTTTTAATTTTTGTGAACTGCCCAGAGAGCTCCGGCTATTGGGCGGTATAGAAATGTAATAAATAAATAAATAAATAAATAAATAAATAAGCATGCATAGGATTGCACCCTTAAAGACACTTCTCAGTAGAGATTTTACCACAGAGTACAAAATCAAAAGTAGAAAATAAAAATGGTGAAGGATGCACATGTGTTCCCACCCTTTTGATAAGCAGGAAGTGGTTACAGATCACCTGCCACTGATTTGATTGGCTTTAAAAGGAGGGTTGGATAAATTCCTGGAGGAGAAGGCTATAGGAATCTACCCAAACACTATGTTCAACATCTAAGGTCCTTCTCCGGGTGCCTACTCCGAGGGAAGCTCAGAGGATGGCAATAAGAGAGAGGGCCTTCTCTGTGGTGGCCCCCCCAAGTGTGGAACGATCTCCCTGACGAGGCCCACCTGGTGCCAACATTGTTATGCTATTGGTGCCAGGTCAAGACTTCTCTCTTCTCCCAGGCATTGAGCAATATGTGATGAGCCTGGGTCTGTTTTTTTAGGCTCATAGTTTTTTTTAAAGTTGTTATCGTGGTTTTAAATGTATGTGTATATTGTATGTTTTGTGGTTTTTAATTTTTGTATATTGTTTTTCAGTGTCTTAATTTTATGTAAACCGCCCAGACAGCTTCGGCTGTGGGGCGGTATACAAATGCAATAAATAATAATAATAATAATTTTGAAAATCAAGGAGGGGACATGAGGTGCTTGGCACAGGACTGAACCTCCACTCCCTGATTCCTGGAACTCTCTTAAGTGTCCCACTTGAGTTCTGCCTGTTCTCCAGGCGCTGCCTGGCTATTTTCAAGCCTCTCCTCTGAATGATGAAAGCTAGAAGCTCAGGATGATAACGTTTCGGGAATTATGGGGTTTTTGAAGCTTTAGAGTCTTCATTTTGAGTTCAGGATTTTGAAGCGCCTCTTAATACTGCGGATATAGAATCATAGAATAGTAGAGTTGGAAAGGGCCTACAAGGCCATTGAGTCCAAACCCCTGCTCAATGCAGGAATCCACCCTAAAGCATCCCTGACAGGTGGTTGTCCAGCTGCCTATTGAAGGCTTCTAGTGTGGGAGAGCCCACCACCTCCCTAGGTCACTGATTCCATTGTTGTACTGCTCTAACAGTCAGGAAGTTTTTCCTGATGTCCAGCTGGAATCTGGCTTCCTTTAACTTGAGCCCGTTATTCCGTGTCCTGCACTCTGTACTAGTGAAATACCCTGTTCTAGAAACCGCTTTTCACAGTAATAGTTTTATATGGAAAATAGCTAGAGAGTTTAAGCTGGGCTTTACAAAAAGTTTCACTGTGATCTCTCTGTTCAAGGGAAGCCTTTGCAGCACAGTGTGTATCAGATTTTTCTGAACCCCCTTGCAATTGGCTACGAGATTCCCGCGAATGTTTGAACTTGAAACTTATAATGGTGTCCTGAATGTATACATCAACGTCTTTTCTGAAATCTGTTTTCAAGGGAGATTTGTTACCAACTGAGGAGTACTGGGTTGGAGGAATGCTGTTGCAAACAAACAGTTGACTTGCAACCGCGTTAAACGGGAGGTACATTGAACCGAAAGCCTCGATTCTGCCCTCCAGAAACAAAATGAAAATTCTTTCAATAAACCTTTCATTCCTCAGTTGTGCTCATTTCCCTGGAAAACCAATAAGTAAGGGCTAGAAATTTAACAGACGGCAGAGCAGTCACTGCTCTGATTCTGGGACTTGAATTCTGTGCCAGCTGTCCTGCAAAATCCATTCCTGTGGACTGTGTTTGCAGCCCTGTGGAATCGTCTCAGCTTTGGTTAAAACTTCTATAGCGCTTGACCACAGCAACAGTTCTGGTGGGGGTTGGTAGTTGGGCTATACCACCCTGTGTTCACGCATGCAGCTTGCTTCATGCCCCCCTGCGTTTCTTGCCTCTCCTAGGGAGATTGTCAGCATGAAAGAGAAGAGCAAATACAAGTTTGCACCAGCTGTGTTGCCTCAAGAGTTCAACTCTTTCTTCCAAGGTAAATACTGCAACGTCTCTTATTCCGCCCTCATGCGATCTCACCCCACCCCAATGCCTTTCCTGGCTTCTTCTCTCGTCAGTAGCAATATTTCTGTACCTGGCTCCGTATTGATCTCACTCTTCAGGGTACTCCCTTGTCCTGGAACAAAATGGCTTCCCAACAGTGCATTCGCATATTCCGAGGCAAAGCAGAGATTTTGTGCTGTTTTTTCCCAGTCTTGCAAGCTTCCACTTGTGGCAAGAGCAAGCCATATATCTATATCTAGGAAGAGAGTTTGGAAGCCAGATAAAACACTCTAGGTTTAAACAACAATAAAAAAACCCCCTCCCCAAAGTAACTTATTATTATTATTATTATTTATTTATATAGCACCATCAATGTACATGGTGCTGTACAGATTATACACAGTAAATAGCAAGACCCTGCCGCATAGGCTTACAATCTAATAAGTTGTAGTAAACAATAAAGAGGGAAGGAGAATGCAAACAGGCACAGGGAAGTGTAAACTTCCCTTTAATCTGCATCTTTCTCCATACCATCCGCTGAGACGTCATGTCTCATATTGGCTGAGTCCTCCTGCTTGATGGCGCAGTGCTGACCAGGGGCTACAGTGATGCTCCCACAGTGGCAACTCTTTGGGAGTTGAGATTCTCCTTCTCCTTCTCCTTCTCCTTCTCCTTCTCCTTCTCCTTCTCCTTCTCCTCCTCCTCCTCCTCCTCCTCCTCCCCCTCCCTCTTCCTCTCTTCATCTCCCTCCTCCTCTCCTCCTCCTCCACCACCTCCTCCTCCTCCTCCTCCTCCTCCTCCTCCTCCTCCTCCTCCTCTTCTTCTTCTCCTCCTCCTCCTCCTCTTCTCCTCCTCCTCCAGCTTCTCCTTCTTCTCCTTCTCCTTCTCCTTCTCCTCCTCCCCTCCTCCTCCTCCTCCTCCTCCCCTCCTCCTCCACCACCACCTCCTCCTCCTCCTTCTCCTCCTCCTCTTCTTCTTCTTCTTCTTCTCCTTCTCCTTCTCCTTCTCCTCCTCCTCCTCCTCCTCCTCCTCCTCCTCCTCCTCCTCCTCCTCCTGTCACTTGGTTTTCTTTGGGTGGTGTAACAGTGACGTCCAGCCTGAGTAAAGCAGATTTCTTCACTCGCTAAATGGTGATGAACTTGATTGATTGCTGGTGATTATCGGAGCAGTTTCTGAACCAGATTAAAACTCAGAGCTGAATGTGTATAGCAGCCTTCTCCAACCTGGTACGCTCCAGGCCCTCGTCTTGATGGCATTGGGTCAGCAGCATTGGGCGGCGCCCCCCCTCCACATTGGCGCTCTTTCCGACCATCTACAGCAGAAGGAGCGCAATTGCGGGGTTTCCTGAAGGCACCGTCGCTACTGCGCCTGCCCACCCGTGGCAGTTCAGGGGCGCCTGGGAGGGGCGCCGTGCCCCCTCTTCCAAGGTTAGGGTGGGTTTTTTTTAATATATTGGCCTACGTTTTGTTATTTTAGTTCTTTTCCCTTTTCGCATTTACAGCTAAATGGGGAGAAAGAAAGAGCGGGGGAGGAATGGGGTGCTCCCTCCCTCTCAGAATATCCACACACACCCTTTATTTATTTATTTATTTATTTATTTTAAGCGAGGGTCTGCAGAGGTGGTCCTCCTTCCCTGCCCAGCTGATGGCAACCAATCAGTGGTCGCCATAGGCTGTGGCTCACCTCGCAGCAGCTCCGTAGCAAGAGCGACAGATGGCAGATGCCGTCATCGCCTGGCTCCAAGCTAAAAAAAGTCAGGGCAAGTGCCTGAATTTTTAGAGTGCAGCTTTGGGGCTTTGCCCCTGGATCGCTTTGGAGCGGCGTCGGTGTCATATAGATCACCTGCCGCCACTCTGAAGCTACCGTGGGGAAAAGCACCCATCTAGAGGTACACTCCAGGTGTGTCAGACTTAAGTCCTGATATCCCTTGCCAGATTGGCCATTGGCCATGCTGGCTGAGAACCATGAGAAGTCATAGTCAAACCCATTCTGGAGAGTGTCAAACAGGGAAGGCCGATAGGAATATAACTCCAAGCGTTCATTTTTAAAACAACAAAAATAACAAGTTCCTGGCCCTCATGGTTGTGAAGATGTGCTTGAAAATGTGTGGGAATGCCTGCTGAAACTTTAGGAAATGGCATGGTGACTTGAATAAGATTTCCAGTGAGTGTGGGACGGAGCTCAGCCTTGGTCCTGTGTTTATTTATTTGCTTGTTGTATTTATATCCCGCCTTTCCTGCAAGGATCCAAAAGCGGTGGATCATAGAATTGTAGAGTTGGACGGGGCCTATAAGGCCATCAAGTCCAACCCCCTGCTCAATGCAGGAATCTCCAACGATCCACCTCCTCTCCATGTTATCCTCACAATAACCTTGTGAGGTAGGTTAGGCTGAAAGTCAACGACTGGTCCAAAGTTACCCAGTGAGTCCCATGGCCAAGTGGGGACTAGAACTCAAGCCCCCCAAGTCCCTAGTCCAACGCTCTAACCACTATGCCACACTGGCTCTCTGTCAACAAATTCCCGGCTGAACATATGTTCAGAAAGCCCCGTTATTTGATTCTCATGGTCTGTCTGTGCCTCTGAGCCACTGTTTCCAGTTGGTGGAGCTCAGAATTCCAGTAAAAACAATGTAGATCCATAGTAGGTCTGAAGTCTTCCTCTGCTTGCACTGGATTACACCCTTCTGTAGTTAAGACGAGCGGATTCTGAATTAAGTGCCTCTTTCAACCTGCTTTTGAAAGCCTTTTAAAACTGCCAGCAAAACAAATAAATAAAATAATTAAAGGGTAATTAATCTGCATTAAGTGACTTTTTAAAAAAGATTTCGCTCTGGGAGATGGGACATCCCTACCACTCTGCATTGTCACTTTCAGCCAGTTCTTTTTTTCCCCTCCTGCCAAGATATTTATTAGGTCCACATATCAGCTTTAAAGAGGGTCAAAGACAAAACCTCCTTTGGTTGGTTACCAGAGCAACTCTGAGTGACTAGATAATAAAACAGCGGAGGGCGGGGGGGGCGCGCATGTAATTTTGCTGTGATTCCAGGCATTAAAGTACCGTTATCTCTCCTTCCACCCCCTCTACCCCACTGATCTAAATTTGATTTATCTCTTCTATTGCTTTATATTTATCCTCTGGGATGTTGAACGGCTCACGGTCAATAAGTGTTGGGCTAAGCACCGTGACAAGTGAAATCTGTGCAGTTGTTGGTGCGAGTGACTCTTCTTAAAAAAATAATAATAATACCCTATTTCTTCGATTCTAAGACGCACTTTTTTCCCCATATAAACATCTCTAAAAATGGGCTGCGTCTTAGAATCGTGGGTGTGTCTTAGGGTTTTTTTTTTCTGTTGGCGGTACTGAAATTCGTGTGCGTCTTACGATCGATGGCGTCTTACAGCCGAAGAAATACGGTAGCGTCAGATTAACCAAGGGGCATGGATTGACAGAAAGCGTTAGAAAAACGTGGTAACGAAAATATCCCTAGGATTTCTAGGGGCTTTTCTGCCAGGTGTCTGTGACTGAAAAGTACTTGAATTGATTGACTTTTAATTACGTTAGTGCAGGTCGGGGATTTCTCTGGGCTATTTGGGGAATGAGTAGAACGGTGTCATTTTTAGCGTACAGCAGCACCGGTGTGTGACTGCATTGCCCTGCGTGTCGCTTGCTGGTGAGCCGGTGCGTACCCCTCTTGATTCATTTCACCCGTTGGCCACATTTCTGTACAGCCTCCCAGCCAAAGCACTCAGTGCAGTTCACAGTTCAGAATGATGGCTTCCAATCTAAGAGTCCCGATACAAAAGGAACGGGGAAGAAAGAAGCAATTGAGCACATCCAAGTGCTTCCCACCCCACCCCATAATGCCACTGTTCTAGGTAGGGCTGGACCTTGGTCCCAAAGTCCAGGGCCCCACAACCCCGGGGTTGGAGGGCAGGTGCAAAAGACCACTCAAAACACAGCAGGTGATGAAGGCAGCCGAAGCAAATGCCAGCAGATGTGCGCCACTGGGACATGAATTCTTTGTCATTATCTCTGAGACCGGCATTGTTCCAGGGTAATGTTGTGGTCATCTCTGTGCCAGATTTTACACCAGTTTTAAAATCTCTTCACTGGCTGCCAATTAGTTTCCGGGCGAAGTATAAAGTGTTGGTTATCACCTTTAAAGCCCTACATGGTTTGGGTCCAGGCTCCCTGCGGGATCGCCTTCTCCCGTACAATCCACCCCGCACACTCAGGTCCTCTGGGAAGAATTTACTCCAGCCAAGGAAAACAAGGCTGACAACTATTACCCAGAGGACCTTTTCCTCTGCCGCGCCCAAATTATGGAATGACCTGCCTGGAGAGATTCGTCAACTTAACAGTCTTCCGGATTTTAAGAAAGCTATAAAGACTGATCCCTTCCGGCAGGCCTACCCAGTTGAATTTTAAGATGCCTTTTTAATAATGTGCTGCTTTTAATAATGTAATAGTTTTAGATGTTTTAGTTATATGTGTTTTGTGGTATTTGCATTTTTGTTGTACCCCGCCTCGATCCGGAGGGAGAGGCAGGTAACAAATAAATAAAATTATTATTATTATTATTATTATTATTATTATTATTATTATTATCTCCTTGTTTAAGAGGAAAATGCCAAAGACAGGAAGCCAAATTCTTACCCATAAAGGTTTGGAGGTAGCAAAAACCCTTTGAAACCACAAGCCTCAGGGCTAACATCTTCACCTTGTGGGGAAGAAGGAGCTGTTGGTTTGCCCCTCCATTGGGAGATGAGAGGACGGAGCAGGGCCTTCCCACCAGCCTAAGCAGTCTCCTTAATTTCTTTTTATTTTCTCCCTCTTCCCTCCCCATCCACTTTTCCTTGTGTGTCATGTCTTTTTTTTTTTTAGAATGTAAGCCTGAGGGTAGGGACTGTCTTCTTTATTGATACATTGTAAGCCGCTCCGAGAGCCTTTTGGCTGAGGTGCGGGATAAAAATACTCTAAATAAATATAAATAAATAAAAATAAATAAAGGCTATTGAAGACCAAAGAGGTTGGGTGGAATCTGGTTTGTGTGAGTTTGGATGGAGTGGACATGGAACAAGGGCAGACCAGGCTGGTCTGGATCTCTCATCTGTCGCCCCTCAACTGACTGTCAGCGCAGGGCCCGAGGGGAAATCGTTTCACCACCTCTTTGTGTAGTAAGAGAAGGGATGTTGCAAAGCTGCGGGGATCGACGCTGGCTCACGGGGACTCCCACTTCTGCAATCGAAGGGGTTTTTCCACACAGCTGAAATTAGCCACGAGTTGGCTCGAGGCGGGTGAAATTTAGGGGAAGGCATAGCCATGCAAAGAAGGTGGTGGGCAACAAATGAGGGTGTGAACGTGTAAATATGAAATCTGGGCTGCAGCGTTCCACTTTAGTGCCAGTTGGACAGGGGGTGTGTGTGTGTGTGTGTGTGTGTGTGTGTGTGTGTGTGAGTGACCAGTTTTTTTTACCCAGCTATTGGCATTTGCTCCGTGCTTCCAAGGTTAATCTCTCTCTCTTTCTCTCTCTCCTCCTCTGCTAGAGTGTTTTCAAGAAGGCGAACAGCTCCCGGAGGCCCTCCAACTGCGGCTGATCCACCTCTTCGGAGCCATCATCTCTGGATCCAAGGCAAGGCTCTCTTGCACCTCATGGCCTTGTGAAATTTAGGCTCTGCGTTCCGACGGAGACAAGGGAGAAATCATCCGGGGGCGTCTCTTGAGAATGTAGCGCAGCCTTCTCCAACCCTAGAGCCAACCAGATGTATGGGACAACAACTCCCAGCACCTGGCTGGCTGGGGGATGCTGGGAGTTGTAGTCCCAACACATAAGATGGGGGATACTTGGCTCAGCAATACTACAAACGAGAAGGATCTTGGAATTGTTGTAGATCACAAGCTGAATATGAGCCAACAGTGCGATACGGCTGCAAGAAAGGCAAATGCTATTTTGGGCTGCATTAATAGAAGTCTAGCTTCCAAATCGCGTGAGGTACTGGTTCCTCTCTATTCGGCCCTGGTTAGGCCTCATCTAGAGTATTGCGTCCAGTTCTCGGCTCCACAATTCAAGAAGGACGCAGACAAGCTGGAGCGTGTTCAGAGGAGGGCAACCAGGTTGATCAGGGGTCTGGAAACAAAGCCCTATGAAGAGAGACTGAAAGAACTGGGCATGTTTAGCCTGGAGAAGAGAAGACTGAGGGGAGACATGAGAGCACTCTTCAAATACTTACAAGGTTGTCACACAGAGGAGGGCCAGGATCTCTTCTCAATCCTCCCAGAGTGCAGCACACAAATAATGGGCTCAAGTTAAAGGAAGCCAGATTCCAGCTGGACATCAGGAAAAACTTTCTGACTGTTAGAGCAGTATGACAATGGAACCAGTTACCTAGGGAGGTGGTGGGCTCTCCCACACTAGAGGCCTTCAAGAGGCAGCTGGACACCCATCTGTCAGGGATGCTTTAGGGTGGATTCCTGCCTTAAGCAGGGGGTTGGACTCAATGGCCTTGTAGGCCCCAGGAAGTTTTTCCTGATGTCCAGCCGGAATCTGGCTTCCTTTAACTTGAGCCCGTTATTCCGTGTCCTGCACTCTGGGAGGATCAAGAAGAGATCCTGGCCCTCCTCTGTGTGACAACCTTTTAAGTATTTGAAGAGTGCTATCATGTCTCCCCTCCATCTTCTCTTCTCCAGGCTAAACAGGCCCAGTTCTTTCAGTCTCTCTTCATAGGGCTTTGTTTCCAGACCCCTGATCATCCCGGTTGCCCTCCTCTGAACACGCTCCAGCTTGTCTGCGTCCTTCTTGAATTGTGGAGCCCAGAACTGGACGCAAAACTCTAGATGAGGCCTAACCAGCAAGGATCACGGTCTTCTTATCTTGAAAAGTGCAGTTTGCGGAAGATGCTGAAGCTTCAGCGTGGTCTGCGCAGGTCCTCTGTCTAGAGCAGGGGTATTATTGAACCACTTTCAGCCTGGGGGCGGAATTCCATTTGGAGGAGCTCTCCAAGCTGGAATGGTGGGTGGGGGCAAAGAAAAGGGGCGGAGCCAGAGGCAACGGGGGCGTGGCTTAGAGCTCTTACTGCCAGAAACGTAAGCATTAGGAGAGGCATTTTGGCCTTCGGGAATGTGGGTGAGGGTGGAATTGTGCTCAAGTCAGCAAAGCACCCAATGACTGGTGGTTAGGGATGGGAGTTGGGGCCTCTAGGGAACGCAGTGGGCCAGGTTCTGCCCGCAGCAGGCCTGAGGTTCTGCCCCCCTGCTCTTCGGGATAGAAATGTGCATGGGGCTAGAAGCCAAGGAATTCGTTTTACGACTCTTCCGGCTTCCGATACATTTTTACACTACAATTTGATCCTTCCGTTATTGAATGCTGGTGGTATATATGATGCCCTTGATCCTCAGAGCAGCGGATGCGCTTGAAAGGTTTTCCGCAACGGTGCCTTTGGCCTGGTGTTGCTCAAACTCAGGTTTCCAAAGCCCATCTTTCTTCTTCTTCCTCTTCTTCTTCTGAACAGCAAAATGCTCTCCTGGTGGTCACCCCATCCTCCGTTGAGGCCCTCATGCTGGTGCTCAGGCGATGGTGCTCGCCGACCAGCGGAACGCCCAAAGACGCCAGGTTGCTGCAGCTGACGCTGAAGAGCTTGGTGGGAATGGTCCACATTCTCCACACCAGCAGCCCCAGCCAGCGCAAGGTGGAGATCCGCGCCATCCTGGACAGCTACTTCAAGGTCCTCAACTCAGACCAGCCCATGGCCTCGCTGGAAGGTTCGCCGGGACCTCACTGGGAGGAAAGACTCATCGCCCTCCGAGTGAACATGCTGGGTGAGTGGCAGCGGGAAGGGGGTGACGCACGGTTTCTCAAGCTCAGAAGGAAGCGGTGAATTCGGTTGCCCCCTTTGAGCATCTTCAAGCTCAAAGGGGACAACCGAATTTACCCCTTCCTTATACAACGTGGGTGCAGAACCTCTTTCCGCCCGAGGGCCACCTTCAATTTCAGAGAAGCGCATTCCAGTGGTGGGCGGGGCTGATGGCAAGAGCGGCAGGCCGAAATACCAGAAATACCAGCATATTTTAGCTCGATGCTCTTTCTGCTAGTAATTAAGACTTAGGAGAGGCCTTTTCTACCTTTGAAAATGAGGGGGAAAAGTCTGCAAAAGCCAGGAAACCACCCAATGATTGGTGGTTGGGTGGAAGGGTGGGTTGGGGTCAGGGGAAGAGGATTGGGGCCATCTGGGGAACCCCAGAGGACTGGATGAGTTTCCCCACCCCTGTGGTATAGGCAAAAAGCTGCATCGGATTGATTGCTCTTGGTTCAGCAGTTGGTTAAAGAGCAGAAAGCAAAGACTATTTATTTATTTATTTATTTATTTATTGCACTTATATACCGCCCCCATAGCCAGGGATCTCTGGGCGGTTTACAGAAATTCTAAAATTGAGATAAAAACGAGTATACAAAATTTAAAATTCTAAAACACAGAACATACACACATAAAGCATTAAAAACCATTTAAAACTAAACATGTGGGTGATTAAGATGTGCTGCCATATGCCTGGGCAAAGAGGAAAGTCTTAACCTGGCGCCGGAAGGATAACAGCGTTGGTGCCAGGCGAGCCTCGTCAGGGAGATCGTTCCACATAGTCTGGGGGCCACCACCGAAAAGGCCCTGTCCCTCGTTGCCACACTCCGAGCCTCTCTCGGAGTAGGCGTCCGGAGGAGGACCTTAGATGTTGAACGTAGTGTATATTCACGTCGGGAGAGGCGTTCCGTCAGGTATTGTGGTCCCAAGCCGTGTAAGGCTTTATAGGTCAAAACCAGCACCTTGAATTGGGCTCAGAAACATACAGGCAGCCAGTGCAAGCGGACCTGAGCACGTGTTATACGGTCGAACCTTCTGGTTCCCGAAATCAATCTGGCCGCTGCATTTTGCACGAGCTGCAGCTTCCGAACCGTCTTCAAAGGCAGCCCTACGTAGAGTGCATTGCAGTAATCTAACTTTGAGGTTACCAGAGCATGGACAACTGAAGCCAGGTTATCCCTGTCTAGATAGGGGTGTAGCTGGGCCACCAACCGGAGTTTGTAAAAGGCACTCCGTGCCACCGAGGTCACCTGAGCCTCAAGTGACAATGATGGATCTGAAAGGAATAAATAGGAATAAATAAATAGGAATACTAGGAATAAATGGCAAATTCTCCTAATGTGTGTGGAGGGCGGAGGGATGTGAACAGTGGGGTCCCACAGGGGTCTGTATGGGGACCAGCGCTTTTCAACTTCATAAATGATTTGGAATTAGGAGTGAGCCGTGAAGTGGCCAAGTTTGCCGATGACACCAAATCATGTTGGGCGGGCAAAACAAAAAGGGATTGTGAGGAGCTCCCAAAGGATCCCTCCAAACTGGGAGAACAGGAATCCAAATGGTGTTTGCGGTTCAACATAAACAAGAGATCCCAACTTCAAGTATAACCTGATGAGATCTGAGCTAGCAGTGACTGACGAAGAACAAGATCCTCTGGTTGTGGTGGACAGAAAAGGCAAATTCCACGTAAGGTTTAATTAGGAAGAGGATTGAGAATAAACCTGCCGGAATCCGGCTCCCCTTTTACTAATCTATGGAGCGATCATGCTTAGAATTCTGTGTACTGTTCTGGTCACTGCACTTAAAAAAGGATATTGCAGAGTGGGGGGAAAGTGCACGAAAGAGCAACTAAAACTATCAAGGGGCTGGATGGAGCATCTCCCCTATGAGGGAAGGTTACAACAGCTGGGATTGTTTAGCTTAGAAAAAAGGCAAGTAAGTGGGGACTTGATAGAGGTGTACAAAGTCATGCCTGGTGTGGGGAAAGTGGAGAGTGAGACATTTTTCTCCCTCTCTCACAATACTAGTGGGGTCCTCCCATGAAGCTGATTGGTGGGAGATTCAGGACAGATAAAAGGAAGGACGCCTTCACACATTTGTTGTTGTTTATTCGTTCAGTCACTTCCGACTCTTCGTGACTTCGTGGACCAGACCACGCCAGAGCTTTCTGTTGGCTGTTGCCACCCCTAGCTTCCTCAAGGTCAAGTCTGTCACCCCCAGAATATCATCCATCCATCTTGCCCTTGGTCGGCCCCTCTTCTTTTTGCCTTCCACTTTCCCTAGCATCAGCATCTTCTCCAGGGTCTCTTGTCTTCTCATTATGTGGCCAAAGTACTTCCGTTTTGCCTTTAATACCATTCCCTCCAGTGAGCAGTCTGGCTTTATTTCCTGGAGTATGGACTGGTTTGATCTTCTTGCAGTCCAAAGCACTCTCAGAATTTTCCTCCAACACCACAGTTCAAAAGCATCTCTCTTCCTTCGCTCAGCCTTCCTTATGGTCTGGCTTTATTTCCTATGGAATTTTCTTCCACAAGATTTATTTATTTCTTACATTTATATACCGCTCCATAGCTGAAGCTCTCTGGGCGGTTTACAAAAGTTAAAAACAGTAAACATTTTTTTTTAAAAAGTATACAAAATTTAAAAACAACAGTATAAAAACAACAGTATCCATTTAAAATCAATAGTGCTGGGGTCCGTTTATCACCAATTTGGATGGATTTAAAAAAAGGCTTCCACAAGTTCATGGGGGATAAAGCTACCAATGGCTACTAGTCCTGATGGCTGTATGCCTGGGTACACCAGTTGCAGGGGAACATGGGCGGGAGGGTGCTGTTGCATTCATGTCCCTTGTTGGACCTTTTGGGTTTTCCTTGGGCCACTATGATAACAGAATGCTGGACTCTTCTTATGTTCTAGGTAGTATATACCATAATGTACATGTATTTCTTTAAAAAAAACACCAAAGCACACACACACAAATGTAATACATGACATGCCCCCCCCACCCCGGAATTTGCATTCAGCTACAAAACCAGTTTCTTCCCAAGTGAATTGTTGTTCTCCAACCATTTGAATGGGAGCTAAAAAGTCAAGGGTAAAAATCCTGGGATTTCTCAACGGTTGGTGTGAGTAAAAGGAAGCCTAAGAAATTCCATTGTGGGGGGTGGGGGACGACACTTTGGGCCATTCTAGAATTAAGCTGGAAGGGTTGCCATAGAAGCAATTTTTGTGCTGTTAGAACCATCTCCTTGCCCTCTTAAGTAGGCTCGATTTGATAGCTTCTTATGGCATCCAAGCCAATAATAATAATAATAATAATAATAATAATAATAATAATAAATCCATTTGTTGCCCGGCTCTCCCCCTAGACCAAGGCAGGGCAAACACAAATGCAAACTTCATACAACTAATTAAAACATTTAAAACCAGTACATCACTAAAAGCAGCACATCATTAAAAGGCAAATTTAAAATTCAAGTGGGTAGACCTGCCGGAAGAGATCAATCTTTATGGCTTTCTTAAATTCCAGAAGACTATTAAAAGCTGTGGTTGGGGGGCTCCAGCTCTGAAGGACACCCCCCCCTCAGCATCTGCCACTCTGCTAGTTCAGTTACCTCAACAGCCTGAAACTTCGCAGTGTGAGGAGCGTGCCAGAAAAGGCAAGGGTCCTTCTGTAAACCAGTCCTAATCCAAGTAGGAGGCCCAAAAGCACATCCTAAACATACCTGTCAGTCTCATGGTTCCCTTTAGCACTCACACATGCATTCCTTGTGTTCAGGACGGAGGCATGAACAGCCGGGCACCACCTGGGCCCAATGAAATTCCAGCCAGATCAGTACAAACACTGCAGCAAGCTCCCTACAAGAAGAGGCGGTCAGAGGTTGCATTTTGGGACAGGCCGGGGGGGGGGAGCGTCCAGAGCTCAAGGATTTTAGAACACTGAGAGATTATTAGGGTGGAGTGTTGAAGAAGGAGAGTACAAGTCAGAGAATCCTTCCAGGAAATAGGAAACTGGAGACTGCATAGTTGCCAGTGAATGGGGGCGTAAAAGTATATTTATAGTTAATCCAGCCGCTTTTCAATTGTAGCCCCAAAGTTTGGACCTGGTGCTGAGTTTGTGCGACTTATGACAGTCTTGTGCCCGCTTTGCAGATGGGAGGCCCACTTCGTTTCTTTGGACTACATTGCAGCAGTATCAGGCCTAGTACTGACAAGCTGGAGCGTGTTCAGAGGAGGGCAACCAGGATGATCAGGGGTCTGGAAACAAAGCCCTATGAAGAGAGACTGAAAGAACTGGGCATGTTTAGCCTGGAGAAGAGAAGATGGAGGGGAGACATGAGAGCACTCTTCAAATACTGGAAAGGTGGTCACACAGAGGAGGGCCAGGATCTCTTCTCGATCCTCCCAGAGTGCAGGACACGGAATAAGGGGCTCAAGTGACAGGAAGCCAGATTTCGGCTGCACATCAGGAAAAACGTCCTGACTGTTAGAGCAGTACGACAATGGAACCAGTTACCTAGGGAGGTTGTGGGCTCTCCCACACTAGAGGCCTTCAAGAGGCAGCTGGACAACCCTCTGTCAGGGATGCTTTAGGGTGAATCTCTGCATTGAGCAGGGGGTTGGACCCGATGGCCTTGTAGGCCCCTTCCAACTCTAAGATTCTATGATTCTATGATTTATATACAGCCTTGTCTGCTTAAAAGGTGGCGTGCAACCATGTAAAACAACAAAACCCATAAACACTAAAAATAAGAGCATTAAAATAGTAAAAACAGTAACATTACATTTTGAAAGCCGAAACTGGAAAGATGAGTCCTTGCACCCTTTCTAAAGGCCGAGAGAACAGGTGCAAAAGGGGAAATTGTAGTTCTTGAGGGGGACCACATTCTCTAGTTTGGAGGCAACAAAAACGAAATCCCTTCCAGCGGACAGGCTTCTCCATGTAATGGTGCCCTCAAAACGGCCTCTCCTGCAGATGTTAATAACCAGTCAGGTTCGAAGCAAGACAGGCAGTCCCTTTGATCACCCTGTCCGAAGACAATTAGGGCTTTATAGCTCCCCCCACCTTTCATCTTTTTGTGTGGCTATACCCATGCTTTCTGTGGTGTTGGAGGAAAATTCTGAGAGTGCTTTGGACTGCAAGAAGATCAAACCAGTCCATACTCCAGGAAATAAAGCCAGACTGCTCACTTGAGGGAATGGTATTAAAGGCAAAACTGAAGTACTTTGGCCACATAATGAGAAAACAGGAGACCCTGGAGAAGAGGCTGATGCTAGGGAAAGTGGAAGGCAAAAGGAAGAGGGGCCGACCAAGGGCAAGATGGAGGGAGGATATTCTGGGGGTGACAGACTTGACCTTGGGGGAGCTAGGGGTGGCAACGGCCGACAGAAAGCTCTGGCATGGGCTGGTCCATGAAGTCACGAAGAGTCGGAAGTGACTGAACGAATAAACAACAACACTCATGCTTTAATGTTTAGAAAACAGCACAGTTTTAATTATGACCTAGCTAGCTCTTTCTGATCGTGCATTTTTGGCAGAATCTAGCGGTTTAATAAGGTTCCCTGTCTTCTGTCTCCTTTTCAGATGCCATTCCGGAAATGTTAAATTGCGACGACCGGCCAGTTTTGCAGGCGATCTTTCTCAGCAACAACTGCTTTGAGCATATCATTCGACTGATCCAGAACAGTAAGGTATGGGGACACCGTAGTACTACTCTTGCACTTGGGGATTTGATGCTGTGTTCATTTGAGCCCTCTGGGCAGCTTTCTTAATTTTCTTCTGCTTTTGAAAATGTGTTCAGATTTGTTGGGGTGGGACTTGCTGCCTTGGAGGAAGGGGGCAGGATACGGCAGACAAAGGGGTCCGAGGCTGAGGAGTAACTTCAGAGGTGACTTTAGAAGTAGGGACCCGTGCCTGATTGTGTGGGCGCATCCCAGCACCAAGAAAAAGTGAATCATCTCAGGGGTGTTAAACTGAACAGCATCTCTGTAGCGTCACCCGCCCTCTGGAAAAACCCTCCCTCGTGCTGTTGGGGAGGCGGAAAATGTAATCACTTTTAAACGCCTTCTAAAAACGTATCTTTTTTAAACAAGCCTTCCCGGGACTGTAACTTATTCTGGTTTCATGTGGTTTTAAAGTTTTGAATTGGATTCTACGGTTTTAGTTGTAAACTGCCCAGCGCAGCCTTTCTCAACCTGGGGCGCTCCAGATGTGTTGGACTGCATCTCCCAGAATGCCCCAGCCAGCAGAGCTGGCTGGGGCATTCTGGGAGTTGTAGTCCAACACATCTGGAGTGCCTCAGGTTGAGAAAGGCTGGCCCAGCGAGCCTAGGCTGTTGGGCAGTATAAATATGTAATAAATATAAATAAATAATTTCAAAAGACACGAAGCCATTAGGGCTGGTGGGAAAAGAGAGGTAGATTGGGTTATGGGCAGGAACTTGTAGGTCGAGAGCCTCAGTCCTGGGATCCCACTCGGGGTCCCATTCCAGCCCCCCAGGGTTCTCAGAAGGGCACCCCCTCCTTTCCTCCAACCACCAATGATTTCTTGATTTCTTGGCCCTTGTGCAGTTTTTTCGCCCCATTCTAAAAGGCTGAAATTTATTTATTTATTTATTTATTAAATTTATATACTGCCCCATAGCCGAAGCTCTCTGGGCAGTTTAGAAAAGTTAAAAACAGTGAACATTAAAAAAGTATACAAAATTTAAAACCATCAAACATATAAAAAACAACAGTATAAAACAATGGTATCCATTTAAACAACAACAGTTCTGGGGTCCGTTAGAAAACAAACAAACTTAGCATATGTTGTTAAATGCTGTTAAATGCCTGGGAGAAGAGAAAAGTCTTTGACCTGGCGCGGAAAAGATAACAATGTTGGCGCCAGGCGAGCCTCGTCAGGGAGGTCATTCCAGAATTGCGGGGCCACCACTGAAAAGGCCCTCTCCCTTGTTGCCATCCTTCTCCCTTTCTAAAAGATCCTGGCAGTAAGAGCTTGAAGCTCAAATATGCTGGCATTTGGGGGAGGGGAGGTCCTTGCCCCTTTTGCCCTGCCCTCCCCCCAGTGAAATTTGGCCTTCTGGCTGACATCCTTCTTTTTGATGCTCATCCAGTTTTACCATGAGTAGGAGCTGGACAGTCTATGGCAGCCTTCCTTACCTGGTGCCCCCCCACCCCCGATGTCTTGGACTACAACTCCCAGCCAGCTTGGTTCCAACCTGTCCCTCATCACCATCGCTTTGGGTGCGTCTAGGCTTTTGGGGATGGGGGTGCAGATGCAAAAAGCGCATCTCAGGGAAAAGAGACAGGCTGTCTTGCCCATGCTGAATAATGTGGGATGGGGTGCCGGTGTGGATGCAGCCAGTGTACAAAGTTAGAGTTGGGGTCCGTTCACACAGGCTTGTTCGTCCCTTGCGCTGAGCAAAAAAGTACTTTGCACGTGCGCAGGAACCTCCCTGTATCACCACCACAAAGCGATGCCGTGTCAAACAGGATGCTTTTCGATGGAGGCCGTTCACACACTTGCCTGCAAGCGATCCAGTGTTGGGTAACCTGGAGAAGAGAAGATTGAGGGGAGACATGATAGCACTCTTCAAATACTTAAAAGGTTGTCACACAGAGGAGGGCCAGGATCTCTTCTTGATCCTCCCAGAGTGCAGGACACGGAATAACGGGCTCAAGTTAAAGGAAGCCAGATTCCGGCTGGACATCAGGAAAAACTTCCTGACTGTAAGAGCAGTGCGACAATGGAATCAGCTACCTAGGGAGGTTGTGGGCTCTCCCACACTAGAGGCCTTCAAGAGGCAGCTGGACAACCCTCTGTCAGGGATGCTTTAGGGTGGATTCCTGCATTGAGCAGGGGGTTGGACTCGATGGCCTTGTAGGCCCCTTCCAACTCTGCTATTCTATGATTCTATGATTCTATGATAACCAAGGGAGCTATGAACCGGCCCTCCAGTTCAGCATTAGGGAACTTCCTAATTGCAGGAGCATTTGGCAGGGGGAGCGAAGAAGCTTCAGGGGAGGATTTGAAATCTCCTTCCTTGGAAACCTTTCAGAAGAGGTTGGCCAGTACAGGCGTCTTTCCGTGAGGATGTAGGAATAGGATATCCTGAACTGAGACAAGACCTTGGGCCAGGTGTTCCATGGCTTGTTTCCAGTTCTACGTGACGGTCTTGTCCCAGAGTGTGGCTGGCTGGCCGGCCGGCCACGTGACGGCTCTTCTGGGCACAGCTCCCAACCTGGGAGGGGGCACCCTGGCTCTGGCTTGTTTTCCTTTCCCTTGCCTGTCGTATCCCTTGAAAGCCCAATAAATCTTGAGAGTTTGTAAATAACAGGAAGATTTATATCTATGATGACTGTGCCAAAAGCAAGAGATGGAATCTTCTGCGCTCTCTCGGGTTTTATTTTTAACGTTTGCTTTTTTAAACAAACCGGGTGCAGCTTTTTCTCCTCTTGTTCCTTCTGAAATGTTTTCATTTTAAGAATGCCATTAGTATTCGGGCAGATCAACCTGCCTGAAACTGAGTCCGGACCCTGTCACCCTGT
This sequence comes from Elgaria multicarinata webbii, assembly GCF_023053635.1. Classification (NCBI taxonomy): domain Eukaryota; kingdom Metazoa; phylum Chordata; class Lepidosauria; order Squamata; family Anguidae; genus Elgaria; species Elgaria multicarinata. Next base: position 4,327,018 of record NC_086171.1, on the reverse strand, counting down.
AATCCGTTATGATCTCCTCCAATTGGGCCCCTGGGACAATGACCAATTCTGGCACTCTTGAGGTTCCAGTCCAAACTTTCATGATTCTCTAGATAGCCACGCCCCTTCCCCTTCCCCTCAACCACTGACCATTTGGTGGTTTCCCAGTTTTTGTGCAGATCCCACCCCTTTTTGCACTGTCCACCACTGGAGCGCAGCTCCCCGAGAGCCTGAATGTGGCCCTCAGACTCAAAGAGGTTCCCCACCCTGATCTATTTATTTATTTAGAATATTTATATACCGCTCCCCATTGAAAAAATTCAGAGCGGTGTACAAGGTAAAACGAAAATAAAAACAGGATAAAAACAGTTAAAACAAAATTTAAAAGAAGCAATAACAGTAATCCAAGGCTGCATGTTAAAGAAAGGCTTCTTGGAATAAAGATGTTTTCAGGAGGCGCCGAAAGGAGTACAAGGTTGGCGCCTGCCTGACCTCCAGAGGCAGGGAGTTCCACAGGAGGGGCGCCACCACGCTGAAGGCTCTTCCCCTGGTGGATTCCAATCGGAGGATGGATCTAGGTGGAACCACCAGGAGCAGGCCCTTGGATGACCTCAGTGACCGGGCAGGTTGGTAAGGGAGAAGGCGCTCTCCCAGGTATCCTGGTCCCAAGTTGTTTAGGGCTTTGTACACAAGTACAAGAACCTTCAACCTGGCCCGGTAGCGAATAGGCAGCCAGTGCAGTTCCCTCAGCAGAGGAGTTCCATGCTGGAAAGGGGCAGCTCCAGACAACAGCCGAGCTGCAGCATTCTGCACTAGCTCCAGCTTCCGGAGCAGCTTCAAGGGCAGCCCCACATAGCACGCGTTGCATCAGACTGGGACTGGCATCAGCTCTCCAAGGACACAAGCAGAGGGAGGTCTCTGGCAACCCTGCGACCCCCGAGTTCCTTTTAGCTAGAGACGCCGGCAGTGGAGCCTGGGACTGTCTGCATTCAGAGACGTGTGAATGAGCCACGGTCCATCCCCAGCTGGCAGGAGCAACCACTGAAGAGGACGACTCAACCTGGACCTTCATCCCTCGCCCCTGAGATGTGGATTAATCTGGAGACGATCTCAGCCCCTCCCCCAGTGAGTTAGATCCAGAGGCCCTTTTAGGACTTGGTGAGAGAAGCCTCCATGAGTCAAGCAGCCCGAAAAGCCTGACGACTGTTGAACTGTTGTCCAGACTTCCCTGCCCAATACAAGATCTCTCAGGCCTTGGGTTCTCCACCGGTCTTGACAGCTAATTGGCTGGGATCTCTCTGTAGTTCAGAACAACCACCGTTACCAGCAAGCCAAGTCTGACTTCCTCGGCTCCCAACCTTCCTTGCACTGCTTCTCTCCGTGTTGCTGAAACGCTGTTTCCGATTTCAACACCAGCTTCCGCTTGGCTAACCGTGAGCGAACGAGACGTGGCTTCCACTGAACCCGCCCGACTCTCACTGCTGCTTCTTGGGGGGGGTGGATCTACACTACTGCTTTAAAGCGCTTTATAACAGTTTTGACAACTGTTGGGGCCCAGGACACACGGCATATACAGGTTTAAAAACGTTTTCAAAGCGCTTTAAAGCCCTTTAAAAGCAGTAGTGTAGATCCCCCCTTGGCTCAGTTCCTGAGCTGTCTCTTCTCTCCGTATGTCAGAGCAGGCGAGAGGTGGAAATCCGAAACTGGAGTGGGAGGCCGTGGGTGCCACACTGCTGTGCCACACTGGCTGCGGTTCCCTTTGGCTTGAAAACTTGCTGGAGAAATTTCCAAAAGTGGATGGTAGGGCAGGACGTGAGCAAGCCTTCCCCACCCTTCTAAGTGAGGTGCTTCACTGTTTGTATATAACTCTGTGGCCATCCCCTAGCTAATTGAAGAGGGATAAAATACAGAATTAGAACAGTAAAATTTAAATTTAAGTTAAAATTAAGTGTTAAAATATTGAGAGAATAAAAAGGTCTTCAGCTGGCGACGAAAGGAGTACAGTGCAGGCACCAGGCGGACCTCTCTGGGGAGGTCATTCCACAACCGGGGTGCCACAGCGGAGAAAGCCCTCCTCCTAGTAGCCACCTGCTTCACTTCCTTTGGCAGGGGCTCATGGAGAAGGGCCCCTGTAGATGATCTTAAGGTATGGGCAGGTACATATGGGAGGAGGTGTTCCTTCAAATAACCTGGCCCCAAACCGAGCATTCCAAGCAAATGGGGCAGCCAGAGAGAATGGGCGAAGCCGGGCAAGAGAGATAGAAATTCTTGAGCGGGAGAAGCAACATAACGTTTGAAGAACGGAGGGTACAAGGGGGGTGGTAGAGAGAAGAAAGATAAGAAGGTGCAAGATCATGACACGCTTTGAAAGTCAGCCAAAGAAGCTTTTCTTGCTGCATGATTTATTTAGAGTACCTGCAGCCCCCTGGTCAGAGAAGACGACGAGACATGCATGCGTGTGTTTACCTGGATGCCAGATTTGCTACCAGGCAGTTTCAGCCCTACCAGTCTAATGTCACGGAAAGAGTGGAAATTATTTCCTTGTTTCTTGGGCCAGTTGCGGATCCAGACTCCTGGAGGTGTTAAGTTGCCATCTTAACAATAATTGCTTTGATGCTGTTTGCCACAATCCTTCTTAAGGATACAGCTTTGGAATCCTAACCAGGCTTCTCCTCTTCGCCACGCTGCAATTTAGGGATCAGTGGATTGCCTCCGGGGGGGAAAAAAGCTTTATAGACCTTGCTGTTGTCTTTTATTGGCATCACTGTTCCTAAGAGCTGAGGACCATTTATCTTTTTGGTGAGGGGGTGGAAAATACACTGGGGCTCAGGTTTGTGGATGTGGGTTTCTCTTGGCATCATTGGATTGTAATAATAATAATAATAATAATAATAATAATAATAATAATAATAGAATCATAGAATCATAGAAAAGCAGAGTTGGAAGGGGCCTACAAGGCCATCGAGTCCAACCCCCTGCTCAATGCAGGAATCCACCCTAAAGCATCCCTGACAGATGCTTGTCCAGCTGCCTCTTGAATGCCTCTAGTGTGGGAGAGCCCACAACCTCCCTAGGTAGCTGATTCCATTGTCGCACTGCTCTAACAGTCAGGAAGTTTTTCCTGATGTCCAGCCGGAATCTGGCTTCCTTTAACTTGAGCCCGTTATTCCGTGTCCTGCACTCTGGGAGGATCGATTTATTATTATTATTAATAATAATAATAAATTTCTTACCCGCCTCTCCAATTGGATCGAGGCAGCGAACAACAGCAAGCATAAAATACACAAAATACTGATTAAAAATGTAATATACACTGTTAAAAACATTCTAAAAGTATACTAAAAGTATCCTAACATTCTACTGGATTTTATTATTTATTTATTTATTTATTTATTGCATTTCTATACCGCCCAATAGCCGGAGCTCTCTGGGCGGTTTACAAATTTAAGACAATTCAAAACAATAGTATAAAACCACAATATAAAATACACTATAAAAGCACAACCAAGAGAAAAACAGCAGCAATGCAAAAATACAAATTTTAAAATACAAATTTAAAACAGCGAAGTTCAAATTAATTTATAGGCTGTTAAAATACTGGGAGAATCCAGTAGGCCTGCCGGAAGAGATCGGTCTTGATAGCATGTGCGTACGCATGTCGTGGTACAAGCACAGTGGAGCACATCTGGGGATCGGATTCTTTGGGGGAACGAGCGGGGTGTTACGAAAAAAAGTTGCGCCGCCATAGCTAGGGCTTCACAGAAGCCCCTGCCGCTGGAAATGTTGTTCACCAAGCCGTTTTCTAGGATCTCACAGAACGTTGTCTATGTACTTTCAAGCATAATTTTATGATCATCAGGGCTGGAAACCCCCCCCCCTTTTGTCTTTTTAAATTGAAGCTGAGTTTCACAGGAGGTAGGTTTCCGTTCCTCATATGCTATTCTTTGTCTGTACTTCTGCAGATTCTCCGCATTTCTCATGTTAATAGATACATATTCATGCATGGATGTGGACTTTCTGCCTAACAGTGTAATGCAGGAGTTGGTTCTGAAACTTGGGTTGATTTCCCTGGTTTCAGCTTCAGCCTGGATTCTATAAAAAAAAACAAAGACAGTCATGCTGGTCTGTGAGAGAAAGAAAAAATAAATCAAGATCCTCCATTGGAAAACACTTTTATTTGGACCCAACCGTTCCATAGAAATGTGCAAGGCTTTCGAGAACTCTTTACCAGGCTAGGTAGTACAGAAAGCAGGGGATGAGGGGAAGACAGAGAAAAGTCCGAACGTGTGGCCAGATAGCAACGCATTTTGGGGTAGAGAAAAATCTGAACGTGTGGCCAGATAGCAACGCATTTTGGGGTAGAGGAAAGTCCGAACGTGTGGCCCGATAGCAACGCATTTTGGCTGCGTTCTGCTTCTGAAAATGCAAAAGTCTGGCTGTCACTCTGATCTGCCTGTTGCCTTGGGCGAAACACACCGGTTCCCGACTTGGCATACAGCTGAAGTGCAGAGAAACATGACAAATCTTTTATCAGAGCAAAGCTGGAGATGAGGCGTGCCTTGGCCAGCCAGCGCCTTTGATCTGCCAAGAGCTGTCTACCTTTGGGGGAATCCAGATGCAGTGAAGCGTGTGGCTCTTGACCCAGCTATGGCTTATCCCTGTTCCAGCTTGGACCTGGAGGCCCTTCTTTTTCTCTTAACCCCTTCTCCCTCCCTCTCTCTTTCTCCTGTTGAATGACGCTGCTTTTCTGACCCTGTTTCTGACAGCTCTACCTGAGTGGTGAGTGCAAAGCGCCTGGGAGTGATCTCGCCATGCGGCTGCTGACCGAGATGGATGTCCATCAGGTATTGCCTGCCGCTTGTGCTGTGCTGGGTTTGCACGTGGGGATGCATGAGGTCCGCTTTCCTTTTGGGCATGGGCGAGGCTTTCCCACCAACGTTTGCACGCTTCCTTTTAAGTCAGCAGTGCTCAAAAACCTAGAAGGGGAACGTAGCGGCCAACGTGGCGATTCCTCAAATCAAAAGGTGAAAGGAGGAGAGAGGAGGCAGGTCCCCATTTCCATGTGGGCCTTCTTTTCCCGCTGGTTCAGGCCAGGCATCTGTGGGGTAACGGCTAGCATGGAGAAAGGGCCGCGTGGTGTGTGGTTGGGGATTCCTTGCCACCGATGGAACGTCTGACCTTCTTCCTAGGGCCTGGATTCTCAGGATGAAAGGCAGGTCTTCCCTACGGGCATGCAAACAGTCTCTGGGCAGGTACATGCATGTGGCACCTTTCTAATTTGTGTCTGTCTCATTCCCCACAGCAGATGCAATATGGGGGCTTGAGGGATGATAGATCAACTTCCACCCTTCAAGTGTTTCCGTCCGCCTTCATTCTTGGCAGGAGGGGGGGGGCTTGTAAAGCATGAAATGAATGGCTGGGATTCTCCCCCCTCCCTTTCTTGTTGTTCTACCTGACTTTCGTGTTGGGCAAAGGCTTGAGCCCTGACTGCTTACTCAGCAGGCCTGATTCCTTACCTGTTGTCCGTCCTTCTGTGCGATGGTGTCACCAGCGAGGTCATCTCCACCTTCTCCTCCACTGTGCTGAATATCCTTTCTGAGCCCCTCCTTATGCGGTGACCGCTGCCATGTTGCCATATCGGGGCAAGCTCTTCATTTTCCTTTGTGGGGGTGGGGGTGGGGGAATGCCCAGCTCAGAAGAGTCCATGAGAAGCCACAGCTGAGCAAGATATTGTCTTGTTCAAACCAATTCGTCCTGGCTTTCTCCTATTGCTGTTTGACATGAAAATTGGGCCTCGGCTCTTCTTGGGTGTAGAAAACTGTGCACGGAACTGTCGGGCTATTTATCCGAGGATGAACGTTATAGGAGAGACATCCCTTGCCTTTTTCAGAGGCAGAGGCAGCGTGCTTCTGAAGACCAGCTGTTCAGGGGGCAGGAATGGGAGAGGGCTATTGCCCTCAGGCCCTACCTGTGGGGGCTTCCCAGAGGCATCTGAATTGGCTCTGTGGGAAAGAGTCTCTGATCCGCCTTGGGAACATCTGATATGGTGTCTGGCAGGCAGAATCTGCTGGAGTAGGGTGACCATATTTTGGAAACCAAAAAGGAGGACAACATGGTCACCACAAGGGGGCGTGTCCAGTACCAAGGGGGCATGCCCACCCGAACATAGCCTTGGTCACATGTCTGATTTTACAGCACACATTTAAGACAAATCTGTTCTACATAACATCTTAATGTTAAAATCACTGAAATAAAGAACAAGTGAGAGATTCAATGTATCTGAAATTAACTTCACTCACTCCTACTTTTGTAGGTTTTCACTGTACTTTGAAGCTTTTGCTATACTCTGTGTGCTACATTCTCCCCTTTCCTCAAATATCTTTTCTGTATCTTCACTCATTGCAAGCTGCTATTGTTGTTAACAGGGTTTGCTTCTGGCCCCAGATCTGTTTCAAATTTGGTATGTCTAAAGCTCTACCTAAAAGCTATCATGGTGCCAAATTTCAGCTCTTTATCTTTAAAAATGACAGTTTAAAAAATAATAATTTTAAAACCTCATTTTTAAAAAAAATCCTAAAAAATCAATGGATGAACAGATCTGTTTCAAATTTGGTATGACTAAAGCCCTTCCTACCATTGTGCCAAGTTTCATGTCTTTATCTTAAAAAATGACGGAGTTATAAGCATTTTTGTTAATTCCCATTAGAGCTGCTCTTTGAAAAAGAATCCGGATTTCCCCTCTCCCTCCCGGATTTGCCATAAAAAACCTGGACAAATCCGGTCAAATCCGGTCATATGGTCACCCTATGCTGGAGCTATGGAGGCTGTTTTGGGCTACCCAACACAGTAATGTCCTACCTCTAGCATATGCTACTTCCTTTATGTAGAGGCGGTATACCTATGTACACTAATTGCTGGGGAACATGGGTGGGAGGGTGCTGCTGCACTCAGGTTCTGCCTGTGGCCACTATTATTATTATTATTATTATTTGTATCCCGCCTTTTGCCCAATGCTGGGCCTCAAGGCGGTCTTACAAAGTTTAAAACATACATTTTAAAACATAGGAAAAGAAAAGAAATGTAAAAACAAAAGAAGAAGTTTAAAATACACAACAAAATTCTAAGACATCAACATAGATGGAGGACCAAATTACTCTCCAAAGGCCTGCTGGAAGAAACAAGTTTTAGCCTGCTTCCGAAAGCCCATCAAGGAGGGAGCCAGCCTAGCTTCCCCGGGGAGAGAGTTTCAAAGCACTGGAGTAGCCACCGAGAAGGCCCTCTCCCATGCTCCCACCAGATGCGCCTGTGAAGATGGTGGGACTGAAAGAAGGGCCTCTTCAGAAGATCTCAAAGCATGGGCAGGGTCATAAGGGAGAATACGGTCTTTCAAATAACCTGGACCCGAGCCATATAGGATGAATAGAATGCTGGACTACATGAGCATCTGGTCTCTTCTTCTGTTCTTATTAGTAGTTGGGGCCTGCCGGGCAAGATAGTAAACACAGTTCCAGTTCTTCATACTGAGCTAATGTCTTTCTTGGGAAGCTAGGAAGCATGGCCTGGTTCACACGTAATGCTTAGCCATGGTGTGTTTGTCGAAATCTACCCTGTCATCAGGTCTGAACCGATCCCTGCAAACAAACCATGGTTTGTTAACCAGCTAAAATCCACAAATCTAACCCACTGACCTGGTTCGCATTATCACCTCAGCTTAAATAAGCCACAGTGGCTTATTTAAGCTGTGGTATATTCCTGGTGTCATTTGCCTAATTACGTACCTTGTTGTGACACCCAAACCTAGACTTCTTGGACGGGGAAACAAACCTCAAATAACCAACAACAAATAACCAACAACATCCCATGGGTTATTTGGGGGTCGTTTCCCCCTCCTTCAAGCCAGGCCGACCAGTCACTCCTGGGCAAGTAATTAGGCAAATGGAGCCTGGCACATGCTGGCATGCGCGCCATGACTTAAATAACCCACCGTGGCTTGTTTAAACCACAACGATCGTGTGAGATGGGCCATAGTTTGTTGTTGGCTTACAAAGTCTAGGTTGCTCAATCAATGGCTCGTTGTGATGTCTGAACCCAGAAGTGTGGCATATGCCTGGCTGTTCCCTGAAGACTTTTGCCACTGGGCGTGGAGAGTTCCAGAAGCTTGAAAGAAAATCGACCCTGCAAGGTGTTGGGCTGCCTTCAGTTCCACTGAGCCTTCAGGCAGTTCAGGACCCTTTCTTGATGTCCCAGTATACTCCAGCTGTGATATCAGGGCACTTTTATTCTGGGGGTGGTATTGGTGGGGGAGAGGGTTGCCTCCGCTTTCCATCTTTTGGTTGCTGTTACTGATTCTATCCCATGAAGGTCCCGTGCTCTCCCTACAGCATCCGCATGGCAGGCAGCGGTAGATGCTGGACTGGCAAGGGTTATGAACAGGAAAACGAAGAATTCTGTGGCAACTTAAAGGCTAACACATTCTTTGCAGCACAGCACAATCTTTTGGGGGCTATTATGTTGAGCTGTAGGTTTTATATCGTGTTATTTTAAGAGCTGTAGGGGTTTACAGTATATGGGGCTGTACATCACTCTGGGCGCCATTTTGACACAGAACGGGACTCATCAGTCTTTCAAATGAAACACAGGGATCAGTCTTCAAGATGCTGCAAAACTCTTGGTCATCTTTGCCGCAGACTAATACAGCTACCCTTCGGGAATCTTCTAAGGCAGACTTCCCCAACCCAGGTCCCTCCAGATGTTTTGGACTACAAGTCCCATCACCTTGACCATTCTGGCTTGGTCTAACAGCAGTTGTAGTCCGAAGCATCTGGAGGGACCTGCCTTGTTCTCAAATGATAGTTTGAACCAGGGGTGGGGAATTTCAGGCCCGGAAGGCAAATCCATCCCTCCTAGGGTCCCAGTCGGTCCCTCCAGGGACCCCAGATGGCCACGCTCCCTTCCCCTGGCCCCACCCCCTTTCCACCAACCACTGATCATTGCATTTGTGCCATCTTTTCTCCCGATCTCAATGGTGGGATTGCCTCTCTTAAAGCTCAGTGACTGGTCCTAAGAGCTCTAAGCTCAAATATGCTGGTATTTCGCCCCTGCTCCTTTTGCCTTTGGCCCTGCCCACCGCTGGAGTGCAGTCATAGAATCATAGAATCATAAAATAGCAAAGTTGGAAGGGGCCTACAAGGCCACCGAGTCCAACCCCCTGCTCAGTGCAGGGATCCACCCTAAAGCACCCCTGACAGATGGTTGTCCAGCTGCCTCTTGAAGGCCTCTAGTGTGGTCCCCGAGAGCGGCTTTGCAGTGGAATTGGGCTGGGAGAAGGTTCAGCATCCCTGATTTAAACATTAAACAAACCACAGTTCCCTGAATGCAGGCAACATGGGAAACTGTGGTTAGCTTAAAATCAAACGCTTCTCTTCGCGGGCAAGAAAGAAGATGGTCGAAGGGGAAGCAGGCAGGCCTGATGCTCGCTGCCACAACATGTTCTTGAAGTGTGAAGCCATGGTTACGTCTGAACCGAGCCAATGTGCTCCCCCAGGCTTGCTGAGAACACCAGCAGCGTCCTTATTAACTGTAAGCAGATCCCACTATCCCCACAATTGTTACGGCCCCAGCTCCGTGACAGCATGACGGACCGACAATAGTCATTGGGCCTCCGTAGCCAGGGAAACAGATGCTCTTTAGAAACTGTCACCTTCCGTGGCAGCCACATCCTGGAGAAGCCGGTGGGAGGCTGCCTCAGGAGGAAAGTAGCCGAGGTAATCTCTTAACAAAAGGAAGGTGATCTCAGCCCCGCAGGTGAAACAGCTGAAAAGTATTCACAGCTTGGAGTCTCTCGGGGGCAACTTAATTATACCTCACTGCCTTGACAGACCTCAAAACCTTTGCAGCTCACTCCTGCTGGTTCCCTGCTGGTGTTTGGACTAGAATTTGATTTCACTTGCGTGTTTGCCTGCCTGGCCGGTTAGTTCAAATCAAATGTGAAATTCAGCCTCCGTCCCGCTGTCTGCTTTTGTTCCCTGTTCACAAAGTTGATCTTGAGGAGCCCGCCCACCCGCCCCGCAAAATTCAAGAAGCACAGAGCCGATTAGATGGATTCTCTCGGCATCAGCGTCCAACATACAACTCAGCCAGCACGGAATTAAATTTCTGCCCCAACCCTCCAAATATGACTCCGTCTCTGGCTACTGTCAAAAGCTCTGCATGCTGTATGTACCTAAACAAGGTTAAAGGCTTTCGTTTCACTGAAACGGTCCCTTCCTCCACATGGATTTCCTGTGTTTGTAGCAGGGTTTGTCTGTTGTAGCAGAAAAGAAGAAAGAGAGTCCTTTTGCAACCTTAAAAGCTCGCTATAAAATTTACACCTTTGCTGCCTGCGTCCTGCATCTGACGAAGGAGAAGGCCTCTTTCTGTAAATGCGGCGGCTTTCAGAGCAAAGGCTGTGTTAGAGCTGAGAACAGCCATACCCCATTACTCCAATCCAGACCTGGAATGGCGGGGGCGCAGGTACCAAGCCAGAGTCCCTGTTCTTTCCTGGAATGGACACGCTCCGGATAGAGCTGAAACACAAATGCAGCATATAGAGCAGCTTTCCCCCACTCCAGTGAACTCCAGATGTGTTGGACTACAGCCCCAGCCCTCCAACACATCTGGAGGGCCGGAGGTTGGGGAGGCCTGCTCTAACTTCCTACTTTGCCCATTTTCCGTTCTTGTGTCCGGGGGCAAATCATTGTGCCCATCATGTCTTTCGGAGGGATTGGTCTGGGTGGTGGGGAGGCAGGGGCTTTTTAGAACGGTGTTCAGAGTGAGAAGTTCAAGTTGCAGTTTTCAGATTTCTCTGGATCACTAAAAGTTAGCGCTCTGGGTGCAGTGAGCAGATGTTGAAGTCACCAGTGCTTGGCCTCCATTTCACATACTGGCAAGGTTTATTTTGCATGGCTGGTAAAAACTACCTTGTCTTAGCTCGCACATAATGCTAAACCATGGTGTGGTTTGTTGAAATTTGCCTTGTCGTTGTGTCTGGACCCATCCCCGCAAACCAATCATGATTTGTTAACAAGCTGTAAACCACAAATAGAAGCCATGCTTTCTTACTGGCTGACAAAGTCTGGCTAATTTAAACCATGGCTTGTTGTGATGTTTGAACTTGAACCGTGGCTTATGCCTGGCTTATTTCCGCTGTTGCCTGCCCTGGAAAAGAGGTGCCCAGTAGAATGAAACTGCGCTGACAGCTGGCAAAATGAACGGGAGTGAAAGGAACTAGAAATAGAGAAGAAAGCTGAAGTTTGTTTGTAAAACAATTGATGGCTTAAAGCATTAAACCCTGCTTAACATAAACCATGGCTTAGGGTTATCTGCAAACATGGCCGTGCTGGTGCAAATTTTATGTTTTTCTAGCATATTTTCACCAAATAAACAAACACTCTTTGCTTTCATATTAGGGCAGGGCTACTGTGAAGCAAGTGAATGCAACACCCGAAGGAGATCCTTTTAGGAATTGTGGGGGGATCTCTGGCAGTAATTTTTGGAGTGAAATTGGGGACCATTACTAAGAAGTACTCAAATGTTGCTCTTTTCTGTCTGAGGAATGGGTTAAGTATTGCTAACCTGTTAAAATCCCCCTCCCTTTTTAAGTTGATTATCTACCTGGCCTCTCCTATTCTGGAGTCAGCAGATCGAATCATGGTCCCTTCCTAACTTGGCAGACATCTTAGGGACTATCCAGTTTCTCATTCTACATGGATTTCCAAATCTCTTCCTATTATTATTATTTATTTATTTATTTATTTATATATATAGCACCATTTGTGCTGTTAAGGGCTATGTTGTTAATTTTTATTTATTTATTTATTTATTTATTACATTTCTATACTGTCCAATAGCCGAAGCACTCTGGGTGGTTCACAAAAATTTAAACCATAATAAAACAACCAACAGTCTAAAAACACAAATACAAAATGCAGTATAAAATGCACAACCAGGATAAAACCACGCAACAGAAATTGATATAAGATTAAAATACAGAATTAGAACAGTAAAATTTAAATTTAAGTTAAAATTAAGTGTTAAAATATTGAGAGAATAAAAAGGTCTTCAGCTGGCGACGAAAGGAATACAGTGCAGGCACCAGGTGGACCTCTCTGGGGAGGTCATTCCACAACCAGGGTGCCACAGCAGAGAAGGCCCTCCTCCTAGTAGCCACCTGCTTCACTTCCTTTGGCAGGGGCTCATGGAGAAGGGCCCCTGTGGATGATCTTAAGGTCCGGGCGGTACATATGGGAGGAGGCGTTCCTTCAAATAACCTGGCCCCAAACCGTTTAGGGCTTTGAATGTTAATACTAGCACTTTGAATCGGGCCCAGACCTGGACTGGCAGCCAATGAAGTAGTAAAAGGACAGGCGTAATGTGATCCCGCCGGCCAGTCCCTGTTAGTAACCGTGCTGCCCTGTTTTGTACCAGCTGAAGTTTCCGGAGCGTTTTCAAAGGCAGCCCCACATATAACGCATTGCAGTAATCCCAACGAGAGGTTATCAGAGCATGGATAATTTACTTAAAATTCTGTATGTGCGGGTGGCATGTTGGTGTTAATCTGGTCCTGCTAGGCCAGGGGTGGACAGCTTGTGTTCTGCACTCTGGGAGGATCTCTTCTCGATCCTCCCAGAGTGCAGGACACGGAATAATGGACTCAAGTTAAAGGAAGCCAGATTCCGGCTGGACATCAGGAAAAACTTCCTGACTGTTAGAGCAGTACGACAACGGAACCAGTGACCTAGGGAGGTGGTGGGCTCCCACCCTAGAGGCCTTCAAGAGGCAGCTGGCAACCATCTGTCAGGGATGCTTTAAGGTGGATTCCTGCATTGAGCAGGGGGATGGACTCGATGGCCTTGTAGGCCCCTTCCAACTCTGCTGTTCTATGATTCTATGACCCTCCAGGTGTTTCCGCCTACAACTCTCCTCAGTCCTATACAATATAGGGGTTGTAGGCCAAGACATTTGTAGGGCCAGAAGCAGCCCGCCTCTTTTTTAGGCCCAAAGGAATGCTGGATTCTGCTAATGAATTGTTGTTGTTGCGTCCAACAGAGATGGCCCCATATATTATTGGGATATTGTGGGCACCACTCCGGGCTAAAAGCTGCCTTGGAGATCAAGAACAGGTGAACCAAGCAATTATCCAATGTCCTGCCTGAGCAAAGAACCATAAAAAGGTGTATATATGTGTATGTACAACACTGAGATGCACATGGAGCTTGGTGCATTCTAAAGGGAGCACCTAAGCTCACTGAAGTGGTAAATCTGTTTCTGGTTGTTCCGCTTCAGGCTGCATTGTGGAGCAACTTCAGGGAATATTGCTCCATACCGCCACCAACTACAAATCCTGTACATAGAAAACTAGCTTGTGAGGGACGAAGGGTTCTAATCAGTTTTCTGTGTGCCCGGGATATTTTTTAGTGGAGAAACATTCCATCGCCTCAGTCCCTCCCTGCGATCCGCAACCAGCCTGGAAATGCCGGCGTTGAAGGGTGGGATAGAAATGATTAAAGAAACGCATAGAGTAGTACAAGCACAACTGCAGATTTACCACCTCAATGAGAACTAAGCCCTCCAACGCAGCAGCTACAGCCCAGGAGATGAAGGAAGGACCGCTTAAAACCAGTAGAGGATGATTAACGTTCTCTGGATTGCAGCCAGAGCTATTAACCCAAAAAAGGTGAATCAAGAGTAGGGGGTAACATTGAGTACAGCAGAACTGAAGACGCGAGCCAAGTTCAGCTGCCTTGCCCACCCTTACAACGTCTCTTTTATTCGTGCGTTTAACGTGTCCTGCAACTTTTAATTTGCCTGCTTATTTGTGGTGTACGTTGCGGTTTAATGTAATGGCCGGAGGTGGACCTCTCCCACCTTTGCTTCCTTCCAACTCATCGAATATAAAAATCTTGAGTCTACATCTCTTCCGCACTTGCTCTGCTCCAATTGATCTTCCAGTCTGAAAGCAGAGAGAGAGAGAGTTAATCCCTGCAACGTGATTGTTTATTTCATAGTAGATATTTCTGTGAGTTGAAGAGCTGAATAAAATCCCAGCATGGCTCTTAATCTCTGTTACCCTTTCGTGATATAGGTCGGTAAAATAGTCAGTTCACGAAACAGTAGTTGTTCAATGCTAGAGGACGCCATACTGAGAGTGCCTGAGATACTGGCCAGCCAAGCATAACTGAGATTTTGTGTCTTACGTTGAATACTATGCCTGATTTTCCCTCTTCCCTTTTGTCTTCAGGTTTTCGATAACAGTTCCGACGCCATTTCCATTCATGCAATTGGAGTGCTTACCTCTATCATGAGCAATTCCCCCTCAGCCAAGGTAATGCCTGCTTGTCGCTTAGAATGAAAGGATAGAACGGGAAGCCATTTATAGCGTTTAAGCTGGAACCATTTTTCTCACAAAAAAGAGAAATAGGTAATAGTCTCAACACGGTAAAGGAAGAGACAGCATCTAAAATGTTTACTAAATAAAAATGAATGCATACTCCAAAGAACAGAAAGATGGATTTTCCACCATTCCTGTATATATGCTTTTAAAGACTTTTCAGTATATTTTTTTCTCGGTGTGACTTTATTTGGTAGCAACAAAAAGAAACAAAATCTGCTTCTGAAACCATAAGGACTAGAAACAGTTTTTAAAAATCAGGTTCATGCAATGCCAGATCCAACTCCATTATTTATTTATTTATTTATATAGCGCCATCAATGTACATGGTGCTGTACATAGTGAAACAATAAAACAGCCACTTAGGCTTACATTCTAATAAAATCGTAATAAATTTATTTATTTATTTATTACATTTTTATACCGCCCAATAGCCGAAGCTCTCTGGGCGGTTCACAAAAATTAAAACCATATAAAACAATAAGAAAGGGAAGAAAATGCACCAAATAGGCACAGGGGACAATAAAACTAACAGTGTGAAAGTAAGATCAAAGTCAAGTTCTAAAAGCTGTAGAAAAAAGAAAAGTTTTCAATTGAGCTTTAAAATCAGTCATTGAAATCCAGGTGCCTTCTTATGCATTTCCTCAACAAAAGTGCAGGATTGTACCTTAAATCAAGATTTTTGGGGGTTGGGCAGGGGCTTGTGTTTGGCTTTTGTTAGCCAAACTATTCTAGGAAGACCATTTCAGGCTTGAAACAGGATAGCGGAAGTGAACGGCACTGTGGCATCGTTGAATCTAGCTATTCCTTAAGGTCTGTTGGCTTTTTCAGGAGGTGTTCAAAGAAAGGATCGGCTATTCCCACTTATATGAAGTTCTGAAGAGCCAAAGCCAGCCAACCAAGAGGCTGCTGCAGGAGCTCTTGAACATGGTGAGAAGACTTTTTGACTTGGAGAATGTACAATCTTTGGTCCTCCCAAGGCCAGAGAGGAGAGGTGGCGTGGTAAAGGACCCAATCGCTTGCCCTTTGAGAGACTGTCATGGCCAACACATCTGGGAGCGCGGGTCTATAAAAATGACAAATCCTGTAACCACAAAACCTAAATTCTGCTGCCTGGATGAATAATATATGCTAATAGCAAACTCAACTCTCTAACTGCCAGCCCTTAGGTACCCAAAATGGTACCATCCATGCACAACAGAGAGGTCTCAACAAATTCGGCAGAAATACCCCCCCCAAAAAAAATCCAGGAAAAAAACCTAAGGCATGGGTGGGTAACCCCAAAAACAGCTCAGTGAGGACTCAGCATGTTCAATGGGCAGGGAATGCTAACTGACCGTTGCGGGGAGGGAAAGGATTGGCATATCCTGGAAAAGGGCATGGCTGGCTGGAGCTACGTGCAGCAACATCTTGTTGCAGTTGCCCCTTGTTTACCTGTTTTACCAAATCTGAATCATAGAATCATAGAATAACAGAGTTGGAAGGGGCCTACAAGGCCATCGAGTCCAACCCCCTGCAACTCAATGCAGGAATCCACCCTAAAGCATCCCTGACAGAGGGTTGTCCAGCTGCCTCTTGAAGGCCTCCAGTGTGGGAGAGCCCACAACCTCCCTAGGTAACTGGTTCCATTGTCGTACTGCTCTAACAGTCAGGAAGTTTTTCCTGATGTCTAGCTGGAATCTGGCTTCCTATAACTTGAGCCCGTTATTCCGTGTCCTGCACTCTGGGAGGATCGAGAAGAGATCCTGGCCCTCCTCTGTGTGACAACCTTTTAAGTATTTGAAGAGTGCTATCGTGTCTCCCCTCCATCTTCTCTTCTCCAGGCTAAACCTGCCCAGTTCTTTCAGTCTCTCTTCATAGGGCTTTGTTTCCAGACTCCTGATCATCCCGGTTGCCCTCCTCTGAACACGCTCCAGCTTGTCTGCGTCCTTGAATTGTGGAGCCCAGAACTGGACGCAATACTCTAGATGAGGCCTAACCAGGGCCGAATAGAGAGGAACCAGTACCTCCCGTGATCTGGAAGCTATACTTCTATTAATGCAGCCCAAAATAGCATTGGCCTTTCTTGCAGCCCTATCGCACTGTTGGCTCATATTCAGCTTGTGATCTACAACAGTTCCAAGATCCTTCTCGTTTGTAGTTTCACACAAAGTGCTCAGTTAAGAAAGGGCCAGGCCTACACCTACCATCTTGCAAAGCGAGGTAGTTTGGGCTCAGGTGACAGATGCTGGGGGTTGTGTGGAGTGGACAGAGGTGGCAGCAGGCCAGCCATTTCCATGTTGGAGAACGGGACGGTGTGTTGCATGAGGAGGGCCTCCCTGTGTCCTCTAAGCTAGCCCTGCTGCCCCGGGGAGGGTGCTGTTCTGCCATCGGCGTTAAAATAAGATCCATCCGGCTTCTGCACGTGGAATTGAGGGCTCGTCCTTCACTTCAAGCAGCAAAATGCCTTGGGCCGGCCCTTTAAATTTGGCAGCTTTCGAGACTTCAGGGTGGGTGGGTATGAAAGAGATTAAGGGCTCGTGGCCCCACAAAATACTGTGTTCCTGGCCACAGAAGCCCCCAGGAACTCTTCAAAGGGACTTAGGGATTGCCTTTCTGTAAAAGCCGTTGTGATTGTATAGGAATATAAAAGTGAATCTGGTGGTCAGTCCCCGGCCAAGAATTCCAGCCACTAGCTGGGCCCCTGCAACCTGTCTCCCGTTGTGAGCTTTTGACGAAGCTGGTTTTCTTTACACCAGCGTCGCTGGCTGGAACATCCTAGCATCACCGCCACCCCGCATCCATCTGGATTTAAGGGGCTGGGATTGTGGGCAGGGCCAGCTAGAGCCCCGGTGCGTGTTTTCACAGAACAAAGCAAAGCGCTGAAACATATCGGTAGTGTTGAGTCCGGGGGGGGGGGGGGAGTGCTGGCGGTGTGAGTTTCCTCATAATTAGCTCTTCGAGCTCGAGATAATAAGATAAAGAAAAGAGATTGGTTGCTGAGGGACTGCCGACAGCTGCAGAACGCCTGGTTTAGATGTGGGAAATGGCTATTAATAAATTGCTTCCCCTGCTGTTGGGAAGATCATAGAATAGTAGGGTTGGAAGGGGACTGTAAGGCCATCGAGTCCAACCCCCTGCTCAATGCAGGAATCCTCCTTAAAGCATCCCTGACAGATGGTTGTCCAGCTGCCTGTTGAAGGCCTCTAGTGTGGGAGAGCGCACAACTTCCCTAGGTAACTGATTCTTTCTACTTGTATTTCGGTCCTAGACGCTAGGATTTCATGGCTAGGCAAGGGCAGGTTTGATCATAGAATCATAGAATAGCAGAGCTGGAAGGGGCCTACAAGGCCATCAAGTCCAACCCCCTACTCAATGCAGGAATCCACCCTAAAGCATCCCTGACAGAGGGTTGTCCAGCTGCCTCTTGAAGGCCTCTAGTGTGGGAGAGGCCATAACCTCACCAGGCAACTGATTCCATTGTCATCCTGCTCTAACAGTCAGGAAGTTTTTCCTGATGTCCAGCTGGAATCTGGCTTCCTTTAACTTGAGCCCGTTATTCCGTGTCCTGCACTCTGGGAGGATCTAGAAGGATTCCTGGCCCTCCTCTGTGTGACAACCTTTGAAGTCTTTGAAGAGTGCTCTCATGTTTCTCATCAGTCTTCTCTTCTCCAGGCTAAACATGCCCAGTTCTTTCAGTCTCTCTTCATAGGGCTTTGTTTCCAGACCCCTGATCATCCTGGTTGCCCTCCTCTGAACCCTCTCCAGCTTATCTGCGTCCTTCTTGAATTGTGGAGCCCAGAACTGGACGCAATACTCTAGATGAGGCCTAACCAGTACCGAATAGAGAGGAACCAGGACCTCACGTGATTTGGAAGCTATACTTCTATTAATGCAGCCCAAAATAGCATTTGCCTTTCTTGCAGCCATATCACACTGTTGGCTCATATTCAGCTTGAGATCTACAACAATTCCAAGATCTTTCTCGTTTGTAGTATTGCTGAGCCAAGTGTCCCCCATCTTGTAACTGTGCCTTTGGTTTCTATTTCCTAAATGTAGAACTTGGCATTTATCCCTATTAAATTTCATTCTGTTGTTTTCATTCTTCATGTTTGGGTGGAGCTCAGAAATCCTTCGATACCCATCGCGTCCCGTAAGAGAAGTCCTTAAGAAAAAACGTATTGACTGAAGTATGCTAGCGTTCTTTGTTCATGTCTCAGGATAAGAATCCACAATCTCGATTGTGCAGATATATAATTTTCTCAGCCTGCAGGGATCCAGAGATTACTGGATCTTGGCCTTGCAGTGAGGATCCATTCCTTCAGCAGTATAAAATTATGGGGAGGCGGGGGAGAAGTTCAACTTTCTGGAATATTGCAAGGTGCAATGCGGGAGCACAAGTATGCTTGAATCTTGGCGCATTCCAGAAGGTCCCGCTTTCCTATGAGGTCAGTTTGGGTGGGGAGGGAAGTTACTGGATCGCGAACGAGTTCGATTGTAACGTGACGCTTGGGTTTGTGTTTGCCTTTTGTTTCCCTGTAGGCAGTCGAAGGCGACCACAGCTCTTTCCCTCCGCGTCAGATCCACAATGAGCAGCCCCTTTTGATCATGATCACCTGGATCCCGGAGCTGAAGTCTCCAGACCTTCAGGTGTTCCTTTCGGACTGGCTGAAAAAGATCTGCGATGCCTCCCTGCAGAGCCGCACCACGTGCGTGAAGGCGGGGATGGTCGGCTGTCTCTTGGATGCTTTGTGTGCTGCCGAGCAGGCGCTGGACGGGAAGTGCTCCGAGAACCTCATCTACCTGCTGCAGGTCCTGGGCAGCCTCTCCATCCGCCCGGGCGAACTGAGACAGCTCCTCAAGCTCCTTCGGACGGACCCGGGCAATGCCCCCCACCCGTACACCACCCCAGTCATCCGGGCTCTTTCGGGCATGGCCCGGGAGGATGGGCCGGAGCGGGCCCTGCAGTACTTTGACCTCACCCCCAGCATGGCCGGGATTATGGTGCCTGCCATTCAGAAGTGGCCTGGAAGTGGCTTTGCCTTCCACGCCTGGGTGTGCCTCGTGGAAGAGGCCAAGGACTCCCCGGAGGAGGCGGCCAGGCTGAAGCGGAAGCAGCTGTACAGGTTTGACCAAAGTGGAAGGGGCCGGGGTGGGTGGGTAGATCAGTCTTCCCCAATCATGAGAGCACTCTTCAAATACTTAAAAGGTTGTCACACAGAGGAGGGCCAGGATCTCTTCTCGATCCTCCCAGAGTGCAGGACACGTAATAACAGGCTCAAGTGACAGGAAGCCAGATTCCGGCTGGACATCAGGAAAAACTTCCTGACTGTTAGAGCTGTACGACAATGGAATCAGTTACCTAGGGAGGTTGTGGCCTCTCCCACACTAGAGGCCTTCAAGAGGCAGCTGGACAAGCATCTGTCAGGGATGCTTTAGGGTGGATTCCTGCATTGAGCAGGGGGTTGGACTCGATGGCCTTGTAGGCCCCTTCCAACTCTGCTATTCTATGATTCTATGATAATCTGACACCCTCCAGTTGCGTGACATATCTGGAGGGCACCAGGTTGGGGAGGGCTGAGGGAGAGGAAATTTGTGAGGGCTGCAGGCAGTTCTGTTCACCAACCCAAAGCCGTCTCACATACATGCACACACACACTTTCCTGGGGTTGCTTTGGTCTTCATACATCTATCTATTTTCTCTGTCTTGTAGCTGCTCAGCCTCCCAAATTGTGCAAGTTTCTCCCGCCCTCTGTCCCGGGCCTGAACTTTCCTCCTGAACTTTCCCAACTAGGGATGGGTGAATGAGCAATGTTTGAATTCACGGAGTTTCTCCGTTTTCCAGCTTGATGCTTGTCTTGCCCTGTTCTTGCTCCTGAACACGAACATCTACCCCCAAACCCCCCAACAACATAAATAGTGCGCTTTTTTGAATAGGACAAATGGGCACTTTCCCCCGTAAGCTAAAGTGTGAAGATGCTTTATTTGGGGAACACACACACACACACACACACACGTATTTTTGGAAGTGTGCACTTACACCAGCGCTCATTTTTGAGCACAAACTCAAAGTTTGCAAATTGCCTGAGGGTTGCGCACCCGCGGCTTTCAGGCTTAGGGTTACGAATGGGACCCCGTCCGCACGATTTGAGAACAGGAACGAAATTCCCGCAGGTCCCCGTTCCCTGGCGTTCACTCCCCCTTGTGGCGACGCTCGGAATCCCATCGCCATGTTTGCTACAGGGTTGGCTTTCTCACACTTCTGATTCGTTCCCGGCGTCATGGGGCTAGCATCTTTGTTTTCCTTTCTCTTTTTGAATTCCCAAGATGCCATGACATAGAATCATAGAATCATAGAATAGCAGAGTTGAAAGGGGCTTACAAGGCCATCGAGTCCAACCCCCTGCTCAATGCAGGAATCCACCCTAAAGCATCCCTGACAGAGGGTTGCCCAGCTGCCTCTTGAAGGCCTCTAGTGTGGGAGAGCCCACAACCTCCCTAGGTAACTGGTTCCATTGTCATACTGCTCTAACAGTCAGGAAGTTTTTCCTGATGTCCAGCTGGAATCTGGCTTCCTGTAACTTGAGCCCGTTATTCCGTGTCCTGCACTCTGGGAGGATCGAGAAGAGGTCCTGGCCCTCCTCTGTGTGACAACCTTTGAAGTATTTGAAGAGTGCTCTCATGTCTCCCCTCAATCTTCTCTTCTCCAGGCTAAGCATGCCCAGTTCTTTCAGTCTCTCTTCATAGGGCTTTGTTCATAGGGCATAATATCTAAGGCTCTGCTGGCTGGGGCATTCTGGGAGATGCAGTCCAACACATCTGGACCGCTCCAGGTTGAGGAAGGCTGCTCTAAGAGGACCTAACAAGTCCCCCCCCAATCCCCTCACTCATTCCCTTATATATCCCTCCTCCCCCTCCCCAGACATTCTAGCTCCGCCCACTCAGGCCAACATTCTAAAACCCACAGACTTACAAACAGCAGACATACATTCGGGAACTAACTTGTGGGGTGTTATTGCCACAGTGAGCTCAGTACAGCTTCTCTTGGGCAAGAAAGGACCACCTCCTGTTATCAGGCCTCCAGTGACTAACCCAGTCACCCTTCCATGTGTGTCTCCCATTCCACCCCTACCAGCTTCTTCACAGCCGGCGGGACGGGCTTCGAGGCCTTCTTCACGGCCGACGGGATGCTGGTGGTGGCCGTCTGCACCAAGAAGGAGTACATGACGGTCGCCCTGCCCGAGTTTCCTTTCAACGATGCAGCCTGGGTGAGTGACGGCTGAGCCCGGCCAGACTCTGTGTTCAGGTGTGCTGGAAGAATTGTGAACCTGGGGCGCGGCCGGGACCTTGATTCGGGCCCACAGGACACAAAATCTGCATGAAAATTGCATATGCTGGTTTATATCTATCCATGCAGATACAGAAAGAGTTTCTAGAACAGCCTTCCTCAACCTGGGGCGCTCCAGATGTGTTGGACTGCATCTCCCAGAATGCCCCAGCCAGCTGGCTGGGGCATTCTGGGAGTTGTAGTCCAACACATCTGGAGCGCCCCAGGTTGAGGAAGGCTGTTCTAGAATGTATTCAAATTTCACAAGAGGCAAGGCCAGCTGATAGATTTCTCATCTCAAATACCGTATTTCTTCGATTCTAAGACGCACTTTTTTCCCCATATGAACATCTCTAAAAACGGGGTGCGTCTTAGAATCGCGGGTGTGTCTTAGGGTTTTTTTTTCTGTTGGTGGTACTGAAATTAGTGTGCGTCTTACAATCGATGGCGTCTTACAATCGAAGAAATACGGTAAAATAAATTCTTCAATTAATTTGCACCCAGATCATCCGAATGGGAACGGTTTCCCCCCTAAGCTTTATTGCCATGCTGGGAAAGATTTTTTGGGGTGGGTGGGGGTGGGGGTGGGGGAGCACATCATGTGAGAAGGGGAGAGTTAACTCTTTCCTCTCCAGTTGTAATCCCCCTTGAAAATTGCCCCCTGCATGGCAATTAAGCTGAGGGGGAAGAATGTCTAGACACCCGGGGCTCTGTGGAAAGAGCTGTGGGGTTGGGGGCCCCGTGGCCCTTGGCCCTGCAGCACCCTGCCGCAATCTGGTTGCCAGCAATACTGCAACTAGACCATTACCAGGCTTCATCCTGCATCTCTGGCAAAGCTGAATGAGCCAGCGGTGACCGACTGAGAAAGAGATCTTGGAGTTGTGGTGGGCAGCTCGATCCAAGTGTCAACCCAGTGTCCAGCAGCTGTGGAAAAAAGGCAGACTCCGTGTTAGGCTTAATTAGGAAAGGAATTGAGAATAAAACTGCCCATATCATACTGCCTTTATACAAATCTATGGTGCAACCACATTTCGAATACCGTGTACATTTCTGGTCGCCCTACTTGAAAAAAACATATTGTAGAGCTGGGAAAAGTGAAGAAAAGTGCAACTAAAATGATTAAGGGGCTGGAGGGCATCTCCCCTATGAGGGAAGGTCACAACAGCTGGGATTGTTTAGGAGGCTAAGGGGAGACATGATAGAGGTGTACAAAACTATGCATGGTGTGGAGAACGTGGAGAGGGAGACATTTTTTGTCCCTCTCTCAAAATACTAGAACCCAATGGGGTCATATCCCATGAAGCTGATCGGTGGGAGACCCAGGACAAATAAAAGGAAGGACTTCTTCACACAGCACAGAGTTAAATTATGGAACTCACTATCACAAGATGTCGTGATGGCCACCAATTTGGATGGCTACAAAAGGGGTTGGATAAATGCCAGGAGGAGAAAGCTATTAATGGCTACTAGTCCTGATGGCCATGTGCTGCGTCTAATAACAGAGGCAGTAAGCCCATGTACACTAGTTGTTGGGGAACATGGGTGGGAGGGTGCTGTTGCACCCATGTCCTGCTTGTGGGTTCCTGGTCCACAGCTCTAGTCACTGTGAGAATAGAGTGCTGGACTAGATGGACCCTTGGTCTGATCCAGCATAGGTCTTCTTATGTTCCAGTGAATTTTGGACGTAGTGGTCTAAATTTAACTACATGGGAACCATATGAGGCTGAGAGCAGCCCTAAAAGAGGACAGTCAAATAGCAGGGAATCATATATCAGTTGTAGATTTTAAATTCTGCTCAGGTCAACCCGACTCAGAAGGGCAAAAATTCGTCTTAAGCCGGCTGGTTTTCGTCATCCTTTGGAACAGGGATTGGGAGTTGGCAAAATGAGCCTCTCTGGGCATGAAAGGATTCTGTTCTGTCAATTTTATGTGAGCTAAATAGCTCTAGCTAGCTGCTCTAAGGATGATCGCATCCTTAGGATATCAGGTGCAGCATTCTTACCATTGCTTTAGCTAAGTAGCTTTCGAACTCAGGTTTCCCCAGGCTCTCGGGGCTTCCTCAGGGAGAAGAGGAGGTTCCCTTCAGGACAGCTTTTGCCTTGGTACCAATCTTCCCCTGCAGTGCACAACAACTGTAAGAGACAGTTGAGTGCATTCTAGATTCCACTTTCTGAGTCCAAGTGGAGTAATGGAGGAGCCCTTCTCCGCAGCCCATCAATGCAACACATACGCTATGATGGGACAAGGGAGAGGGCCTTCTCTGTGGTGGTGCCCCGACTGTGGAATGCCCTCCCCTCGGAGGCCCAATTGGCGCCAACATTGATTGCATTTCGACGCCAAGTAAAAACATGGCTTTTTAACAAAGCCTTTGATGGTTAAACTCACTGGCACATTGTTTTAACTGCATCTATTGCTTTTAAATTATATATTGTTTTAACTTGGATCATGGTTTAATTTGTTTTTAACTGTGTATATTTATTGTTTTATACTGTTACGTTTTTATCTGTACGCCGCCCTGAGATCTTAGTGATATAGGGCGGGATATAAATATTTTAAATAAATAAATAAATAAATAAATAAATAAATAAAGGTGAGTCCCAACAGATTTGGCCAGAAACCCAGCTGAACCCTAAGAATCTTCCCTAGACCATGGGTAGGCAGATTTGCAAGGGTAATTTGGCAAAGGTGTTGGGCTTCCATTTGGTCAGCTTCCTAAAGAGCTTTCTCCTCTTAGATTATGCTACTGAAAATGTTCTGGGGTGGGCGAAGAGTAAAAATGATAGTGGATTGCTGTGTGGAAGGAGTTGTGACCTTGGTTCTGGTACTGATTAGAAATTCCTGGGTTCAGCACATGCTCAGAGACACCCTATTCCTAAATTCTGCACCCACCCGTCCCACTATTTCGCCCCTGGGCTCCAGTTGGTGGGCCTCAGGGTTCTGGTAACAAACGAAATCGATTCCACAACCCTGGAATTGAAATGTTTCTTAATTTACTGGAGATTTTCTGGACGCTTCCCAAATCTGTGTTTCTCTGCATTGTTTTCTTCGCCAATTTGCCTCTCGTCTCCGAATAAGTGACTGTTTGGAAGCTGCTGTCTGGGACCATTTAAATAACAAAAGTTCTAAGAATCAATAAATGCTGCTTGAGTAAAATAAGGAGAACTGAAGGGAAAAGAACTTGAGGTAATGGTACAGCTGTACTTCTATACAACTTTTTAGAGCAGTGGCATCAAAAACAAAAATGGCTGTAAAGAAAGCCAACCTCTGATAGGAGAAGGAAAGGAAAGGAACCTCTCGTGCAAGCCCTTGAGTCATTGCTGACTCCTAGAGGGACGCCTGCTTTCGCTGACGTTTTCTTGGCAGGCCTTATAGCGGGGTGGTTTGCCGTTGCCTTCCCCGGCCTTTATTACTTTTCCCCCAGCTAAGTGGGTATTCATTTTACTGACCTCAGAAGGATGGAAGGCTGAGTCAACCCGAGCCGGCTGCCTGAGAACCAGCTTCCACTGGGATCGAACTCAGGCCGTGGGGAGAGTTTCGGCTGCAGTAACTGCCGCTTACCACTCTGCGCCACAACCTAAAAGTAGTAGTAATAATAATAATAATAATAATAATAATAATAATAATAATAATGTATTTATTTATTTATTACCTGCCTCTCCCTCTACATCGAGGCAGGGAACAACACTAAATGAAACATAATACATAAAATTAGTTAAAAGAGCATATAAAACCAATACAATATTAAAATTACAATCACAGCATCTTAACGGCTGTCTTAAACTCAGAGAGAGCCTTAAGCTGACAAATCTCCTCCGGCAGGCCATTCCACAGTCTGGGAGCAGCAGAAGAGAAGGTCCTCTGGGTAATAGTTGTCAGCCTTGTTTTTGTTGGCTGGAATAAATTTTTCCCAGAGGACCTGAGTGTGCGGGGTGGATTGTACGGGGGAAGGCGACCCCGCACGTAGCCTGGACCCAAACCATGGAGGGCTCTAAAGGTGATAACCAACACTTTATACTTCGCCCGGAAACTAATTGGCAGCCAGTGAAGGGTAAAATATGTCACCTGGTCATCCATAAATGTTTCCTTTTCCTATGCTGTTCTGCTTATTTCCAGCACTGCATCGATATCGTCCACATCACCGGCCGCCGGCCCTTCGGCCAGAACCTTGTGAACGTCTACGTGGATGGGCAGCTCCAGAAGGTGGCGCAGTTGCGTTTCCCCTCCCTGAGTGAGGTAACGGCCCATCCGTCGGCGCCCCTCTTCATGGGAGAGAGCCGGGTCACGGGGAAACACCGAGACTATCTGTGGGGTGGGAGCTGTAGCTGAGTAAGAACCTTGGAAGTAGGCAGAGGGTGCTGAAATTCCAAAGCATCCCTTCCCCCAAAGGGTGCCCTCCAGACGTTTCGGACTGCAACACCAATTAAGGGTGTCGCCCCTTTTGCATCAGCCCCCCAAAAAAGAGAGGACGAAGGAGGACCACAGATTTGCCTGCATTTTGCTTGTGCTAGTTAAGATGTACAGCTGGAAACGTAGAGATAACGACTACAATTTTAAAAGAAGTGCAAGGGCGGATCTACACAGCGTACTGAAGGCGCTTGCGTGCGCCTGCACTGCACCCCGAAAGCGATTGTGTAGATCCTGCCCTGGAAGAGGCGGAGGAAGCGGCGGCTGGGGAATCCGGCCGCGTCCTTACCGCCGCCACCCACCTCCCCGCCGGCCTCCCGCTGCCAGCGAAAGAGCCACCCGGGTCAGAGAGCTCGGTGGAAGAATGTGGGGCAGCAGCTTCTCTGTAAACCAGGACACATGGCCACCCGGACTCCCATTCGCCCCAGCCAGCATGGTTAGGGTTCAGGCATGATGGGAACAGGAGTCCAAAACATCTGGTGTGCTAAACAGCTTAAACGGTCAATATTTTTCTTATGAAAGTCAAACTGAAAGTGATGTGATGTTTCTTCCTTAGTAGTAGTTTAAGGCTTTCTCTCTCGGCTGGGGAAGTGAGCCTTGCTTGTTTTAATATGATTTAAAAAATGGGGAGAGGTGAAATCTCCAAAGTCCTCATTGTTGCAAAGCTGTTCCACTGGGCTCTGGTCTGCAACAGGGTGGAGGCTGGTTAGTGACAGTGGATAAAGTGGATCAAGGGTCTTAATGGATTTATGGAGTAAGACGAAAACCATATATCAGGTAGGAAAGTAGCTAAGGGGCGTTGGGCTGCAGTTACCATCATCTGGGTTATGATGGGAGTTGCAGTCCAGCACAGCTGGAGGGCACCATTGTGGGAAAGGCTGGTCCACAGGGTTACATAGGTCTTGGGCTCCGCTACCTGAACCACCATTTTGCACCCGGCTCCAGTTGGTGGACCTTGAGATTCTAGTCAGGAACAACCGTAGATCTCGCAAGCCCAGAGCTTGCCCTGCCCTGGTCTCGGAGTTGGGCTGTTGCACTTGCCATGAGGCGGGAAAATACGAAATGTGGGGAATGACCTTCCTGCTTCTCCATCTTTTATCTCCTCTCCCAGTCCTTCACGTCTTGTTGCATCGGCTCCGCTGGGCACCGGACAACCACCACGTCCACCACCTACCCGTCTCCGTCTCACTCGCCAGACCTGGGCTTCCCCTCACACCCCTCCCTGAGCCGCTCCCAGTCCTTCCCAGCTTCCCTGGCGCCCCACGCCTGGACGCCCATCCCCCCCCAGCCCCCCAGGGAAGGCGTGGTTTCCACCATGGCCGCAGGGAGCCAGGACACTGAATGGGGGATGCCCACCTCCCTCGAGGGGCACCTGGGAGCCGTCTCGATCTTCTACGAAGCCCTCCAGCCCGCTCAAGTGAAGGCGCTCTTCTCCTCAGGTGCGTGGAAAGGCTGGAGAGCAACAGGCCTCACCAGGCTTGCAAGTGGGCCTCTCAGCCAGCTGAATCAAGGGGTGCGCTTGCTCTTCCATCAGTGCCCCAGTGTCACGGGAACAAAGCAGCGCAGCAGCAAAAGAGGGACAGCAAGGATCAAGAAGCGGCCACATCAGTGTGGGACAACAGGGCCAAAATTGCAACCCAGCCCTGCTTGTGAATCGTAGACTCATAGAACAGCAGAGTTGGAAGGGGTCCACAAGGCCATCGAGTCCAACCCCGTGCTCAATGCAGGAATCCACCCTAAAGCATCCCTGACAGAGGGTTGTCCAGCTGCCTCTTGAATGTCTCTAGTGTGGGAGCCCACAACCTCCCTAGGTCACTGGTTCCATTGTCATACTGCTCTAACAGTCAGGAAGTTTTTCCTGATGTCCAGCTGGAATCTGGCTCCCTGTAACTTGAGCCCGTTATTCCGTGTCCTGAACTCTGGGAGGATCGAGAAGAGATCCTGGCCCTCCTCTGGGTGGCAACCTTTTAAGTATTTGAAGAGTGCTCTCATGTCTCCCCTCCATCTTCTCTTCTCCAGGCTAAACAGGCCCAGTTCTTTCAGTCTCTCTTCATAGGGCTTTGTTTCCAGACCCCTGATCATCCTGGTTGCCCTCCTCTGAACCCGCTTCAGCTTGTCTGCGTTCTTCTTGAATTGTGGAGCCCAGAACTGGTGGCAATACTCTAGATGAGGTATCCTCTATATGAGCTATCCCTGGTACCCTAACCAGGGCCGAATAGAGAGGAACCAGTACACCTCACGCCATTTGGCATCTTGGCTACAGGGGCAGTTGAACCATGCAACACGTGGCCCTGTGCTTGCTCTGAAGCTTTCAAGAAATGGTTGAGCCAAGCAGCAGGTGCTTTAGGTCAGCCTTCAACCAACCTGATGCACCACACTGGCTGGGGATGGTGGGAGTTGCAGTCCAATACATCTGGAGGGCGCACTAGGTTGGGGAAAGCTTCCTTAAGGTATTGGATGTCCTCTTTTGGAGCAGTCCTTGCAAGAGCGACGTGTGCTCTTCAACCAGGGTCATCGTCAGGGGTAGGCATGGATGGCATTCAAGAGGCAGCTGGACAACATCTGTCAGGGATGCTTTGGCCTTACAGGCCCCTTCCAACTCTTTGATTCTATGATGAACAGGGGTCTGGAAACAAAACCCTGTGAGGAGAGACTGAAAGAACTGGGCATGTTTAGCCTGGAGGAGAGAAGGCTGATGGGAGACATGATAGCACTCTTCAAATACTTAAAAGGTTGCCACACAGAGGAGGGCCAGGATCTCTTCTCAGTCCTCCCAGAGTGCAGGACATGGAATAACGGGCTCAAGTTACAGGAAGCCAGATTCCAGCTGGACATCAGGAAAAACTTCCTGACTGTTAGAGCAGTACGACAATGGAACCAGCTACCTAGGGAGGTGGTGGGCTCTCCCACACTAGAGGCCTTCAAGAGGCAGCTGGACAACCATCTGTCAGGGATGCTTTGAGGTGGATTCCTGCACTGAGCAGGGGGTTGGACTCGATGGCCTTGTAGGCCCCTTCCAACTGTACTATTCTATGATTCTGTGACCAGAGCCTCCCAGACTTGCTCCCCTTCCCCATGGCATCCTGCTTGTTCACCTGCCTCTCTCTCCGGCCCAAGCAGCAGTAGTGATGGGGAGGAGCCGCAGCAGATGCCACGGCCTGCTTGCCCCCTGGCTCTCCGTCTGTCGAGTAGCACGTGGTAGCGATGATGAGAAAGCAGGCCAGGAGCAGGAATGTCTGGTGGCCATGGCAGTGAGAAGAGGGGCTCACGGAGGGAGGGGGCGTGGAAGTGGTCTCGCCCAAGGGCCCTCCAAAACCTAGAGCTGGCGCTGGGCTCAGCGCTGGAAGCTGTAGTCCACGTACGTTGAAACGTGGTTCTGCGAACGGAACAGGATTTGCCTGACAGCGCAATGTGAGGTTGGATGTCATGGGGGGAATGATTTTACTTCAAATCCTTTTATTTCCCACACACACACACCTTCCCCACCCCAATCTTTAAGAGCCACTGCGTGTTTGGAGGATGTGGATAACATTATTATTATTAATAATAATAATAATAATAATAATTTATATACCGTATTTCTTCGATTCTAAGACGCCATCGATTGTAAGACACACATTAATTTCAGTACCACCAACAGAAAAAAAAGCTTTAATTCTAAGAAATAATAAACGCACCCGTGATTCTAAGATGCACCCCGTTTGTAGAGATGTTTATATGGGGGGGGGGGGAGTGCGTCTTAGAATCGAAGAAATACGGTAGCACCAACAATGTACCTGGTGCTGTACTGTATGTACAAATAAAGGAAAGGAAAGGAACCTCTCGTGCAAGCACTGAGTCATTGCTGACTCTTGGAGGGATGCCAGCTTTCGCTGACGTTTTCTTGGCAGGCCTTATCGCGGGGTGGTTTGCCATTGCCTTCCCCAGCCGTGATTGCCTTTCCTCCAGCTAGCTGGGTACTCATTTTACCGACCTCGGGAGGATGGAAGGCTGAGTCGACCTGAGCCCGGCTGCCTGAGAACCAGCTTCCGCTGGGATCGAACTCAGGCCGCGGGGAGAGTTTCAGCTGCAGTAACGGCCGCTTACCACTCTGCGCCACACGAGGCTCGTACAAATAAAACAGCATCAATATCCTGCCCAGAGGTTTACAATCTAAAACCACATTAAAACATATGAGGAGGAGAGGTGACACAAAGACAGAATAAGGGAATAATTGAAGCATGGTGAACATGGCTTTGTGTCCCCCGTGGCCTGGATTCTGCGTCCGGCTTGCAGCTCTTTCCATCTGGCATGAGAACTGGCCGGCTGTGCTCTTGAAAACCCCGTGCATGAGGGGCCCTGACCCCTGGCTGAGTTCAGAATTCTTTCAGCAAGTCTCTGGCAATGCCGGCCCGTCCAGCACCGGAAGCAAAATCTTGCACCTGGCAGTTGGTGCGTGTGACTGGCTCACCGCAGGTGCTTCTGCAGCTGCCACGCCACCCTTTAGTGGTGTCAGCCATGCTCCAGCATAGCACAAATGCCCCCTTTGTGTACCTTTTTCTCAGCTGAGTCTTGAGCATTGGACTCGATGGCCTTGTAGGCCCCTTCCAACTCTGCTATTCTATGACTCTATGATTCTATGATTCTTACGAACGCTCTTGAGAGCTGCCCTGTTCCTTCACTCCTGCAGGACCAAATGTCACATCACCGTTGAATCCTGAAGGGGATTTCCTGGAGCTCAGTAGTAAACTGCTTCTGTATTACACACCCCAGGTAAGACTCGGGGGAAAGTTTGCTCTCCCCACCCCCCACCTCGCCTCCCCAATTTATCTCTTGCCTGCCCTTCTCCAGGAGGTGACAGTGACTATTGTGAAAGTTGCAAGACCTCCACTTCAGGGCTGGTATTAAATGTCCCTTCCTCCTCACTTCCTCTCTCTCTCTCTCTCTCTCTCTCTTGTGGCTTTCTAGGCCTGCAAAAACAACATCTGTTTGGACCTTTCCTTGAACCACTTCTTTGATGGGAGGCTGACTGGGCACAAAGTGGTCAACTGGGACGTCAAGGTAAAGGTGTTGCGTCTCGGCACCTGTTGGTCCAGGGCAGCCTTTCCCCAGATGGGTCTTTGTGTATTGGACGGCATTTCCCGTCATGGCCAGTGGTCGGGGATGCTGAGCGTTGTACTTCTACAACATCTGGAGACCCAAGGCTGGGAAAGGGTAGTTGAGGGTCCTTGGTCCATGTGGCTCTAGGTTTACTGATGTGGAATTGGAGCAGGCCTTGCAGTGCACCGTTTCAGAAAAGCTTAATTTGCAGCCAGGACTGGAACGTGGACCTAGGAAACGTCACTCTTCGAAACCGCAGAGTTTAGTATTATGACCCACACGACTATTATTATTATTATTATTATTATTATTATTATTATTATTTATTTATTTATATAGCGCCATCAATGTACATGGTGCTGTACAGAGTAAAACAATAAAATAGCAAGACCCTGCCGCATAGGCTTACATTCTAATAAAATCATAATAAAACAATAGGAAGGGGAAGAGAATGCACCAAACAGGCACAGGGTAGAGTAAAACTAACAGTATAAAAGTCAGATCAAAATCAAGTTTTAAAAGCTTTAGGAAAAAGAAAAGTTTTTAGCTGAGCTTTAAAAGCTGCGATTGAACTTGTAGTTCTCAAATGTTCTGGAAGAGCGTTCCAGGCGTAAGGGGCAGCCAAAGAAAATGGACGAAGCCGAGCAAGGGAAGGAGAGACCCTTGGGCAGGCGAGAAGCATGGCATCAGAGGAGCGAAGAGCACGAGCGGGGCAATAGTGTGAGATGAGAGAAGAAAGATAGGAAGGAGCTGATGGTTGTGTGCTACCTCCAGTATTCGAGGCAGTAAGCCTGTGTGCACCAGTTGCTGGGGAACATGGGTGGGAGGGTGCTGTTGCACCATGTCCTGCCTTCTTGGTCCCTGGCCGACGGCTGCCTGGCCGCTGTGCAAACAGAGTGCTGGACTGGAGCCTTGGTCTGATCCAGCCTCAGGGCTCTTCTGATGTCAAGACAGTTGTGAAGATGTTGCAGCGCAAAAACATTCTTCCTGCTTGCTTTCTGACAGGAAGGACCTATAGTTACTAGTGGGCAACTTGAAGTCAAAAGTAGCCAGAGGCGGTGGTCAAAAATGTGGTGGCTGTGTGCCTATGGGAGTAACACATATCGATCTGGAGAGACCGGGCTGGGGGAAGCCGTGCTAGATCTGCGGCTGTGTTGAAGATTCGGAAGTTTAAATATTCCAAATGAAACTTGCAATTTTGATGGACTAATGTGCTTCCCCTCCCAGCCCTGCCCCAAAATCACCACTTAAATTGTGCAATATCAACTTCTTTATAGAGAGAGACATGGGTTAACCATGATGGTTAAGCGTTTTGAGCTGGACATTATGGCTTAGCACAGCCTTCCTCAACCTGGGGCGCTCCAGATGTGTTGGACTGCAACTCTCAGAATGCCCCGGCTGGGGCATTCTGGGAGTTGTAGTCCAACACATCTGGAGCGCCCCAGGTTGAGGAAGGCTGGCTTAGCATGTCATGAGAACCGTGACTTAGTGCGTTGTGTGAACCGTT
Organism: Elgaria multicarinata webbii; assembly: GCF_023053635.1. Lineage (NCBI taxonomy): Eukaryota > Metazoa > Chordata > Lepidosauria > Squamata > Anguidae > Elgaria > Elgaria multicarinata. Next base: position 4,294,315 of record NC_086171.1, on the reverse strand, counting down.
CCTAATCATGCACCATGTCCTGCTTTGTTCATCCCTGGCCGACGGCTGGTTGGCCCCTGTGTGAACGGAGTGCTGGACTAGATGGACCCTTGGTCTGATCCAGCATCAGGGCTCTTCTTATGTTCTTATGATGGGGCTAATGTTGGTCAATAAAAAAAATCTAATAACAAATATTAAAAATCCAGCAACGATCAGATAACACTGTAAAGATCAGCAACTGCACAACACATCTAATATTAGCAGCAAGCCATGAGTAGGGACGGGTGAACAAGCGATGTCTGTGTTTGCTCAGATTCTCCAAACATCAGTCTGATGTTCTTCTCATCTTCTTTCTCCCCCCTCCCTTGGAAAACACCTGTTCATCTTTAGAAAAGGGTCTCCCTGAACCGTGGAGGTACCAGACCATGTTAGAAAGGGCGAAAGGCTACAGCAGGGTTGGGCAACGCATGGCCCTCCAGATGTTTTGGCCTACGATACCCATCAGCCTTAGCTGGCAAAGCCAATAGTGTTGGGTCATGGGAACTATAGACCCAAACATTTGGAGGGCCACCCGTTGAGCATCCCTGGGCGACAGCCTTCTGTGGCCCGCATCAGGGATCTGACTGCATGACGCTTTTTTTGGCTCTTGTAGGACGTGGTGAACTGTGTCGGTGGGATGGGCGTGCTTCTCCCCCTGCTGGATCAGGTGGCCTCTCAGAAGAAGGAGTCCGAAGATAACCAGGAAACCCATGACTTGGTTGGTCCGGAGCTGACCTCTTCCCAGAATGCCCAGGGCATGCTCATCCCGCTGGGAAAATCCTCAGGTTATCGAGGCATGCATGTTACTACGCTTAATAATCGGGGGAGGGTGTTAGAGGGGAGATACAATTCAGTGTTAAAAAACCAACCCATCTTGACCTTGGACAAGGACAAGTCTGTAGTTGGACTTGACTATTATTAAAAGGGGCGTTGGTACTAGTGGACAGAGCCCTAAACAACTTGGGACCAGGATACCTGAGAGAGCGCCTTCTCCTTTACCATCCTGCCCGATCACTCCGGTCGTCGGGGGTCATGCTCCTGGTGGTTCCACGTGGACCCTCTGTCAGGGATGCTTTAGGGTGGATTCCTGCATTGAGCAGGGGGTTGGACTCGATGGCCTTGTAGGCCCCTTCCAACTCTGCTATTCTATGATTCTATGACCTGTGACCTGATTGGAATCCAATGAAAAAGAAGAGATAGTCTCTAGTGTTGGAAAACAGAAAAGGGGTTTTATTTTCTGCTACATATATCTTCAATCTTTAAAAATTGATAAGTTGATAACAGTTGAGCGGGTGTGTTAAACATAAGAACGTCTACAGCAGAGAAAGAAGGAAAAACCTGTTGCATTTAGCTGTTTTAGCTTACTGTATTTTAGCTCTATGAAGAGAGACTGAAAGAACTGGGCATGTTTAGCCTGGAGAAGAGAAGATGGAGGGGAGACATGAGAGCACTCTTCAAATACTTAAAGAGTGTGTGTTAAAGATAACACAGAGGAGGGCCAGGATCTCTTCTCGATCCTCCCAGAGTGCAGGACACGGAATAATGGGCTCAAGTTAAAGGAAGCTGGATTCCAGCTGGACATCAGGAAAAACTTCCTGACTGTTAGAGCAGTACGACAATGGAACCACTTACGTAGGGAGGTTGTGGGCTCTCCCACACTAGAGGCCTTCAAGAGGCAGCTGGACAACCATCTGTCAGGGATGCTTTAGGGTAGATTCCTGCATTGAGTTGGACTCGATGGCCTTGTAGGCCCCTTCCAACTCTGCTATTCTATGGTTCTACGATTCCAACTCTGCTATTCTATGATTCTATGACTTGTGGTTCACAGCTGTTATTTTGTTTCAGAAGCTCCTGAAGAAGGATCGGGAGATCCGAAACGTCGAGCTTTTTATACATTAAGTCCTTTTACAACAATACAATTTTTAAAGGTTGAAGATATATGTAGCAGAAAATAAAACCCTTTTTCTGTTTTCCAACACTCGAGACTATCTCTTCTTTTTCATTGGATTCGCATAGTGTTTTTTTCCCCGCCTTCATTTTGACGGATTGGAATCCACCAGGAGAAGAGCCTTTAGCGTGGTGGCCCCTTCTCTGTGGAACTCCCTGCCCCGAAAGTCAGGCAGGCGCCAACACTAGGCTGCTTCCGGCGCCTCCTGAAAAAAACTCTGTTTCGAGAAGCCTTCCTTAACTCAACTGACTGGCCACTGTTTTTACTAGTCCTTTGTTTTAAAATTGAACAATTTCAATTGGCTTTTTAGATCTCCTTTTTATTGTTTACACCTACGTGCACCACTTCGGAATCGGTTTTAGCTATATATAAATATTGCAAATAAATGACTAAATAAATTCTCTAATGGAGACATTGCTTTCTCCTCTTTGGGACTCAGTTGCTCTCTAACTTATTTATTTATTTATTTATTTATTTATTTATTTATTTATTTATTACATTTATATACCGCCCGACAGCCGAAGCTCTCTGGGCAGTTTACAACAATTAAAAATGGCATTAAAAGTATACAAAATTTAAAAACCATCAAAAACATAAAAAAACAACGGTATAAAAACCACAGTATCCATTTAAAAACAACAATTCTGGGCTCCATTAAAAACAAACTTAACGTTGTTAAATGCTGTTAAAATGCCTGGGAGAAGAGAAAAGTCTTGACCTGGCGCCGAAAAGATAACAATGTTGGCACCAGGCGAGCCTCATCGGGGAGATCATTCCAGAATTGCGGGGCCACCACTGAGAAGGCCCTCTCCCTTGTTGCCATCCTCCGAGCTTCCCTCGGAGTCGGCACTCGGAGGAGGACCTTAGATGTTGAGCGCAGTGTATGGGTAGGTTCATGTCGTGAGAGGCGTTCCATCAGGTATTGCGGTCCTTGTGCTTCTAACATGGGGAAATCTGCTTCTTTAGAACTGTTGTTTCTCTCTCTCCCCCCCCCCCAGAGGGCCGGCTGGAGAGGAACGGGGTGGCTGCCTTCCTGCTGTTGGTCAAAAACTTTATCCACGGTCACCCTGTCAATCAGGAGAGCCTGGTCCAGTGCCAGGGGCCTTCCATCATTGGAGCCCTGCTCCAGAAGGTAAGCGCTCCAATGCCCTTCATGCCAGACTTGGCCAAGTCAGGGAAGGGGTGGGGGGTCACATGTCTAGCTCTGCCGTCCCCAACCTGCCGCCCTCCATATCACAGGAGTTGCAGTCCAACACATCTGGAGGGCTCTAGGTTAGGGAAGACTGGTCGAGCTTTTCCGGGTACATCGATGCACCATCTGTCATCCAAGCATACATGCAGTGGCCGTAAGAGCATCTTTGCAGTGAAAGCGCCATTCACTGGCCACTTGGGATATTACCATATTTCTTTGATTCTGAGACGCACTTTCCCCCCATATAAACGTCTCTAAAAACGGGGTTCGTCTAGGAACCGCGGGTGCGATTGTTATTCTTAGAATCAAGGCTTTTTTTTCTGTTGGCGGTACTGAAATTAGTGTGCATTTTGCAATCGATGCGTCTTACAATTGAAAAAATGCGGTACTTACATATAAAATCTAAGTCACCTAGCTAAAATAATGTGCTCGAGGCGATGCAGTTGACACACGCTCCTTCTGCAGGGGTAAATCCACCCTCTTCCTCCCTGCGTCCGTTCCTCCTGACCTGTGCCAATTGTCGGGTTTCCCAAGACCTCCCACCTTCCTGGGAGACAATAACAAGGCCTGCTAAGTAATCCACAAAGCTTTATTCAAGCAATAAACATCTCTTCCCACCTGAAGGGGAGTCTAATCTCTAGGAATTTTCCTCTAGGCAAAACTGTGCAAACTAAGCAAGACAATTGTCCTTTCAAAAAGAATGGAAAGCCCTTTCCCAAAACACATTAACTTCAGAGAGACTGGGTGTGAGGCAGCTTCTGGCGAGATGCCAGCTGGGTTGACTTTCTCTCACCTTCCTTTAGCTCTGCCCGTTTTAGTCTGTGGCGTACTCTAGGATCGGCTAACCTCTCTGAGCTCTCCCCTTCGGAAGAATACTGGCTTCCCACTGACTGTGTGTTCTTTACCCTTGAGGAGAGAAGCTCTGGAGAAGGTTCATTCCCAGCTGGTGAAGAGCCCGTGAGAGCTTCCTCCCCCACTGGTACAGGCTGGCCTGTTTCTGGCGCCGTCTCCTCTACTTCAGAGTCTGATTCTGATTGATCATGTGAAACACCTTCCCCAACCCAAGGAGAGCAGAGCTAGACATGACACCAATTTTCTGTCTGCTTGAATACCTCTTCATGCCACCGTTTTTGTGGAAAGCACAGGGGAACCACCTTTGCAGGTTGCTTCTCCTGACGGGGGCCTGAGAATAATAAACCATTTTGCCCATTAAAGGGCTCTGGAACTGTTTCCCAACCCTCATCCCTTACGTTTCCACAGCCCAGCCTGTGAGGTAGATCACCATTTCTCGTTTTTCGAGCAGGGAACCCAGGCTGAACAAGAGCACATCAAATGAGGCCTCCGTGGAGGCGGGGCCTTCCGGGAACTGGTCCAACCTTCTAGCTGCTGCAACACACTGTCAGGGGGCTGGTCTTCTGCAACCCCAAAACTGGAGAAGCTGCATCTGTAGAACGTCTTGCTGCTCCACAAGTAGTCAACCTCTTGGATTGTTGGGTAGAAAGGAGGACAGGGTCACCTGGATCTTTAACAGTTGCATAGAAAAGAGAATTTCAGCAAGTGTCATTTGTATGCATGCAGCACTTGGTGAAATTCCCTCTTCATCACAACAGTGAAAGCTGCAGGAGCCCTGCCTGGCATGATCAGATGCAAAAGAGGGCAGGGCTCCTGCGGCTTTCACTGTTGTGATGAAGAGGGAATTTCTACAAATGACACCTGCTCAAATGCACTTTTCTATTCAGCTGTTAAAGATCCAGGAGCCCTGTCTTCCTTTCCATAGGGTCACCCTAGCATACATCTTGCATCTATTTGCATAATTTACTCCCAGTGCAGAACAGCCGCACTCTGGGCAGGCTCTCCTGGCTTGATGGAGCCAAAGAACCTCCGCGCTCGTTTCCCTGCTTCACTGCAAAAGCATTTTCCGCCTCTGCTCCCACAGCCCCACCCTCCAATGCGAGCAAAAAGCTTGCAAGGAGAGGAAGTTTGAATTTACCAACATTCAGGAGAGTTTCAGACCACCTGAGCTTCTCAAATCGCTAGGGGGACACACCGTCTTTTGTATCTGGTCACTCAGGGCAGGACTCCTGCTGCTTTAGCTATTGTGATGAAGAGGGAATTTCACCAGGTTCTCCATATATGCAAATGACACCTGTTGAGGATCTTGGAATTGTTGTAGATCGCAAGCTGAATATGAGCCAACAGTGTGATATGGCTGCAAGAAAGGCAAATGCTATTTGGGGCTGCATTAATAGAAGTAGAGCTTCCAAATCACGTGAGGTACTGGTTCCTCTCTGTTCGGCCCTGGTTAGGCCTCCTCTAGAGTATTGCGTCCACAATTCAAGAAGGACGCAGACAAGCTGGAGCGTGTTCAGAGGAGGGCAACCAGGATGACAAAGCCCTGTGAAGAGAGACTGAAAGAACTGGGCATGTTTAGCCTGGAGAAGAGAAGATTGAGGGGAGACATGATAGCACTCTTCAAGGACTTGAAAGGTTGTCACACAGAGGAGGGCCAGGATCTCTTCTCGATCCTCCCAGAGTGCAGGACACGGAATAACGGGCTGAAGGAAGCCAGATTCCGGCTGGACATCAGGAAAAACTTCCTGACTGTTAGAGCAGTACGACAATGGAACCAGTTACCTAGGGAGGTTGTGGTCTCTCCCACACTAGAGGCCTTCAAGAGGCAGCTGGACAAGCATCTGTCAGGGATGCTTTAGGGTGGATTCCTGCATTGAGCAGGGGGTTGGACTGGATGGCCTTGTAGGCCCCTTCCAACTCTGCTATTCTATGATTCTATGAAATTCCCTTTTCAATGCAACTGTTAAAGATACAGGAGCCCTGTCCTCCTCTTCATAGGGTCACCCTATTGTTGTGGGGTGGGAGTGGAGCCTGCACTGTAAAGGGAAGGCGCCCTGGAGGTTGTCAAGGAGAAAGCACAGCAGCCGCAATCTCACCATGGAGGACGAAGTGAGGATGCGAGCAGGAACCGGCTGCACCTCTGCTTCACTTGGGTAACGTTTCCCCTCATGCCGAGACCCGCCCTCTGTGCCTCGCAGGTCTCCAGCCAGGCAATGGACATGAACGTCTTGATGGCATCTCAGTACCTCATGGAGCAGGTGGCCTCGGAAGGACACAACCTTTTGCTGAACCTGCTGTACCAGTACCTGCTGTTCGACTTCCGCATCTGGAGCAACAGCGACTTTGCCGTCCGATTGGGTGAGCGGAGAACGAGTCCGGGTTTAGTCGTTCTTAACGCCCAACGGAGGGGCACACGGTTGAGTTCAGCCTTCCCAATCCCGGTGCCCTCCAGACAGCCGGGGTGATGGGATCTGTAGTCCAACACATCTGTAGGACACCAAGTAGGATAAAGTGGTTGTCGTCAAAGTCATTTGCTCTACATTAGCCCAGGTGTTTCTTCTGGCTTGGGGTGTTCTCTCTCCAACAGTACTAAGCTCGCTGAACTTGAAACAGGTTGCCCGTGTGGTTAAGTGCTGCCACGTGGCACGATTTTAACGTGGCCTCCATCTGGCATCAATAGTGTAGAGGCTGGCCCAGACCCAGGAAATCCTTCGAATTTAGTGCCACAAGAGGCACTAGAAATCCAGCCAGTTTTGACGTGGGATTAGGCAGCGTGTTGGTCAAAGTTTCTGGGCTTTCCTTCCTCATCTTGTCCTTTGTGCTTTACAGGCCACATCCAGTACCTGTCAAACATAATTAAGGATCACAAGCAAAGGATCCGCAGGAAATACGGGGTTCAGTACATCCTAGATTCCATCAGGACGTATTATGGGTGAGTTGAGAGTCTCTTCTTGGCCTTGAACCGCATGAATGCTGTCAGAAATGCCAGTCATTTTCCGTTCTGTTTCGTCTCCATAATGTAGAGAGACTGAAAGAACTGGGTATGTTTAGCCTGGAGAAGAGAAGACTGAGGGGAGACATGATAGCACTCTTCAAATACTTGAAAGGTTATCACACAGAGGAGAGCCAGGATCTCTTCTCGATCCTCCCAGAGTGCAGGACAAGGAATAACGGGCTCAAGTTAAAGGAAGCCAGATTCCAGCTGGACATCCGGAAAAACTTCCTGACTGTTAGAGCGGTACAACAGTGGAACCAATGACCTATGGAGGTTGTGGGCTCTCCCACACTAGAGGCCTTCAAGAGGCAGCTGGACCACCATCTGTCAGTGATGATTTAAGGTGGATCCCTGCATTGAGCAGGGGGTTGGACTCGATGGCCTTGTAGGCCCCTTCCGACTCTACTATTCTATGATTCTATGTCTCCACTGTGGTCCGAAGCGCCCCCTAGTAACACAACCAACTGGGTGGGAGCTGACCTTGAATGAAGCTCACTGGTGTTGCCTCCTGACATCTGGTGAACCGGTTGTGTATTTGCTGCCGTGTTCCGGATTCCCGCAGCCCTGAAATGTATGGTTCTGGAACAGGGGTGCAGAAACTCAGGCCCAGGGGCCAAATTCGGCCTTCCAGGTCTCCCCATACGGCTGCACCTCCTTCCCATTTCACCAGAGCACTTCGAGCGCCCCCCTGCCGCCCCTTTGCCTCTTAGCGCCCCCCTATGCAATCCCACCGCCCCCAAGGGGGCAGGACCGCCCACTTTGGGAACCACTGCCCTAAAGTGTAGCTACTGATATTTTGGCTCCGCCCCTTTTGCCTATGGCAAAAGCCCACCACTGGACTGCAGCCCCCGAGACCTTCTCCAAAATGGCCTTCAGCCGAAAGAGGTGCGATACCCCTGCTTCAGAGAAGGAGGGCTGGATTTGGGAAAGTGAAGAAGCGTCTGACTGACCGTTTCACTGAATGGCGGAGCCCTGTGGGTTCTCCTCCCCACCCGAGTTGGATTGCAGCATCTCAGAAACCTTTATGGGATGTGGTAAAATGCCAGGCCCATGTCAGAAAAACGAGGCATGTTGGGCAAAGCGGTGGAAACGGCCACATGGCCTTTACGCATGTTACATAGGGTGACCCTATGGAAAGGAGGACAGGGCTCCTGTATCTTTAACAGTTGTATTGAAAAGGGAATTTCAGCAGGTGTCACTTGGATGCATGCAGCACCTGGTGAAATCCCCTCTTCATCACAACAGTTAAAGCTGCTGGTGCCCTGCCCTCTTTTAAATCTGGTCACTCTAGTATAGCTCCTGCAGCTTTAACTGTGATGCTGAAGAGGGGATTTCTCTCTTCAGAAATTCAGAGAGAACTTCTCTCTCTCCGAGTGCCTACTCCGAGGGAAGCTCGGAGGATGGCAACAAGGGAGAGGGCCTTTTCAGTGGTGGCCCCCTGACTGTGGAATGATCTCCCCGATGAGGCTCGCCTGGCACCAACATTGTTATCTTTTCGGCGCCAGGTCAAGACTTTTCTCTTCTCCCAGGCATTTTAACAGCATTTAACAACATTAAGTTTGTTTTTAATGGACCCCAGAATTGTTGTTTTTAAATGGATACTTTTGTTTTTATACTGTTTTTTATGTTTTGATGGTTTTTAAATTTTGTATACTTTTAATGTTTACCATTTTTAATTGTTGTAAACTGCCCAGAGAGCTTCTGCTGTGGGGCGGCATATAAATGTAATAAAATAAAATAAATAAATAAATAAATAAGTTAGAGAGCAACTGAGTCCCAAAGAAGAGAAAGCAATGTCTCCAGTAGAGAATTTATTTATTCATTCATTTGCAATATTTATATATAGCTAAAACTGATTCCGAAGTGGTGCACGTAGGTGTAAACAATAAAAAGGAGATCTAAAAAGCCAATTGAAATTGTTCCATTTTAAAACAAAGGACTAGTGAAAACAGTGGCCAGTCAGTTGAGTTAAGGAAGGCTTCTCGAAACAGAGTTCTTTTCAGGAGGCGCCTGAAGCAGCCTTGATGGTTTTTAAATTTTGTATACTTTTAATGTTTACCATTTTTAATTGTTGTAAACCGCCCAGAGAGCTTCAGCAGTGGGGCGGTATATAAATGTAATAAAATAAATAATAAATAAATAAATAAATAATTTCACCAGGTTCTCCATATATACAAATGACGCCTGCTGAAATTCCCTTTTCTATGCAACTGTTAAAGATACAGGAGCCCTGTCCTCCTTTCCATAGGGTCACCCTGCACATGTTTGGGCGGCCATGTTTGCTTGATACACCCGCACACCATCTCAGCCTGCATTTCCATGCTCGTGTGAATCAGAATGGCTTCAGCCGCATTGGTGGCCTTTGTTGAACCGTGCCTGACATAAAACATCTTCTATCGGATCAGAATCCTCAGGTTACTCTAAAAGTGGCCAGTTTTTGTGCGGCTGCCATAAGCCGACGGAAATTGATGTTGAAGAATTTTATTGCACCTTAGACTTCGGCTGAGACTGTCGCGTTTTATGTATTTTATGTATGTATTTTATTGTATACTAGCTGTACCCTGCCACGCGTTGCTGTGGCTCAGTCTGGTTAAATTGAAAAGAAAGAAAAGACAAAGCGGATGTTTCTAATATGTTTAATTTCACAATGCTTGTGGATATACAATATTTTTAGTTGTTCCATTGTCTGTGTAGATATAGAGATTGTCTGGTTTGCCGACTCTAGAACACGCAACATATAATTGTCCATGTGAGAAGCAATCTGTGTCTAGATCTAAACCGCACAATTCTAAAGATTGGCCCTGAGCTTTGTTGACGGTGATTGCAAACGCCAATCGAATTGGGAATTGCAATCTCTTAAATTGAAATGGCATATCTGTTGGAATCATAGGAATGCGAGGAATGAGGACATCTTCACCTTTGAAAGGTCCTGTCAAGATTGTTGCTTCTATGACCTATAAGAGCAAATAGGAGAGAACATGCAAATAGGAGAGGAGGCAGAGGCAGTGGATTGGCCTACTGTTTGGTTTTTTAAAAAGGATGTTTTTACGGTGAGGGGGTTAGTGGAAACTCCTGGCAGTTACCTTTCTTCAGAACGTGTAACTGTCACAGGTGTGACATCTATATTCACTCAGCCAATTGTGAGAGAACATGTAAATAGGAGAGGAGGCAGAGGCAGTGGATTGGCCTATTGGTTGGCGATATCACAATGACCTATAAGAGCAAATAGGAGAGAACATGCAAATAGGAGAGAAGGCAGAGGCAGTGGATTGGCCTACTGGTTGGCGATGTCACAATGACCTATAAGAGCAAATAGGAGAGAACATGCAAATAGGAGAGGAGGCAGAGGCAGTGGATTGGCCTACTGGTTAGTGATGTCGCAATTATTATTATTATTATTATTTATTTATTTATATAGCACCATCAATGTACATGGTGCTGTACAGAGTAAAACAGTAAATAGCAAGACCCTAACGCATAGGCTTACATTCTAATAGGCTTACATTCTAATAGGCTTACATTCTAATGATCAGCAGGACTGGTTTTGAGGAGGCCTATTTCTTCGATTTTAAGACAAACCTTTGACCCCATATAGAACATAGTTACATAACAACGCTCGCGTATTCGAATGCAACGTTGTGTCAAAATTTAAAAGCAATCGGTGAAGAACTTTCGGGAGATATAACGTCTGTTTCGAACGAACATTTACATTTTATTTATTTATTTATTTATTTATTACATTTTTATACTGCCCAATAGCCGAAGCTCTCTGGGCGGTTCACAAAAATTAAAACCACAGTAAAACACCCAACAGGTTAAAACACAATTACGAAATACAGTATAAAAATTTTATTTATATAGATTGGGTTTTTTAATATTATTGTGATGATGTTTTCTGCTGTGCTGGTCTATGACCGAAATAAGCAAACATTCAACCTTCGACTCAGGTGGACCTTTGGCTTGATCCAGCAAGGTGGAACTTTGGCCTGAACCTCTCTCTGACCCTTTTCTCTCGCCACACCCCCACACCCCGCCCTGCCATAGGACTTACAAGGAGAAGCCTGTGGCAACTGACGACATCAAGACGGTGCAGACCTCCCTCTTCAGCCTGATAAAGGACTTCTTCTGCAGGAATTTCTCCACCGATGAGATGCAGAGCACCCTGAACTACCTGGCGGCTGTGAACGATGAGCACCAGGTATGGTCTGGGAAAGTGCGAGCGGCAGCCTGGTGGGGCAAGGAAGTCTCCCGGGCCGGAAGAGAGGATTTGAGAGCCCTGGTGCTAGAAGGGACAGCACCTAGTTTCCAGAATCCACGTCCAGCTGTGACTTCAGTCAGCACAAGGGGCTGGAACCTTCGGAATCTGGGTTAGCACATCCAGACATTGTTTTTCTTTGTCTTGGAGATGGGGTGCTTCTCTGGGTCTGCTGCGTGTAGCCCGGCCTCTCTTCCGCTTGTCTGTGGCTTGTGCCAGGCTCCCTCAGGGTTCTCTGACTCTAAACCATTTATTATTGATTTATTAAAACATCTGTATCCCGCCCTGTAACACAAAGATCTCAGGGCGGCATACAGGTAAAATTATACAAACAATATAAAACAATAAATATGCACAGCCAAAAAGAAATTAATTCATAAGTTAAAACCAGTATTGAATTTTAAAACAGTAAAACCAATTAAAACTATGTACGGCCTTGGTGGATTTAGCCGTCAAAGGCTTTGTTAAAAAAAACTCTGCCTATGAAAACCTAAAACACATCCCTGGAAGGTGTCTGCTGTTCATTGTGCTGTGAGTTCCTATGATGCTCAGCAGCTCTGGGACGCCCCTGTTAGTCTCTGCTCCTCCGTGTCCCAGCTCCCCTCCCACCTCCAGCCTGGGATGGGGATTGAGAAAGCACACAAGGGACTTTTATAAAAAACCCACACACACCACAGCAGTAGTGCTGTCAGGTTGGGGAGGGGGGATAGAGTGACATGTGCAGACATCCCCTTACCTTACAATTCTCTCACACTTAAGAGAGTCAAGCGTCAGGATTCATATTATGCCCTGGCCTTCCAACGTTTGGCACAATTGGACAGCAAATCCCAGACTGACCAGAATTCAAAAGTGCTCAGAAGACTGTGTATGTAAACAAAGATGAACTCGTTCATTCTGGATTTGATTTAGCATGACTTATTTATTCATTTATTTATTTAAAACATTTGTATCCCGCTTTATATCACCAGGATCTCAGGGTGGTGTACAGATATAATAATAATAATAATAATAATAATAATAATAATAATAATAATAATAATGCACAGGATTGTGACTGAGGCACGGGACCTGGGTGTTATTCTTGACCAGTCCCCAACGATGTCATCACAGGTGGGGGCCGTGGTTTGGAGTTGCTTTTATCCACTCCATGTGCTCCGCCAAGTTCGCCCCTTTCTGTCAGAGGCTGCTCTTACCACCGCAGTCCAGGCCCTGGTTCTTTCCCGACCGGACTATTGCAACCTGTTGTATACAGGGCTTCCCTTGAAGCAAATCCAACGCCTACAAGCTGCACAAAATGCAGCAGCCAGGTTGGTCAAGGGGCTCCCGAAGTGGTCTTCTATCTCTTTGGTGCTTCAAGAGCTCCCTTGGCTGCCGGTGGCTGCTAGGGTGCGCTACAAGGTCTTGTTGACCATGCATAAAGCCCTGCATTGCTTGGGTCCTGGATACCTGAGCACTCGCCTTTCTTCTGTGTCTCACCATTGGCAGACTCGCTCTCAGGAGCAGGGCGCCCAGATGGTCCCCTGCTACAAATTGGAATGTGCCGGGGCCAGGGCTTTTTCAGTGGCTGGTCCCCGGTTATGTAACAGTGTGCCCCTGGAGATTAGACAGGCTCCCACTCTCAATTGCTTCAAACGCCTTTGTAAGGCATTTTTATTTTCACAAGAGTCTGGGGAGGGGGTGGTTTAAATTGGGGTTGAGGGCTTTTCATGGTTCGAGGGTGAGGGTTTTAATGGAATTGTTGTAATGTGGGTTGAGGGATTTAATGGAATTGTTTTATATGTTATTGTAAAGCTCCTCGATGCCAGAAATGGTGAGGCGGCGCGATGAAAATGCTTTAAATAAATAATATATTTATTTGTTACCTGCCTCTCCCTCTGGATCGAGGCGGAATACAACACAAATAAAAACACCATAAAATGCATACAACTAATTCTAACGTTTAAAACCGGTGCATCATTAAAAGCAGCACACCATTTTAAAAAGGCATCTTAAAATTCAGCTGGGTGGGCCTGGCGGAAGAGATCAGTCTTTATGGCTTTCTTAAATTCTGGAAGACAGTTAAGTTGACGAATCTCTCCCGGCAAGCCATTTCACAGACTGGGAGCGGCAGAAGAAAAGGTCCTCTGGGTAACAGTTGTTAATCTAGTTTCTGCCATCTGAAGTGGATTCTTCCCAGAGGACCTGAGTGTGCGGGGCAGATTGTATGGGAGAAGGCGATCCCGCAGGTAGCCTGGACCCAAACCAGGTAGGGCTTTAAAAGTGATAACCAACCCTTTATACTTTGCTCAGAAACTAATTGGCAGCCAGTGAAGGGATTTTAAGACTGGTGTAATGTGGTCCCCCCTAGGTGTACCGGTGACCAACCTGGCTGCCATATTTTGAACTATATTTTATACAATATAAAACAATAAATATACACAGCTAAAAACAAATTAAACCATTAATCAAGCTAAAACCAGTATAGAATTTAAAAGCCGTAACGACCAATTAAAACAGTTAAAACGATGTGCGAGCTTGGTGAATTTAACCGTTAAAGGCTTTGTTAAAGTACACCGTTAACAAGATGAGCGCGGACGCATCCAGAAAGAAGACACGGCAGCAATTGTTTCGCGATTTAGAGATCAGAGGGCAGCTTCTGAAAGCACAAGCCAGCCACGGTCTTGTATAGCAGGTCTGTGTGGGCAGCACATCCTGCATAGGTAGTTTCCTTTGACACCTTTCTGGGTGTAAGGGGGAGCCCCTACAACTTTTTGGGTGTGTCTTGCAGGTGTCTGGGGTGCTGGAGGTGATCCACAGCCTGCAAAAGAGCTCTCCATCCCAGGAGCAGATTTACACTTTCCTGTTTGAGCCGGGAAATGTGGAGATTTTGTTCTCGCTGCTCGTTCAGCGGAAGTTCTCGGATGAAGTGCGCGAGAGGATTTTCAAGGTGAGAACCCTCTGGGCTTCCTCTGCCCTGTCTGCTTCCAGTCTCTCACTGGGCTCTGTTTGCTAGGTATGGAATGGTGCCGGAGCCAAGCAGATCCTCTGCATTGATTGTCGTGGGCACAAAATGCCACCATCCGGCTCTCAGTGGGAAGCTGTGGTGGTGGTGGTGGTGTGTGTCATAGAATCATAGAATAGCAGAGCTGGAAGGGGCCTACAAGGCCATCGAGTCCAACCCCCTGCTCAATGCAGGAATCCACCCTAAAGCATCCCTGACAGAGGGTTGTCCAGCTGCCTCTTGAAGGCCTCTAGTGTGGGAGAGCCCACCACCTCCCTAGGTCACTGATTCCATTGTCATACTGCTCTAACAGTCAGGAAGTTTTTCCTAATGTCCAGCCGGAATCTGGCTTCCTTGAACTTGAGCCCGTTATTCCATGTCCTGTACTCTGGGAGGATCGAGAAGAGATCCTGGCCCTCCTCAGTGTGACAACCTTTTAAGTCTTTGAAGAGTGCTATCATGACTCCCCTCAATCTTCTCTTCTCCAGGCTAAACATGCCCAGTTCTTTCAGTCTCTCTTCATGGGGCTTTGTTTCCAGACCCCTGATCATCTTGGTTGCCCTCCTCTGAACATGCTCCAGCTTGTCTGCGTCCTTCTTGAATTGTGGACACAATACTCTAGATGAGGCCTAACCAAGGCCGAATAGAGAGGAACCAGTACCTTCTGTGATTTGGAAGCTATACTTCTATTAATGCAGACCGAAATAGCATTTGCCTTTCTTGCAGCCCTATCGCTCTGTTTGGCTCACCCCAGAGGAGCCATTTTCATGGGTTCATATCTCCCCATCCCACCCTGTGCATCACAGTATAAAATACCCACAGAACTGCTTTGATGGATAAACAGCAGTACACCGAGTCCCACCTCGGGCCAGAACAAGAGGTTAAAGCTGACTCATGGCTACTGCTGAAAACAACATCCCTGCGTCTGTTTCAGCAACATCTAGTAATACAAAAGTTATGACTTAGCCTTCCAGTGCTCACAGGTTTCCTCTCCTCTGCAAGTGGACAACTCACCGTGTGGTGTCATGTGATCTGTTTTGAGTTGCTAGATGTCATAGGGTGAGTGGGGGTGGGGACACAGGGCTGCCGTTTTCATCAGCAGCCAGGCAGCTCCCAGCACACCTCTTCCGTGCCCCAAATGAAATGTCCTTGCACCCCACAGATCCTGTACAAGTTGTTGAAGTATGAGAAAGTGAACGAGCGAAGCAAACATCGCTTGAAGCTAAAGGACATCGGCTACCAGGGCTTCATCTCGTACCTGAATGACATCCCAGTTTCCACGCTGCTTTTCCGGTGCCTTTTGGAGCAGGTCCTCGCATCAGGTAAGGCAAATGTGAAATAAGTGCTGGGCTTGCCTGTTTTCGCTGCTGCTGTGTCTAGCTGAAGATGCCCGCTGCCCTTTGGGGCTTGGAATGGAAGGTCATTCTCAGGAGAGAGCTTGCTAAGGAAAACAGAGTTCAAAATTTCCCAACCCAGTTTACTTTAAGCAAACAAACACCCATCAAGAGAAGTAGACCTAGCACTTCTCTTTCCTGGGGCTTGTCTATACAGCTTGTTTACCCCGACCTAAATGCACATATTCACATTTTAGGTTACATGACGCAGCCGTCCATTCGCCGCAGCGCCAGGTTTTTAACTCGATATTTTTAACTTCACATCTGCGATTTACCGCGACTTTTAGATCACGTCCGAGTTTGCTCCGTGTTATGGCTATGTGTCTTTGGGGGAGTTAAATCGGATTTTGACATGTTGCCGGAGCTTTGAGGGTAGGACAACGTGATTGGCCGATTTCCCACCAATCGGCTGCCCCGTTCTTTCGCGCCGTTTTTAGTTTGAAGTCTCTCTGCGGAGCTCCGCAGAGAAAACTTCTTAAAACAATTTTATTCCTGTATTTATATATTTATTGCATTTCTGTACCGCCCAATATGCGAAGCTGTCTGGGCGGTTGACAAAAACAAATGGGGGAAACAGGCAGCCAGACGAAGGAGAGGTGTTCTGCTGCCTCGTTCCTTTCCCTCTGCTGCCTCGTTCATTCCCCCTCCCGCTCCCGGTTTGTCCGTTTTATGAATCTGCGGAGCTCCGCATATAAAATTTATAGCTTCGCTCCTCTCCTCTGTAACTTCATATGTGCGTATGTGCGCATTTATAACTACAGTACAAAAAAAATTCGATGTAAATTGCTGCTGTAGTGTGACTCTCTTTACCTACATTCGATTCAACGAAAAATTGGGTTTATATTTAAGGAGGAGCAATCCCATTGTCATATAGACGAGGGCCTGGGGTTACCATTGATAGTAGAGTGCAGGTCACTCAGCCTTTGCTCCTAAACCAGGAGTGAGCGATTTGTGGCCCTCCAGGTGTTCTGGCTCCTCTGCCATGTCCTAGACCAAAACATTGGGGAGGACCCACCTCTGTCCCAAACCTTTGCATCTTGTGGGTCAGCAGCGTCATCCTGGCGCACTTGGCTGCGTCCCAGAGCACACACGCCGTGAGGCAGGCTGTTGTATAGCGGTGGCCTGCAGGTATCGATGGTCTCCGGAATTCAGTCACACTGTTGCAAATTCCTGGGGATTAAATGCGTTACCACTGAGTAGCTGTGTTCACACGTCGGAGGAGATCGGGAGATGCGACACGTTACTCTGTGACCCACACAGGTAGCAGGTGTGAAGAGGCAACACGCCACAGGGTCCATGCGCACGGAGCCAAGCGGGAACGCGCGCACATACTTGTCCACTAAAGCATCCGACGTGTTGTGAGACTGCCTGTAGACATGCACAGATACGTGCGGTCTAAATGCAGAAAGTAGCATGCGGTGAGATGCACGCGCTGTGAAGACAAGCATATTGTATTTTGTATTTGTGTTTTTAAATTGTTGGTTGTTTTTTATGTTCTTGATGGTTTTATCTTTTGTGAACCGCCCAGAGAGCTTCGGCTATTGCATAAAAATGCAATCAATAAATAAATGTTGGCTGACCGCAGAACGTGTTCTCCGTGTTACAGTCCTACCCATAACATGGATATCTGCATGAATCAGAAGTTCGCTTTCCATTTCGCAGCTTCCTGCCTCGCACTGATGTGCTCTAGAGGCAGAACGGTTGAGCTCCCCCATCCCAACCCTGTCTTTTCCTTTCACCAAAACGTGATTCTGCCCCTTGCTTTCTTGTCCCCAGACTCCCCAAACTACAAGGATTTGGTGGCTGTGGTTTACCTCTCTCATCGGGCAGATCTGTCTGTCAGGCTGGACATCTGCCGGAAGGTGAGTGGGAACGGGGCGGTCAGGAACCCACGGCTTCAACGGGCCGGAGGGAAGGAGCCAATTCCCATCCAAAGCAGAGCGAGCTGCCTTCTCCTGGGTCCGGCATCGTCCATTCGGACTAGTAGTGGCTCTCCAGGAACTCACGCGGAGGACTGTTAACACCGCCTTCGCCAACCAGGAATTATGGGAGTAGTGGTCCAGCCCATCTGGAGGCCAGCAGGTTGGGGGCGGCGGCGTTAATGGAAGGTGTCAGGGGCTGGACGTGTGCTCTGCTACTGGGATAAAGCTGGGGTGTGCAAAGTTGCCACTGCTGTCCGCTCCTGCTCCAAGGGAGCCTTCGCGCCTTTACCCTTGTGTCAATGGGGTGTTTATACCCAACATTGGCCCAGGTGGGGAATGCCCAGGTGGGGAATGCACACTAGCCACCGTTGACGCAGGAAGGGGGAAGTGTGCCATTTGGGGGTGAGGGCCCCAGCGCTTTCCGGGGCCCTGCAAACGCTTGAGGGGTGTGGGTGTGGGTGTCCACGCTTGCTAGAGCAGCGCCCAACCAGGTCCAGGAGGATGCGGATGCAGAGGGGTCCGCTGGGCTCCTGGACCCAGCCAGGCGCTTGTGAGAGCCCCAGGTAAAGCCCCTCCTGAAGATCATGTACTGGGAATTTGGGGTGAGACTTGTGGGGCACCAAGTCTCGCCGGCTTCCCATCCCAAAAGAGAACTAAGGCCCTATTGCCCACTCAGGTAGGGAGGGAAGATTGTCGCCTAGCACAGAGCTCGGGCAACTTGCAGCCCTCCTGATGTTCCCATCAGCCCCTGGCAACATGGCTGAGGGATGATGGATGTTGCAGTCCATCCCCCGTCTGGATGGCCACGCGTTGCCCGGCCTCTGCCCTAGCAGGGCCCATTCTTTCACCCTCGTCCATTGAGCTGCGCACCTGCTGATGCAGGCTGGCCAGTCGCAGCTGGCCGGTGGTGAGGCCCTTCCTTTCTGCTTCCTCTCCCCACTTCCAGCTCTTCCACCTGATCTACTCCCAGCATGACATCGTGAAGCAGCTGGCCAAGCTGGCCGGCTGGCAGGACACCCTCACCAAGCTCTACGTCAAGGAGTCCTACGAATCCCGCCAGCACAGCCTGTCCGGCTCCGCCAACAGCGGCGGCTGCCTGGACCTCTTGAAGATCTCCGACCAGCCCGGTGCAGAAGCGGGGAAGGAGCTGGCTGACTCCACGAACCCCTCTGCCGCCGCCGACCTCCACGACCTGGACGTCTTCCTCCCGCTGGGCTACGAGGCCTTCGACCACGAGCTCTCTGAAGGCTTCTCGGACCACTCCATCTCTCCGACCAGCCAGAGGAGCAAACCCTTCCGCCCGTACGGCGGCTTCAAGTCGTTTGACTCCATGGACCTCGCCAGCCACTCCTCCTCTTCCAACAACATGGACATCCCTGGGCAGGGCGAGGCCAACGCGGGAGACGCCCTCCAGGCCGACCGGGTCTACCACCCGCTCTCTCCGTTCTGCACGTCGCCCTTCGACCTCGTCTTGGATTTGGGCAGCATGAGCTCTGCGGCCACGGCGGAGAGCGGCAACCAGACGCCCATGAGCCTGCCGGGAACCCCGTCCCCTCTGGAGAACTTCAAACCCTTCCCGGGGACGCGGGCGCGGAAGAGCTCCAGCCTCTCCAACGTGCTGGACGAAACCAGCTATCAAGAGACCTTGCCGAGTGACAACATCTCCAACACGAGTAACCCTCAGGTGAGCTCCTCCTCCTCCTCCTTCTCCTACTCCTCCTTCTCATTTTCTCCTCCTCCTCCTTCTCTTTTTCTCCTCCTCCTCCTCCTCCTCCTCCTCCTCCTCCTCCTCCTTCTCCTTTTCTCCTCCTCCTCCTTCTCCTTTTCTCCTCCTCCTCCTCCTCCTCCTCCTTCTCCTTTTCTCCTCCTCCTCCTCCTCCTCCTCCTCCTCCTCCTCCTTCTCCTTTTCTCCTCCTCCTCCTTCTCTTTTTCTCCTCCTCCTCCTCCTTCTCATTTTCTCCTCCTCCTCCTTCTCTTTTTCTCCTCCTCCTCCTCCTCCTCCTCCTCCTCCTCCTCCTTCTCATTTTCTCCTCCTTCTCCTTTTCTCCTCCTCCTCCTCCTCCTCCTCCTCCTCCTCCTCCTCCTTCTCTTTTTCTCCTCCTCCTCCTCCTCCTCCTCCTCCTTCTCCTTTTCTCCTCCTCCTCCTCCTCCCTTAGCATGGTGTGGAGAATGTGGATAGGAAGTCCTTTTTCTCCCTCATAATACTAGAGCCCAGGGTTATCCGATGAAGCTGATCAGTGGGCTCAGATAAGTCTCATTATACAAGTCTCAGTATAATACATGGACACCCTTATAGACATCCAGACGGCATTTACGATCGTCCGCAGAGGTCTTGCTCATAGGACGCTGTCATGAAGAACCTCGATGGCAGGGCCTTCTCTGTAGTGGCACCCACCCTCTGGAAAAACCTTCCCTCGCACAATTTGGGAAGCGTAAAATATAACCCCCTTTAAATGCCTCCTGAAACCATATCTTTTTAGACATAACTTATTAGACAAGCTTTCCCTGGACTATAATTATTTATTTATTTATTTATTACCCGCCTCTCCACTTCGATCGAGGCAGGGAACAACAGTAAATATAAAATACATAAAACTGAATTAAAAAATAATTTACATTGTTAAAACATTCTAAAAACATCCTAAAATTCCACTGGATAGGCCTGCCGAAAGAGATCAGTCTTTTTTTAAAAAAAAAAAATATTTAATACATCCAAACAATACAACAATATAATATAAAACAATACCACATAATACACAGTAATATAAAGTAAACATTTGATAAACATATATTCTAACTTAATTCTCTTTCACATAATCATACTTAAAAGTGATCCCCCCAACCACAGGATCTTATTAATATTTCCAAAATCTCATTACTTCTGGAGGTGTTTTCCCTCTCCCCTTTAATAATACGAATTCTAAAAACTGTTTCCATATTCCTTCAAAATCATTCATTTTTATCATTCCTCTTCTAACTTTTATATTACATGTTAATTTATCATTAATAGCGATATCCCATATTTCTTTATACCAGTCTTCTATATGATAATCCCCTTGAACCTTCCAGTTCCTAGATATCATTAATCTTGCTGCTGTTAACAAATTCATTATCAATTCTTTTGTCTCTTTATTACAATTCAATTCTCCATACACTGATAACAATGTCACTATAGGTGTCTCTTCAAACTCCATTCCTAATTCTTTTATCTCTTTAAACACCATTTTCCATAATTTTTGTACAAATTCACATTCCCACCACATATGTAAATACGTTCCTTTCTCTTGACAACCTAGAAGAGATCAGTCTTGACAGCTTTCTTGAACAGTTGTTCATTTGGTTTTTGCTAGCTGAAGTGGATAACTTATTCTGGTTTTGTATGAGTTTTTAACATTTTAAATCTTGACTTTTTTGTATATTATGGTTTTAATTGTGAACTGCCCTGAAGGCCTTGGCTATCGGGCTGTATAAAAGTGTCCCCATATTTTATTTATTTAACGTGCTGTGGGCTGCGAGAGGTGTTCAGCTAGACCCGTAAGCGCCATTATCCCCGCCCAAGCATAGATCCCAGGCTGGGGGAACAGGGGGCTGTCGCTCACGTGCAGCTCCAGTCCCTACTTTCTCCTGCCGAAAGAGCCGTTGACCATCAGAGCAGGCAAGACTGGGCTAAATGAATCAATGGTTCTGACTCACACAGCAGCCAAAGTTTGATAAGATGTGAGAGGGGGGAGAGAGATGGAGCAGGGCAGTGAAAATCCGAACACAACAGCATTCCACGGTTCCTGTGTGGATTTGCAAAAGTGAGCGGGGCTCTTTGTCGGGACCCCAGAAGAAACTGGAATCGCCATGGCAGAGATTCCATGTCCAGAACCCAGACGTAAGCGGTGAGAGCAAAACCGTTAAGTTCATTCTTTAATTTAATAATAATAATAATAATAATAATAATAATAATAATAATAATAATTTATTTACTTATTTGTTTCCCTTGCTCGGCTTCGTCCATTTTCTTCTGCTGCCCCTTACACCTGGAACGCTCTTCCAGAACATTTGAGAACTACAAGTTCAACCGCAGCTTTTAAAGCTCAGCTAAAAACTTTTCTTTTTCCTAAAGCTTTTAAAACTTGATTTTGTTCTGACTTTTATACTGCCTGTTTGGTGCATTCTCTTCCCCTCCTTATTGTTTTATTATGATTTCATTAGAACTGTAAGCCTATGCGGCAGGGTCTTGCTATTTATTGTTTTACTCTGTACAGCACCATGTACATTGATGGTGCTATATAAATAAATAAATATAATAATAATAATAATAATAATAATAATAATAATAATAATAATAATAATAATAATTTCTTACCCGCCTCTCCCTTTGGATCGAGGCGGGGAACAACATTAGAACAGGAATCAATACATCTTAAAAATGCATGATTTAACCTTGATTTGGGTAGACTTAAAGCTTCATTGCATAAGCAAACAAGCTGATGGTTAAACTGGAATTCGCTACTGCAAGATGTAGTGATGGCCACCAGTTTAGACGGCTTTAAAATACCTGACGGAACGACTCTCCCGACATGAGCCTACCCGTACACTACGCTCAACATCTAAGGTCCTCCTCCGAGTGCCTACTCTGAGGGAAGCTCGGAGGATGGCAACAAGGGAGAGGGCCTTCTCAGTGGTGGCCCCCCGACTGTGGAATGATCTCCCCGATGAGGCTCGCCTGGCGCCAACATTGTTATCTTTTCGGCGCCAGGTCAAGACTTTTCTCTTCTCCCAGGCATTTTAACAGCATTGAACAACGTTAAGTTTGTTTTTAATGGACCCCAGAATGGTTGTTTTTAAATGGATACTATTGTTTTTATACTGTTTTAATGTTTTTTTTAAATTTTTGTATACTTTTAATGTTTACTATTTTTAATTGTTGTAAACCGCCCAGAGAGCTTCGGCTGTGGGGCGGTATATAAAGGTATTAAAATAAATAAATAAATAAATAAATAAATAAATAAATAAATAAATGGGGGAATTAGACAACTCCCTGGAGATTTATCTCATTTTAGAATTTCTGTAAACCGCCCAGAGAGCTCTAGCTATGGGGGCGGTATATAAATGTAATAAATAAATAAATAAATAAATAAAGTCATGGTGCTAGTCATGGTGGCTCTGTGCCACTTCTGGTATCAGAGGCAGCATGCGTATGTGCACCAGTTGCTGGGGAACATGGGTGAGAGGGTGCTGTTGCACTCTAGTCCTACTCGTGGCTTTTCCATGGGTAGTTGGTCGGCCACTGTGTGGACAGAATGCTGGACTCGGAGAACCCTTCGTCGGATCCAGCATGGCTCTTCTTACGTTCTTTAAACAGTTTATTTAGTTATTTAGTTATTAATTACATTTCTATACCGCCCAATAGCCGGAGCTCTCTGGGCGGTTCACAAAAATTAAAACCATTCAAAGTATAAAACAAACAGTATAAAACCGTAATATAAAATACAATGTAAAAGCTAAACCAGATAAAAACAGCAGCGATGCAAAATTACAAATTTAAAACATCAAGTTAAAATGTACCGTATTTCTTCGATTCTAAGACACACTTTTCGCCCCAAATAAATATCTCTAAAAATTGGGTGCGTCTTAGAATCGATGGCGTCTTAGAATCGAAGAAATACAGTAATTTATGGATTGTTAAAATGCTGGGAGAATAAAGAAGTCTTCACCTGGCGTCTGAAAGCATATAATGTAGGTGCCAAGTGAACCTCCTTAGGGAGCTCATTCCACAGCCGGGGTGCCACAGCAGAGAAGGCCCTCCTCCTGGTAGCCACTTGCCTCACTTCCTTTGGCATGCCCCAAAGAGATTACAGTCTAAAGTTTGACAGTGGGTTGAGGACAGAGAATGGAGAGGTCATGGAATTAGCAAAAGTTTGAGGAAAAAATGAATGCAAGCAAATGCCATTACATAGGAATCGTAAGACCTATTTTTCTGCCCAGATGGGTCTGGAGCCCTTTAGAGCAAAAAGGACCAGAAAGTTTGAATGGATGAAAAGTTTGGGGAACAGATTTAAGATGGTGCGGCGGTCTGTAGACGCCCCCGGTGGCTTTTGCTTTGAGCATGCCTTGAGCGTGTCTCTTTGTGCCTTGAGCGTGCCTTGAGTGTGTCTCTTTGTGCCTTGAGCGTGCCTTGAGTGTGTCTCTTTGTGCCTTGAGTGTGTCTCTTTGTGCCTTGAGTGTGTCTCTTTGTGCCTTGAGTGTGTCTTGAGCATGCCTTGAGCATACCTTGAGCATGTCTCTTTGTGCCTTGAGCGTGCCTTGAGTGTGTCTTTTTGTGCCTTGAGCATACCTTGAGCTTGTCTCTTTGTACCTTGAGCATGCCTTGAGCATGCCTTGAGCATACCTTGAGCATGTCTCTTTGCGCCTTTGAGCGTGCCTTGAGTGTGCCTTTTTGTGCCTTGAGCGTGTCTCTTTGTGCCTTGAGCGTGCCTTGAGCATGTCTCTTTGTGCCTTGAGTGTGTCTCTTTGTGCCTTGAGCGTGTCTCATTGTGCCTTGAGCGTGTCTCTTTGTGCCTTGAGCGTGTCTCGTTGTGCCTTGAGCGTGTCTCTTGATCTTGTCCTCCACAGCAAACCCCCGAGGAGGAGCTCTGCAACTTGCTCACCAACATCATCTTCTCCGTCACCTGGCGGGGGGTGGAGGGCTGGGACGACGCAGCCTGGAAAGAGCGGGGGCAGGTCTTCTCAGTCCTCACGAAGCTGGGCTCGGCTTGTGAGCTGGTGCGCCCGCCGGATGAGATCAAGCGCAGGTAGGTGGGCCGCGTGTCGCTGGTGGAGCATCGGGTCGGTCATGGAGCAGGAATCAAATGCCCAGATGCCCTGGCCAGGTTTGGCCTCCTGCCCTGCACTTCATCCAGCGTTCTGCTTCACGTGCATCACCATTCTTTGTGGTGCATGCAGAAGAAAATGCGGAGACGGTCGAAAGCAGTGGCCGTGTTAATTCATTCAGCTGAACGCAGCCTCTCTGTCTAGACCAGCCTTCCTCAACCTGGGGCGCTCCAGATGTGTTGGACTGCATCTCCCAGAATGCCCCAGCTGGGGCATTCTGGGAGTTGTAGTCCAACACATCTGGAGCGCCCCAGGTTGAGGAAGGCTGGACTCTAGACAGAATGGGCCAAAGATGAGCAAGGCTGGGTAGATCCGGTGATTCTGGAGATGCAGGTGATATGAGACAGCAGCGTCCCACTAGAACAGGGGTGGGTAACTTGTGGCCCTTCGGAATTTTTGGCCTACAGCTCCCACCAGCTCTAGCCAACATAGCCAGTGGTGAGGGATGCTGGGAGTTGTAGGCCGAAGAAACTGCAGGGCCGCAAGATGGCCACCCCTCCGCTAAAGGCATGGGTTTAGAAGAAGGCGGGGAAACGCTGTGTGGTTGATTGGAGTTTCCTGGTAGCAGAAGGAATTTGGGAGGAGAAGGAAAACAGGGAGATCCGGGGCAAGGGGCAGGACGCAGCAGCTGAGCCCCAGTGAAGAAGGGAGCCCCTTGTGGTGGGAGATCACAACTGTGGGGGCCAATATGGACTCCAAAATCATCCCGGCACGGACTCCGCTTTTGTGATTCTGGGTGTCCCTCTTTTAAACGCGGTGGTGTTTCCTGCGTTTTAATACTTAAGCACCCAGAGCCGTGAACGGGGAATGGGAAGCTGCCACCAAGAGACTGTGTTTAAGTGTGTGGGGCCTCCCTAGATATCGTCTGAAGCCCCCTGTTGCCCTCCACGGCTCCCTTTTTTTTTTTCTTTCTTACCACCAGCCTTCTGGAGATGATGATGGAGTCGGCCTTGACGGACCTCAAAGAGGTCACCCTCGCCGTGCTGCCCAGCCTCATCCAGAACGCTCTGAAGCTGCTGCGCCTCCTTCAGGATTTCCTGTTCTCAGAGGGTCACAACAACCAGGCCTTGTGGAGCGAGAAGGTGGGTGCTTTCCTCACTGTGGATTCGCTGCCCGAGGTCGTCTGACCTTCTCCTTCTTCGTGACGGCAAGAAGGATCGACGCGGGCTTTGAAGAAGCGTTAGAAGCAGCCACCGACCACCACAGTTGGGGTCGACCAAAGAGAACAAACCCACCGTGCTTTATGCTAGCAATTCCCCAAGATGGTATCAAAGGCTGGCTGGGAATGATGGGAGCTGCAGTCGAACACATCTGGGGGGCACTGGGTTGGAGAAGGCTGCTTTATGCTTCTGTGGGGGATGTCCATTTTGTCATAGACATGCCTGCCCTGATATCATAGAATCATAGAATACCGGAGTTGGAAGGGGCCTACAAGGCCATCAAGTCCAACCCCCTGCTCAATGCAGGAATCCACCCTAAAGCATCCCTGACAGATGGTTGTCCAGCTGCCTCTTGAAGGCCTCTAGTGTGGGAGAGCCCACAACCCCCCTAGGTCACTGATTCCGTTGTCGTACTGCTCTAACAGTAAGGAAGTTTTTCCTGATGTCCAGCTGGAATCTGGCTTCCTTTAACTTCAGCCCGTTATTCCGTGTCCTGCACTCTGGGAGGATCGAGAAGAGATCCTGGCCCTCCTCTGTGTGACAACCTTTGAAGTCTTTGAAGAGTGCTATCATGTCTCCCCTCCATCTTCTCTTCTCCAGGCTAAACAGGCCCAGTTCTTTCAGTCTCTCTTCATAGGGCTTCGTTTGCAGATTGAAAGCCAGTTCTTGCTTTTGTCCCTTGGATCTGTGGGTGTTTACTCACTACATCCCTCTACAGCAGAGGTAGGGAGAAGGTAGATCTCCAGATACTTGTGACTTCAACTCCCAGAAGCCCCTGCCAGCAAAGACAATAGCCAGGAATTCTGGCAGTTGAAGTCCAAATCGTCTGGAGGCCTACCTTCTGCCCACCCCTGCTCTGGACTGCTTAATTCTTGGCAAGCCTACTTTTACGTCTGGAGCCCCGACTCCTGACACTTAAGAGTCTGGCTGGTGAGAAAAGGGTGCTCTGCACATGCTCGGGAGCCCTCTTGGCAGCCTGACCAAGTCCAGAGAACAGACTTAGCCATGGTGTCTGATCAGGAAATCTGCATTTATACTCTGCCAAGGGGGTCAAGCTGCCGTTCGTGGTAGGGACACGGGGTGGTACGTCATCTTTTCCTTTCCTCTTTGTTCTCCTTTGTCCTCTGGCTCCAGGTTTACGAGGGTGTTAACAGCTTACTGGACAAGCTGGGAGTTTGGTACCACTTGGCAAACGGCACCTCTGACTTGAAGGAGATGGCCCAGATTGGGCTCCGGGTGTTAATCGGATACATCGCGCTGGAGGATGTGCAGGTGAGCCACGGAGCCAGCGTGGTGGGGCCTCCTGCCTTTTTTCAAGCGATCCCAACCGGCTTTCCCCACTTGGCTGTGTGCAGCCTCGAAATGTGCAAAGATCCCCCCAGCCTTGCTGCAAGCGTGGACTGACGTGACGTGGGAACCTGGTTTGTTCATACGGCAGAATTTCATAGAATCATAGAATAGCAGAGTTGGAAGGGGCCTACGAGGCCATCGAGTCCAACCCCCTGCTCAAGGCAGGAATCCACCCTAAAGCATCCTTGACAGATGCTTGTCCAGCTGCCTCTTGAAGGCCTCTAGTGTGGGAGAGCCCACCACCTCCCTAGGAAACTGGTTCCATTGTCGTACTGCTCTAACAGTCAGGAAGTTTTTCCTGATGTCCAGCTGGAATCTGGCTTCCTTTAACTTGAGCCCGTTATTCCGTGTCCTGCACTCTGGGAGGATTGAGAAGAGATCCCGGCCCTCCTCTGGGTGACAACCTTTTAAGTCTTTGAAGAGTGCTCTCATGTCTCCCCTCCATCTTCTCTTCTCCAGGCTAAACATGCCCAGTTCTTTCAGTCTCTCTTCATAGGGCTTTGTTTCCAGACCCCTGATCATCCTGGTTGCTGGATGTGTATGTTCAGAATCCTGCCTCCCTTCTGGTTCTCCATCCCCCTGCAGTGGGGGGCCGTGTGCTCTCTGTCACTTGTTTAGACTGACCACTGGCGATTCTTTTCCTCTTCTTCCTCTGTTTCTCCTTCATGTCCCATGACGAACCTGGTTCTAGCGATGGGTCCCTCTAGTCTAGGGCACTTCCACCCCTATTACCAAAAGCGGAGATCCCGTCCCTTCATTTCCTCTGCCCCCATTAAACCAAACCCCTTTATTTAGCGTACACCTTTTTCTCTAAGGTCATTAGGCGTGAGACAAATCAGATCAGAGGAAATTAAACAAAGGGGAAAAGGAAAGGAACCTCTCGTGCAAGCACTGAGTCATTACCGACTCTTGGAGGGACGCCAGCTTTCGCTGACGTTTTCTTGGCAGGCCTTATAGCGGGGTGGTTTGCCGTTGCCGTATAGTATTTTATTAAAAAGAAAAAAAGAAAGCTTGTTATTTAAGAAAGTTGTTGCTACTTTCAAACAGGGTCCCTATATGGTGACTGTTACCACAAAACAGGTGTTAGAAGCCTCAGCTCTTACCCCTAACAAAACCTAAGCCCACTCCCCTATTAAGCTCCACCCCGGTTACATCACAAGGCCCTCGTCTTGACGACGTCAATAATGTTGCGCGCAGCAGCAGCGCATTGACGCTCCTTCCGACCATCCACATCGGAAGGAGCGCAGTTGCGGGCTCTCTGGCCGCGGCAGCTGCTGCGCCCACCCACCCGAGCAATTCACACGGCCGGTCCAGGGGAGCCTGGGAGCATCCACAGGTTAGAGGTTTTTTTAAAAGAAAATGGACTGACTTGTTCTTTTTTTTAAAAAAAAAAAGCTGTAAATGCGAAGGATCACATTTACAGCTAACTGTGGGGAGGAAAGAACGGGGGAGGAACGGGGTGCTCCCTCCCTGGCGGGATTTCCAACTCAGCCTGGCTCCAAGCTAAAAAAGTCAGGGCAAGTCATAGAATCATAGAATAGCAGAGTTGGAAGGGGCCTACAAGGCCATCGAGTCCAACCCCCTGCTCAATGCAGGAATCCAGCCTAAAGCATCCCTGACAGAGGGTTGTCCAGCTGCCTCTTGAAGGCCTCTAGTGTGGGAGAGCCCACCACCTCCCTAGGTCACTGATTCCATTGTCGTACTGCTCTAACAGTCAGGAAGTTTTTCCTGATGTCCAGCTGGAATCTGGCTTCCTTTCACTTGAGCCCGTTATTCCATGTCCTGCACTCTGGGAGGATCGAGAAGAGATCCTGGCCCTCCTCTGTGTGACAACCTTTTAAGTCTTTGAAGAGTGCTCTCATGTCTCCCCTCAATCTTCTCTTCTCCAGGCTAAACATGCTCAGTTCTTTCAGTCTCTCTTCATAGGGCTTTGTTTCCAGACCCCTGATCATCCCCGACTTCCTTAGTGCGGAGCTTCGGGGCTTTACCCCGGCTCCCTTCGGAGTGCCGGCTGCGTCATGTCGATCACCTGCTTCCACTCCGAAGCTACGGCGGGGCGAAGCGCCCGTGTAGACGAGCCCAAGGAGAGCTAGGAAGGCAGTCCGCTTTTGGGTCGGGTTTGACTCCTGCCTGGAACTCTGGTCTCTCCCTCCCCAGTTGCAGTCCTTGGCCTACGTGAAGCTGCACAGCCTTCTCCAGACAGCTTCCGCCCCCAAGAAGGAGGAGGCCTGCTACCTGCTGGGCAAGTTGGAGACTCCCCTCCGGCGCTCGCTTCACGCCAAGTCGGAGACCTTCTCCTGGCTGGTGCCCATCATCCGCACTTTGATGGACCAGTGCTACGACATCTTGCAGCTGCAGCATTTCCTTCCTTCTCTGCCCCCCACCAACGGCAGCCCCACCTTCTACGAGGACTTCCAAGTGTTCTGCACCACTCCAGAGTGGATCGCCTTCATCGAGAAGCACGTAAGCGGAACCCACTTTCAGAAAGGCCATCAATTTATTTTATTCATTCATTCGTAACATTTATATTCCGTGTATTTTATCATATTTGATATAAAAAAACAGTAAAATGGAACGGTGTTCTAATCAGTTACAAGCCAGGGGGAAACTTGCAAAAACAAGTACATTTCAAATGGCGTGTAAAACTCGCCCCATTTTCTGCCTCCCAAAGCACGTAGGGAAGTGTTCCAGAGGGTGGTGCCACTACCGAGAAAGCCCTGCTTCTGAGAGGTTATGTGGCAACACATTCTGATGGTTTTGCAACAGCCAACCCTGGCCTCCTCTGAAGGTCTTCGTTAACTGGGGCATGTATAGGGGAAGGCAAGTCTTCCAGGTCTCCTGGTCCTGAGTTATTTAGAATGACTCTATCAGTCTATTCAAGTAGGGTGACCCTATGAAAAGGAGGACTGGGCTCCTGTATCTTTAACAGTTGCATAGAAATGGGAATTTCAACAGATGTCATTTCTTTATATGGAGAACCTGGCGAAATAATAATAATAATAATAATAATAATAATAATAATAATAATAATATATTTATTTCTTACCCGCCTCTCCCTTTGGATCGAGGCGGGGAACAACATTAGAACAGGAATCAACACATCTTAAAAATTCATGATTTAAAATTGATCTGGGTAGGCCTGCCGGAAAAGACTAGTCCCTCTTCATCACAATATGTCTCCCTCTTTGCTCAGGGAAATACTGCAGCTGGGCTTGGATTAGGGTGACCCTATGAAAAGGAGGACCGGGCTCCTGTATCTTTAACAGTTGCATAGAAAAGGGAATTTCAGCAGGTGTCGTTTATAGATATGGGGAACCCGGTGAAAATCCCTCTTCATCACAACAGTTAAAGCTGCAGGTGCCCTGCCCTCCTTTGTTTCTGGTCATTCTAGCATAGCTCCTGCAGCTTTAACTGTTGTGATGAAGAGGGAAATTCACCAGGTTCTCCATATA
Organism: Elgaria multicarinata webbii; assembly: GCF_023053635.1. Lineage (NCBI taxonomy): Eukaryota > Metazoa > Chordata > Lepidosauria > Squamata > Anguidae > Elgaria > Elgaria multicarinata. Next base: position 4,263,936 of record NC_086171.1, on the reverse strand, counting down.
TAGAAATGACACCTGCTGAAATTCCCTTTTCTATGCAACTGTTAAAGATACAGGAGCCCTGTCCTCCTTTTCATAGGGTCACCTTAATCCAAGCCCAGCTGCAGCATTTCCCTGAGCAAAGAGGGAGGCATATTGTGACATGCTTGTTGCAGAACACAGAGCCAGATGGCTTGAGCAAGGGAAGCAGGACTGACCCAACTTTAATTTAATACATATGTAGATTAATCATCAAAAGCTAAAATGCTGATGTAACGTAAGATCATAAGAACATCCGAAGAGCCCTGATGCTGGATCAGACCAAGGGTCCATCTAGTCCAGGACTCTGTCCACACAGTGGCCAACCAGCCATCGGCCAGGGACCCACAAAGCCAGGACGTGCTGCAACAGCACCCTCCCACCCATGTTCCCCAGCAACTGGTGCACACAGGCTTACTGCCTCGGATACTGGAGATAGCACACAACTATCAGGGCTAGTAGCCACGGGTAGCCTTCGCCTCCAGGAATTGATCCAACCCCCTTTTAAAGCCATCCAGATCGGTGGCCATCACCGCATCCTGTGGCAGTGAGTTCCATAACTTAACTTAAGAAGTCCTTCCTCTTATTTGTCCTGGATCTCCCACCCATCAGTTTCATGATGGGTTCTAGTATTTTGAGAGAGGGAGAAAAATGTCTCCCTGTCCACATTCTCCACGCCATGCATCATTTTGTACACCTCTATCAGGTCTCCTCCTAGCCTCCTCTTCTCCAAGCTAAACTATCCCAGCTGTTGTAACCTTCCCTCGTAGGGTAGATGCTCCAGGCCCTGGATCATTTGAGTTGCCCTTTTCTGCACACTATAGATCAGCCTTTCTCAACCTGGGGCGCTCCAGATGTGTTGGACTACAACTCCCAGAATGCCCCAGCCAGCTCTGCTGGCTGGGGCATTCTGGGAGATGCAGTCCAACACATCTGGAGTGCCCCAGGTTGAGAACCACTGCTATAGATGAAGTCCTTTGAACACTCTCGAAAGCATTTCCCCCAAGCTAATGCTCCTTCAGCTGTGTTGGACTCCAGCCTCCATCACTCCCAGCTAGCATGGCCTATGAATGATTGGGAATGATGGGGGTTGTGGTCCAAGACATCTAGAGGCCACTAGCATGGGGAAGGGCTCTTGAGAAAGTGCCAGTTGCATGCCGCTGTTTAAAACCGTTTTGACGTGGCTGAGACTGAAGCGTGATCCTTGTGCAAGGCAGCACATTGGTTCCAGCTCTACCTCTTCCCTCCTGTTGAGTGGACTGCTCTTTCCTTACAACTATCCCGAGAAGATGTCTACGCTTGTGGTGCAAACTGCTTTGAAAGCACGCTGCCCCGGAAGAAATCTAGAAATCATAGCTCTGCGAGAGTGCCGGGAAATCCCTCTCCCTTTAACTGGGACTGTGGTCCCTGGAATTCCGTGGTTGGGAAGCATTGCCTTGAAATGCACGTGAAAGATCTGGGGTGCTGTCAAAACTTTTTGGTCAAGTGTTTTCCAAACCATTACAAACATTATTCATGTTGAAGTAGAAACTGATCCAGCACTGGCTCTACTTTCTATTTTCAGGAATGCCAATAGAAACATGATTCCCAAAGCCTTGGTCACCCATTTGCTGGTTGCAGCCAGGTGGGAAATTGCCCAATTCTGGAAAAGCGACAGACCTTTTGACCGTCAATGCTGGTTTGATAAGATTTGGAAACTAGCTTTAAATGATAAATTGACACAACATAGCAGGTTAGCAAGAGGAGAAATAACATCAGACACATTTGTGGGAAACTGGTTGGACTTTTTCACATCTATTAATATGAATCCTGGCGAACCTAAACCCCCCAATGACTCAGGAATCCTTTTGGTCAGAGGTTCTAACTTAACCTGCATCTTTTTCTGTACCAAGTGCTTATTGAAGGAATGAACACCCAGGCTTTTTTATAGTGGTGCAGTGGGAACATTTATATTGTTGTTGAGTGTTTTCTTTTACTCTGTGTGTTTATTGTATTTGTCCTTACTTGAAAATCAATTAAAAAAAAAGATCTGGGGTGCAGACATGCCTTTGAGACACGTGGGGTGGGGTCTGGAGGCGGCATTGTTCCTCCGGCGCTGCCTGTGGGTGAACTTTCCCGGCTGGGTTTCCCTCGGCAGGTGCAACCCACCATGGCCCAGTTTGAAATGGACACGTTTGCCAAGAGCCACGACCACATGTCGAACTTCTGGAACTCCTGTTACGACGCCTTGATGAGCAGCTCCCAGAGGAGGGAGAAGGAGAAAGCCGAGAGCAGGAGGAAGTTCCAGGTAGATGGCGCGGGTCTGTGCGCGGAGCAGGGCCGGGTCCATTCACCCCCTAGGTCTGGGCGGGTGGAATTTTGACCTGGGTTCAGAACATTCTGACAACAGGCACAGCATCCTGAGATTTATTTATTTTTTAAAAAAAGAGCAAGCTGCTAGTCCTTATGAATGACATGGATTTGAAAACGTAAAGGCTCCAGCGCCGATTAATTGACTCTCTCTTCCTTCTCCGCTCCCATGGATCACCGCGCTTCCTCTTCTCGCACAACAGATCCCACCCCCCACCCCGCTACAGGCTTTGGGCTGGGGGAGGTTCACCCATTTCCTTCCCATCCTCACCCTCGTGCCTTTGTCCCTCCCTTCCCTCCGGTCCCCACGCCGCTTTCCCGTTTTGCCAGGAGCTCGTCTTGGAGCCGGTGATGAAGCGGACGAAGTACGAGAACATCCGGCACACGAATATGCTGAAGCAGGTCAACCACCACCACAACACCGTCCTGAAGCAGTGGAGGGCGCTGAGGCGCTTGCTGACTTCCCAGCGCTCTGCATGGGCTGACCGGTAGGGCACCGCCTCCTGTGTAGCTGCCCCGCCCCCCCGCCCCCAGCCCGTGCCGGTCAGAATCGCTCTTGACTGCCTGACATGCAAGCATGTGACCCTAGGAGAGCCACGCTGTTGGAGAAACCCACTTAGGCACAGTGTGTTGCTCTAAGGTGTACCTTTGGGGGCGGGATCCCCTGCTTCTGTTGCCTGGTTGCTAAAACAAAAAAGGTTCATGGTAGTTTGAAGGAGTTTTGAACATGTGTAATGTTCCCTGCAGTTAGTCCTGCACAGACAAGTGTTTAAAGAACTTCTTCTTCTACTACTACTACTAATTCTCCTCCTCCTCCTCCTCCTCCTTCTCCTTTTCTCCTCCTCTACCTCCTCCTCCTCCTCCTCCTCCTCTACCTCCTCCTCCTCCTTCTCCTTTTCTCCTCCTCCTTCTCCTCCTCTTCCTCCTTCTTCTCGTCCTCCTCCTCCTTCTCCTTTTCTCCTCCTCCTCGTTCTCCTCCTCCTCCTCCTTTTCTCCTCCTCCTCCTCCTCTTCCTCCTTTTCTCCTCCTTCTCCTTTTCTCCTCCTCCTTCTCCTCCTCTTCCTCCTCCTCTTCCTCCTTCTCCTTCTTCTCCTCCTCCTCTTTTCTCCTCCTCCTCCTCCTCCTCCTTCTTCTCCTTCTCCTCCTCCTCCTCCTTCTTCTCGTCCTCCTCCTCCTTCTCCTTTTCTCCTCCTCCTCCTTCTCCTCCTCCTCCTCCTTTCCTCCTCCTCCTCCTCCTCTTCCTCCTTTTCTCCTCCTTCTCCTCCTCTTCCTCCTCCTCCTCCTCCTCCTTCTCCTTCTTCTCCTCCTCCTCCTCCTCCTCCTCCTCCTTCTCTTCCTCCTCCTTCTCTTCCTCCTCCTTTTCTCCTCCTTCTCCTCCTCTTCCTCCTCCTCCTCCTCCTCCTTTTCTCCTCCTTTTCTCCTCCTTCTCCTCCTTCTCCTTTTCTCCTTCTCCTCCTCCTTCTTCTCCTCCTCCTCCTCCTCCTTCTCCTCCTTCTTCTTCTTCTTCTTCTTCTCCTTCTCCTCCTCCTCCTTCTCCTCCTCTTCCTCCTCCTCTTCCTCCTTCTCCTTCTTCTCCTCCTCCTCCTCCTCCTCTTCCTCTTCCTCCTCCTTCTTCTTCTCCTCTTCCTCCTCCTCCTCCTCCTCTTCCTCTTCTTCTTCCTCCTCCTTCTCCTCCTCCTCCTCTCCTCCTTTTCTCTTCCTCCTCCTCTTCCTCCTCCTCCTCCTCTTCCTCCTCCTTCTCCTTCTCCTCCTCCTCCTCCCTCTCCTCCTCCTTCTCCTCCTCCTCCTCCTTTTCTCCTCCTTCTCCTCCTCTTCCTCCTCCTCCTCCTTCTCCTCCTTCTTCTGTAAAAGGAACTCTCGTTTTGTATGTCCACGATGGGCATGAAAGCCGTACATCCGAATGTTATGAAACTTTTACGGTTTGTTTTACCTCTATTTGGGATGATTTTAGGCATAGTGAAAATGTCAACCGCCAACTTGAACTGAAAAAGCAGCAAATCAAAAAATTTACTGCTTCAGTACCATTTGACTGATTTCAACCAAACTTCGCATCATGATTCTGCAATGCGGCAAGCAGATTATAACCATACAACATTCATGATTTCAAACATTTCAAGACATTTTAAAACACAAAAAGCCACAAATATTGGGGGGAATGTTAAAGCATGAAACAAACAACAAACACAATTTGAAGCCACGTGTCAGGGGATGCTTTAAGGTGGATTCCTGCTCTGAGCAGGGGGTTGGATTCGATGGCCTTATAGACCCCTTCCAACTCTACTATTCCATGATTCTAAGATTAGTAGGTCTGGGTTATAAGCCTGCCCCCTCAACTCTGCTGTGGGGCAGCCCCATCTCAGGGGGATGGAGTGGACAGACCCCTCCTTCAGGGGTCTGTGGGGTGGACCATGGCAGGGGCCTTGCCATGGTCCAGCAAACTTGCCTTCACTGTGGCAGGGCAGACACAGCGTGTCCCAGCTGTGACAGCTGTGTGTGTTCACTTAAAGCAGCCTTCCTCAACCTGGGGCGCTCCAGATGTGTTGGACTGCACCTCCCAGAATGCCCCAGCCAGCTGGCTGGGGCATTCTGGGAGTTGTAGTCCAACACATCTGGAGCGCCCCAGGTTGAGGAAGGCTGACTTAAAGGCTCCTCTGTATCAACCTAAAGGGAATTACACCCCGTGCAAAGCCAGGTCCGTTTGCTAGCATTAAATAGAATTCAAACCCTGGTGGTAGTAATATGATGGTCTGAACGTCCTTTCAAAATGCACTGGGCCAAGCTGCTGGCATTTGTGCCCTGCTGCCTCTTCAGCTACGAACGTCCCCGGTGGCTTGTTTTGCAACCGTAGGCCACGCCCCTTCCTCCGCCCAACCACTGGTGGTTCAGGGAGTTTCCTGGCTTTTGTGCAGTCCTTTCTCATTCTGAAAGATCGAAACGCCTCTCCTAAGCCTCAGTTATTGGCAGAAAGAGCTTCGTGTTAAGGGATGCAAGTAATTTGGGTGGTTTTGGCCCTGCCCCTTTTGCATTTGGCCACGCCCACCACTGGGAAGTGCCCCCCCCCCCCCCACGAGAGCTTCTCCAAACGGAATTTGGCCCTCGGGCGGGAAGAGGATTGTTCTCCCCTGATGTAGGTGGACCAACGCTCTGACTCTGTTTAAGGTGGCGATGGCCACCAATTTGGATGGCAGGGGTTGGATACGTTCCTGGAGGAGAAGGCTATCCGTGGCTACTAGCCCTGATGGCTAAGTGCCACCCCCAGTTGCAGAGGCAGTAAGCCTGTGTACACCAGTTGCTGGGGAACATGGGTAGGAGGGTACTACTGCACTCACATCCTGCTTGTGAGTTTCTGGTGGGCCACTGTGTGAACAGAGTGCTGGACTAGATGGACCCTTGGTCTGATCCAGCAGGGCTCTTCTGATGTTCTTAGGTTCTTAAGGCTGCTTTGTATGAGTCCTGATTGCTTCTTCAGTGGTATTTGGGTCCTTCATGCTTGAGGAGAGAGTCCTTATTTCTTTATCTGTCTTTCCCTCCGCTTTCAGGGATCCTCCTGAGATACAGTGGAAGCTATCGAGCGCCGAGACCTACTCCCGAATGAGACTTAAGCTGGTGCCCAATTACAACTTTGACCGCCATGTGGAGGCGAGTGCCCTTCGGGACAACCTAGGTGAGGAGGGGTCTCCGTGGGGCAGTCTCTGCCTGCAGGCTCCCTGGCCCTCCTCCGTGTGACAACCTTTTAAGTCCTTGAAGAGTGCTATCACGTCTCCCCTCAATCTCCTCTTCTCCAGGCTAAACTTGCCCAGTTCTTTCAGTCTCTCTTCATAGGGCTTTGTTTCCAGACCCCTGATCATCCTGGTTGCCCTCCTCTGAACCCGCTCCAGCTTGTCTGCGTCCTTCTTGAATTGTGGAGCCCAGAACTGGACGCAATACTCTAGAGGAGGCCTAACCAGGGCCGAATAGAGAGGAACCAGTACCTCCCACGATTTGGAAGCTATACTTCTATTAATGCAGCCTAAAATAGCATTTGTGGTTCGCAGATGTGCTGGAAGATATATTATTATTATTATTATTATTATTATTATTATTACCGTATTTCTTCGATTCTAAGACGCACTTTTCCCCCCATATAAACATCTCTAAAAACGGGGTGCGTCTTAGAATCGCGGGTGCGTTTATTATTTCTGAGAATCAAAGCTTTTTTTTTTTCTGTTGGTGGTCCTGAAATTAGTGTGCGTCTTACAACCGATGGCGTCTTACAATCGAAGAAATACGGTATATCACAATCAGATGCCCGATCCAGCGTTTGTTTCCGCTTCCTTCCAGGCGCCGACTACTTGCACAACCTGGCCGAGTCCCTCCCGTTAGCCGTTGCCAAGGAGGCGAAGGTCAGCGAGATGCAGGATGACCAGTTGGCAGAAGAGGACCTCTCGTTCCTGGATAATCAGTGAGTTTTCCTTGGCAACTGCTTGGCTTGCGCCCCCCCCCTCCCCCCCCGAGTCACTGGGAGCTGCTCTTGGGCGGCTGCCTGATAGATTCGATACGTAAAACCAGCCCGGTGTCAGGAGGGTGGGAGGAGCAGTCGCTGAACACCTGTCAGGTAACGCCCTACTGAGCCTTCCATTCCTCCCAGCGTGGAGCCCAAAGAACAAAGTCAGCGCGAGAAGCTGGTGATCTCGGAGGACTGCGAGCTGATCACCATCGTGGCTGTGATCCCCGGGCGCCTGGAAGTCACCACACAGCACATCTACTTCTACGACGGCAGCAGCGAGAAGGACGAGACGGAGGACGGTAATGGAAGGGGTGTCCCTTCTCCCAGAATGCTTTGCAGTCGCGGCCGACAGGTTACGCGGGCTAATTTTTGCAGGGTCGTGGCCTTGCGTAGACGTGGCTTGCAAGGGTCAGACGCAGCAAAAGGGCTGTGCGCTCCAGGCTGTGTTTAACCTCTGGATGTGCTGTTGCGGAGCACACCTCTCCGTTAGCGCCACTGTGAAATCGAGTAATGGTTCCACGTTCCTGGCTGTGTTTTATATTCATTCTGGGCTGGATCCAGACTTGGTTACTGACGCTTAGAGCAGACCCATGGAGATCAACAGAGCGCTCCGGCTATTGGGTGATATAGAAATGAAATGAAATGAAATGAATAAATAAATAAATAAATAAATAAACAAACAAACAGGACACGTAACCTGCTGTCATTTCCCATTGATTTCAGTGAGTCTACTCTAAGCCCAACTCCGTCTGGATCCAGCCCCCTGGCTTGTAACGCCTGAACAAATTGAAGATCATGTTTAGTCCCCGTTAATTGAAGTGTTTTGGGAGCGGTGTGTGTAGGGTAACATTTGTAAGAGTGTCTTCACCTTCAACTGGTTCTGTATATGCTAGTGACCTGCCCCCATCACCCTCACCCGTAGCCCAGCTACCAAAGTCTGGAGCCCACGGCTGGTGGTCCCTCTGAAAAGGAAGGGGGGCATCTTCGTTTCACTTCTGAACCATTCCTTCCACTGAACTGTGGCCCACGAGGCCAAAGACCTCAGAAGGGCCAAGCGGGAAGTGTGAATGGATGAATCATAGAATTGTAGTGTTGGAAGGGGCCTACAAGGCCATCGAGTCCAACCCCCTGCTCAGTGCAGGAATCCACCCTAAAGCATCCCTGACAGATGGTTGTCCAGCTGCCTCTTGAAGGCCTCTCGTGTGGGAGAGCCCACCACCTCCCTAGGTAACTGGTTCCATTGTCGTACTGCTCTAACAGTCAGGAAGTTTTTCCTGATGTCCAGCCGGAATCTGGCTTCCTGTCACTTGAGCCCGTTATTCCATGTCCTGCACTCTGGGAGGATCGAGAAGAGATCCTGGCCCTCCTCTGTGTGACAACCTTTTAAGTCTTTGAAGAGTGCTATCTTGTCTCCCCTCAATCTCCTCTTCTCCAGGCTGTGAGAAGCTCTTGGGGGTGGGGGGCAGCCATCCCTGTGGAGGGGGGGGGAGGCAAAAGAGGCAGGGCCAAAACACCCCAAAGGCCAGCATATTTTGACTTAAAACTCTTACTGCCAGTAACTAAGCCGTAGGATAGATACCTCAAACTTTTAGGATAGGTAAAGAACTGCAAAACAGCCGGGAAGTCGTTGGTGGTCTGGAGCATGGAGGTGGCCCCGGGGGGCGGCTGTCTGGGAAAGCTCAGAGGGCCAGGTTAGGACTCTGGGAAGTCCGGATTTGGCCCTGGGTTCTGCACGCCTTGAGCTAGAGTCACAGATGAGCAGAATTTTGGCTTCCTGAGTTCGAGAGAGTGAGCGCTGAGCCCCCCCTTCCTCCTGCCCCTTCCCACCCAGGAATCGGCTACGACTTCAAGCGCCCCCTGTCTCAGCTCCGCGAACTGCACCTCCGCCGCTACAACCTCCGCAGGTCCGCCCTGGAGTTCTTCTTCATTGACCAAGCAAATTACTTCCTCAACTTCAAGAAAATGGTAATGGCCAACGCTTCCCGACCCACCCACCCCTTTCGGCATCTTTTAGCCTCCTGGTAGAGAGCCCGTGCGTCATTCATTCGACATCTGCAGACCCAGTGGAGGAGTGCTTCCCTGGGAAGTGGTTTGCTAAATCTCTCACCAGTAACCACCTGCTGCTTTGCTCCTTCTTCCTCGCCCCACAGGTCCGGAACAAGGTGTACTCTTCCATTCTCAGCCTGCGACCACCCAACCAGATTTATTTTGGCAGCCGCTCACCGCAGGAGTTGCTGAAGGCCTCGGGCTTGACTCAGGTGCTTAATTTAACGCTTGTCTTTTCACAGAATAGTAGAGTTGGGAGGGGCCTCTAAGGCCATCAAGTCCAACCCCCTGCTCAATGCAGGAATCCACCTTAAAGCATCCCTGACAGATGGTTGTCCAGCTGCCTCTTGAATACGTCTAGTATTCCCTAGGTCATGGGTTCCATTGTTGTACTGCTCTAACAGTTAGGAAGTTTTTCCTGATGTCCAGCCAGAATCTGCCTTCCTGTCACTTGAGCCCGTTATTCTGTGTCCTGCACTCTGGGAGGATCGAGAAGAGATCGTGGCCTTCCTCTGCTGGACAACTTTCCAAGTCTTTGAAGAGTGCTATCATGTCTCCCCTCGAACTTCTTTTCTCTAGGCTAAACCTGCCCAGTTCTTTCAGCCTCTCTTCACAGGGCTTTGTTTCCAGACCCCTGATCATCCTGGCTGCCCTCCTCTGGACCCCCTCCAGCATGAATCATAGAATCATAGAAAAGCAGAGTCGGAAGGGGCCTACAAGGCCATCGATTCCAACCCCCTGCTCAATGCGGGAGTCCACCCTAAAGCATCCCTGACAGATGAACGCTGCTTTCCTCCCCACTCTGAGAAGCCATCAGCGGGACTTCCAAGCTGTGGTCACTCCACTTCCCCATCATCGTCACAAACCTATTTGTTTGTCAAGCAACTCCCTGGCCTCGTTCTAAGAAATTTATTTATTTGAAATATCTCTTGGCTGTCACAGAATCACAGAATAGTAGAGTTGGAAGGGGCCTACAAGGCTATCGAGTCCAACCCCCTGCTCAATGCAGGAATCTACCTTAAAGCATCCCTGACAGATGGTTGTCCAGCTGCCTCTTGAAGGCCTCTAGTGTGGGAGAGCCCACAACCTCCCTAGGTAACTGGTTCCATTGTCATACTGCTCTAACAGTCAGGAAGTTTTTCCTGATGTCCAGCCAGAATCTGCCTTCCTGTAACCTGAGCCCGTTATTCCGTGTCCTGCACTCTGGGAGGATTGAGAAGAGATCCTGGCCCTCCTCTGTGTGACAACCTTTTAAATATTTGAAGAGTGTTATCATGTCTCCCCTCCATCTTCTCTTCTCCAGGCTAAACATGCCCAGTTCTTTCAGTCTCTCTTCATAGGGCTTTGTTTCCAGACCCCTGATCATCCTGGTTGCCCTCCTCTGAACACGCTCCAGCTTGTCTGCGTCCTTCTTGAATTGTGGAGCCCTGAACTGGACGCAATACTCTAGAGGAGGCCTAACCATGGCCAAATAGAGAGGAACCAGTACCTCCCGTGATTTGGAAGCTATACTTCTATTAATGCAGCCCAAAATAGCATTGGCCTTTCTCGCAGCCCTATCACACTGTTGGCTCCTATTCAGCTTGCGATCTACAACAATTCCAAGATCCTTCTCGTTTGTAGTATTGCTGAGCCAAGTATCCCCCATCTTGTGACTGTGCATTTGGTTTCGATTTCCTAGATGTAGACCTTGGCATTTATCCCTATTAAATTTATCCCTATTAATTTATCCCTATTAAACCAAAATGATGGTGGTGGGTCAAACGAGCATCTTCACTTCCTCTTTCAGAAATGGGTTTTCAGGGAAATCTCCAACTTTGAATACCTCATGCAGCTAAACACCATCGCAGGCCGCACCTACAACGATCTTTCCCAGTATCCCGTGGTGAGCATCAGAGAAGGGGTGGGCCCGGGTTGCGGGGAGCAGCGGCGAAGCTTTGCACCTGAGCTTCAAGCGCTGATTAAAAGGGTTTCCTTTCCCAGCCCCCTAACGCTGGACCCCCGAGTCGACAAAACTAGAGGCCGTTCTTCCTTTCCCCTGTTCAGTTTCCATGGATCCTGCAGGACTACGTCTCGGAGACGCTGGATCTCAGCAATCCCGCTGTGTTCCGAGATCTTTCCAAGCCCATCGGGGTGGCCAACGAGAGACACGCCAAGGACGTGAAGGAGAAGTGAGTGGCGCGTTTCCTTGGGCGCGTTCGGTTTCCTGTCTTCCTGGACTGGATGCTGCAGAAGGCAGAAAGCATTTTTCAGGGAAGGATGGCGTACCTCTGCCTTTGACCCAGGGGGCTGGACGTGAAGCTTGTTACCCTACTCCCTCTTATTAGCAGTGTAAATAGTTGGGAGTGGATGGGGGGGTGTATCTGGACTCTGGGAATGGAAGAGCACAATCTGAAGAAAACCTTGACCGCCATGCTGTCGTGTTTCCCAAGACCTCTCGCCTTCTTGGGAGACAATAGCGAGGTCCGCTAAGTAATCTGCAAAGCTTTATTCAAGCAATAAACCTCTCTTCCCACCTGAGGGGAGTCTGAGCTCTAGGAACTTTCCTCTAGGCAAAACTAAGCAAACTTTTCAAGAAGAATGGGAAGCCCTTTCCCAGAATGTGTTAACTTCGGAGAGACTGGTTGTGAGGCAGCTTCTGGCAGGATGCCAGCCGGGTTGACTTTCTCTCACCTTCCCTTAGCTCCACCTGTTTTAGTCTGCAGCATACTGTAGGATCGGCTAACCTCTCTGTGCCCTCCCCTTCGGAAGAATACTGGCTTCCCACTGACTGTGTGTTGTTTACCCTTGAGGAGAGAAGCTCTGGAGAAGGTTCATTCCCAGCTGGTGAAGAGCCCGTGAGAGCTTTCTCCCCCACTGGTACAGGCTGGCCTGTTTTTGGCGCCGTCTCCTCTACTTCAGAGTCTGATTCTGATTGATCGCCTGAAACACCTTCCCTCAACCCAAGGGGAGCACGGCTTAACAGGACACATGCTGTCTGTGCAGAGAGCACTGCACTAAAATTTATCTTAATCAGATTCATAACAGCTGTGTGACAATAGGTGGTTGACATATTTGTGTGCCTTCCTCTTAACCTCTGCTTCCCAAGCATGACTTCCCACGCAGCCTGCATGGAACGGTGTCGGATTTGCTCTTGGAAGAACTGGGTTCAAATCCTGCCTCAGCTAAGGTTGTGCCGAGCGGCCTTGACTAAGGCCCTGTCTCTTGGCCTCTACTCGGTATATTTATTTATTTGTTTATTTATTTTAGAGTATTTTTATCCCGCACCTCAGCCAAAAGGCTCTCGGAGCGGCTTACAATTTATCAATAAAGAAGACAGTCCCTGCCCTCCGGCTTACATTCTAAAAAAAAGACACGACACACAAGGAAAAGTGGATGGGGAGGGAAGAGGGAGAAAACGTGGGAATCACCGTACAGCTGTGTGAGACAGAGCATCAAGGGTTGTGAAGCGTTTCTGATGTCAGCGCTGAATCTTAAGTCTGGATGTGTCTGCTGTTCTTGCCTCTCGTCCTGTCCTGACCCCAGGTACGAGAGCTTTGAGGATCCCAGTGGCATGATCGATAAGTTCCACTACGGCACCCACTACTCCAACGCCGCGGGCGTCATGCACTACCTGATCCGCACGGAGCCCTTCACCACCCTGCATATCCAGCTGCAAAGCGGAAGGTGAGCGTAAGCAGGCAGGCCTTTGCAAAAGACCGCTCTACTCCTCCGGACCGTGCGCTCCAGGCAGAGACCTCAGCGGGCTGATCCTTTCTCATTTCAGTCCTTGTCATGGGTTGGGTCCAGATTCAGTCAAAGTCAGAGTAGACCCATGGGAACCGGTGGGATCTCAGTTAGCCATGGCAAACTTTATATAATAGTTTTTTATTTTTTTCCAATACTTAAACATATATCAATACAATAAAAAGGAACAACATAATACATAAATGTTGAATAACCTTAATAGCATATTCTCTAATTTAATCTATTAACATAATCATACTTAACATAAAAGTGCACCCCCCCACCCCGGGATCTATTCCTGTTTCCAAAATCTCATTGTTTCTTTTGGAGGTGGTTTCCCACTCCCCTTAGATCAGCCTTCCTCAACCTGGGGCGCTCCAGATGTGTTGGACTACACCTCCCAGAATGCCCCAGCCAGGCTGGGGCATTCTGGGAGGTGCAGTCCAACACATCTGGAGCGCCCCAGGTTGAGGAAGGCTGCCTTAGATAAAACAAATTCTAGGAACTGTTTCCATATTCCCTCGAAATCATTCGTTTTTGTTATTCCTCTTCTCACTTTTGTATTACATGTTAATTTATCATTAATAGCAATGTCCCATATCTCTTTATACCACTCTTCTATAGGGTAATCCCCTTGAACCTACCAGTTCCTAGATATCATTAACCTTGCTGCCGTCAGCAAATTCGTTATCAGTTCTTTTGTCTCTTTATTACAGTTTAATTCTCCATGGAGAACATTATGGAGCCACGGCAAACTTAAGCCCCATTGATTTCAAGGGGTCTAACTCCGAGTCTGACTAAATCTGGATCCAGTCCCGTATGGCTATTTAGGGTGACCATAACCGCCACCACTTTTCGCCACTTCCTCCCACACTTCAGATCAGATTTTGCTGTTTCGTTCTTTCATGAGTGAGCCTCGTGTGGCACAGAGCGGTAAAGCAGCAGTTTCTGCAGCTGAAACTCTCCCCACGGCCTGAGTTCGAGCCCAGCGGAAGCTGGTTTCAGGCAGCCGACTCAGGTCGACTCAGCCTTCCATCCTCCCGAGGTCGGTAAAATGAGTACCCAGTTAGCTGGGGGAAAGGTAATAATGGCCAGGGAAGGCAACGGCAAACCACCCCGCTATAAGGCCTGCCAAGCAAACGTCAGCAAAAGCTGGCGTCCCTCCAAGAGTCAGTAATGACTCGGAGCTTGCACGAGAGGTTCCTTTCCTTTCCTTCCTTCTTTCATGAGTACCAGAGGCATATCTGCCCATTTTACAGAAGGCACCCCAGAGGCTTGCCCAAGGTCCGCCTGGGGCAGAGATGAGGATGGCAGCGGCAGACATTTCCCTCGAGCTCAGCGCTTGGAAGCTCACCAGGAAGCTGAGCATCTGTAGCATCCAGCCCCGCGGAGAGATGATAGTGACTGGTCCCGTACTGGGCAAAAGGGAACGAGGCCAGAACTGCCTCGTCCACGTGGCTGGATGCTACAGGCAGTCGGAGACGCGCCCCGTAACCAGCTTGCAAGTGGCGGGCGCACGGCGAACAGGCCCGGCCCGGCCTTCATACCTCATTACGTGTTGTTTCCGGCAGGTTCGACTGCTCTGACCGCCAGTTCCACTCTGTTCCCGCTGCCTGGCAAGCCCGCATGGAGAACCCCGTGGACGTGAAGGAGCTAATCCCAGAATTCTTCTACTTTACGGACTTCCTGGAGAACCAGAATGGTAAGAAACGTTTCCCCAATTGGTTCAGGCAAATGACCCATCTAACTTATCCTTCCATTAGCCAAGACGGACCAGACAGGTGCTGCCGAGAAGTTCTCAAGTAGATGATAAATACCCATCCCCAGCATTGGGTAGCCAGAGTACCTTGTATCCAGTTATTCAGCTTGTCCTTTATTGAATCATAGAATAGCAGAGTTGGAAGGGGCCTCTAAGGCCATTGAGTCCAACCCCTTGCTCAATGCAGGAATCCACCCTAAAGCATCCCTGACAGATGTCTGTCCAGCTGCTTCTTGAGGGCCTCTAGTGTTGGAGAGCCCACAACCTCCCTAGGTAACTGATTCCATTGTCGTGCTGCTCTAACAGTCAGGAAGTTTTCCTGATGTCCAGCCGGAATCTGGCTTCCTTTAACTTGAGCCCGTTATTCCGTGTCCTGCACCCTGGGAGGATCGAGAAGAGATCCTGGCCCTCCTCTGTGTGACAACCTTTTAAGTATTTCATAGAATCATAGAATAGCAGACTTGGAAGGGGCCTACAAGGCCATCGAGTCCAACCCCCTGCTCAATGCAGGAATCCGCCCTAAAGCATCCCTGACACATGGCTGTCCATCTTATGTAATATTTATTTATGTATTTGTGACATTTATATCCCACCTTTCGGAGCCCAAGGTGGCATACATGGGTCTCTTCCTCTCCATTTTATCCTGACAACAACCCTGTGAGGTAGGATAGGCTGAGAGTCAGCGACTGGCCCAAAGTCACACAGTCAGCTTCACAGCCGCGTGGGACCTAGAACTCAAGCCTCCCAAATTGCAGTCCAACCTTCTACCCGCGACACCACACTGCCTCTCACTAATAGCCACCAGCAGACACGTTCTGTATATCACTATTGTGGTTTTTCTAAAGTCATTTTTTTATGAGCTAGAGTTGGAGCAACTTGCGCTTTATAGCGGTTTGTTTAGCTCTGGCAGTGGGCTGCTGTCATCATCACCATTGCCAGAGCTCCTTAGGAAAGGAAAGGAACCTCTCGTGCAAGCACTGAGTCATTACTGACTCTTGGAGGGACGCCAGCTTTCGCTGACGTTTTCTTGGCAGGCCTTATAGCGGGGTGGTTTGCCGTTGCCTTCCCCGGCCGTGATTACCTTTCCCCCAGCTAACTGGGTACTCATTTTACCGACCTCAGGAGGATGGAAGGCTGAGACGACCCGAGCCGGCTGCCTGAAACCAGCTTCCGCTGGGATCGAACTCAGGCCGTGGGGAGAGTTTCGGCTGCAGAAACTGCTGCTTTACCTCTCTGCGCCACACAAAACTTGAAACCATAAAATACAACCACATAATAAAATCATAATGTAAAAAGCTTCAGTTTAAAACCGAATAAAGCCAAAGCAAAAAAGCAGGGGTCTAAAAATGCACAAACAGAAAACAAGGACGAAAAGGCCTGCTATCTACTGTACTGTGCTGAACTTAAACTTGGCCCCCGTCCCTGCTGAGAGGGCTTGCAGACAAATGCAACAGCGCCTCTAATTAACTGCTAGCCTGGTATCCACTGGCAACGAGGAATTCCATACAGGCATTTATTTATTTGTTTTATTTTATTTTATTAAATTTATATACCACCCCATAGCCGAAGCTCTCTGGGCGGTTTGCAAAAGTTAAAAAAACAGTGGACATTAACAAAAATATACAAAATTTAAAACCATCAAAAAGATACAAAAACAACAGTATACAGTATCCATTTTTATAAATGGATACTGTTGTTTTTATACTGTGGTTTTTATGTTTCTGATGGTTTTTAAATTTTGTATACTTTTTAATGTTTACTGCCCAGAGAGCTTCGGCTGTGGGGCGGTATATAAATATAATAAATAAATAAATAAATAAATTTTAAAAATGCATAAGAATTCAAGCCAAGCATACAGACACCTTAATGTAATTCTTAGTATTTCAGTAATTTCTGCTGCGTTCAAAGGCTAGAAAAAGTTCAAATAAGCACATCGTTAGTATTATTTTGCCAAACAAGTTCAAGCAAGTTGATTCTTCTATCGTCCCTTGAACCATGTCACCTACATTTTCCACTTTCTTGTTGCTGGTGGCATCATTTGGATTCTCTAAGTCCGTTTTGTATCTCTTCAGTCTCCTCTCATGCAGGTGGGGAATAAGTTGCAGGAAAGGATGCAGGACAGGCAAGAAAGGCCAATGCTATTTTGGGCTGCATTAATAGAAGTATAGCTTCCAAATCACGCAAGGTACTGGTTCCTCTCTATTCGGCTCTGGTTAGGCCTCATCTAGAGCATTGCATCCAGTTCTGGGCTCCACAATTCAAGAAGGACGCAGACAAGCTGGAGCGTGTTCAGAGGAGGGCAACCAGGATGGTCAGGGGTCTGGAAACAAAGCCCTATGAAGAGAGACTGAAAGAACTGGGCCTGTTTAGCCTGGAGAAGAGAAGATTGAGGGGAGACATGATAGCACTATTCAAAGACTTAAAAGGTTGTCACACAGAGGAGGGCCAGGATCTCTTCTCAATCCTCCCAGAGTGCAGGACACGGAATAACGGGCTCAAGTGACAGGAAGCCAGATTCCAGCTGGACATCAGGAAAAACTTCCTGACTGTTAGAGCAGTACGACAATGGAATCAGTTACCTAGGGAGGTTGTGGGCTCTCCCACACTGAGGCCTTCAAGAGGCAGCTGGACAAGCATCTGTGAGGGATGCTTTAGGGTGGATTCCTGCATTGAGCAGGGGGTTGGACTCGATGGCCTTGTAGGCCCCTTCCAACTCTTCTATTCTATGATTCTATGATCCTATGACAGATTATCTTTTGGTGTTATCCTTATGTACCTGCATATTATTATTATTATTATTATTATTATTATTATTATTATTATTATTTCCTGCAGGCTTTGATCTGGGCTCTCTTCAGATATCAAATGAGAAAGTGGGGGATGTTGTCCTACCCAGATGGGCCAAATCTCCAGAAGATTTTATCCACAAGCACAGTAAAGCCCTAGTAAGTTGAGCAAAGCTGCTGTTACATTACGCCGTTACGGAGCGGGAGAAGCCTTTTAATAATATTTACTTCAATGCCGTCTTCCAATTTTCCATTCATTTAACTCAGGCTGATAGCCTTTAGTGCAGTGGGCAAATTATCCTTGGTGGGGCTGGGAGTTCAGGGACGTGTTTGTGTATTTCGTGAGGCTACTTTGATTCTGATTTGTAGCTGGGAGTGAAAAAATACCCAACCAGGCCTTTCCTTCTAACAGTGAGTGTTAGAAGTGTTTTTGTGAAATCCCTTCTTTTCAGTCTTGCCCAAAGGCCTCAGTGGGGTCTGGTTAATATGCAAATTCATTTAGATTAAAAATTAGCTGATTGGTCAACTAAAACTGGGATGGTTTAACCCTGCTCCTGCCCCACAAGTGAAACCCCACTGTTCCCCCCACCCCCCGAAGACTGACAATGATGTTAAAGTTGCAAAAACCTCTTAATTTCGGGGATTTTGTACACGCGCAGATTCCTATCCAGGAATAACCCTACAAATATGGGGAGGAGGCTTTTTCGTTTCTTTTCGCGATGGAGGAAGGGCCGAGCGGGGTGGCCAGGAGGCAGCCCTGAGCCCTGCTTACATCGTGTCCTTGGCAGGAATCGGAATATGTTTCTGCCCATCTCCACGAGTGGATCGACTTAATCTTCGGGTACAAGCAGAGGGGCCCGGAGGCAGTGGAAGCCCTGAACGTCTTCTATTACTGCACGTATGAAGGTAAGGTGGGATCCCACAAGGTGCTTTAGGGAACATTATCAGAGGTGTTACATTTTCCTTACCAGTTCCATGCTACTGCTAACGACCAGGAATCACCAAAACTCCTACCAGCAGAAGCCGAGATTATCATGTCCCTCCTTCGCCCTTTTGTTCCAACATATGCTTAATATAACTTAAGTTACCACCCTTCAGGGGAGCAGGATTTCTTCCTGATCATTAATGTAGGAGTAATAAAAATAGGTTGGCCGTACACCAACGGCATGTCTAAATAATCAGTTAGTTTTTTTATATATTCTATTTATTTATTGCAAATACCCGCTGAGCGACTCGCAAAGAAACCCGACATTAAAATACAGCATAAGATTATTAAACCTAAAATCAAGATTAAAAACCTGGCATTTTATACTGAGTGACCGAAGCTAAAAACAAAAAATGTTGTTTTAAAGGCCTGGGTGAATAAAAAGGTCTTAGTTTGTCGCTGAAAAGCCCACAAAGCTGGTGCCATAACCAGGTGTGACGTTACCCACATTTATCTTCCCTTAGGTATGCCTGCGTGAGTGTGGCTAGAGAGTGCGGAATGTTGGGCTGAGTGGGTGTGGCTAGAGTGTGCGGAATGTTGGGCTGAGTGGGTGTGGCTAGAGAGTGCAGAATGTTGGGCTGAGTGGGTGTGGCTAGAGAGTGCAGAATGTTGGGCTGAGTGGGTGTGGCTAGAGAGTGCGGAATGTTGGGCTGAGTGGGTGTGGCTGGAGAGTGCGGAATGTTGGGCTGAGTGGGTGTGGCTAGTGGTGCTGTGGAAAGGGGGAGGAGTCTATATATAGTGGGGAGCTGAGTGGTCTGAGGGGTTCGGTTGGTGATGGGGTTTGGAGGGTAGATGCGTTTAGCTGTGTGATTTCTTGCCAGGAGTTGTGTGAGGAGTGAGTGAAAATAAGATCATAGGGACTAAGGATTGTGATTATTAGATCGGTTACTACCAGTATTCTTAAGAATAGGCAGGATTGGAATATAATTCAAAGGAACTAAGAACTGTAAACTACAATAAACGTTTTCTTTATTTTGCTACCCTAAAACCACGTGTCAGTTTGGCTGTGTCTGCTGCTCTATTGGTTCATAAATAAACACATTACATTAAACCTTCAGCCTGCTATATTCACAGAGAAGCCTTTTCCAAATCTCCTTACCTTTTCCCTCTGCTATAAGGGAAAGGTTATATTTTTCTTTTTATCCCTTCCTCGGGTATTTAAGTGGTGGTGATTAGCCTGAGGGAGGTGCGCGCATCAAAGCCTTGTGTGTGAGATGGTGGCGTCGCACCAGGGTGCCACCACTGAAAAGGCCCCCACTCTCTAGTGGTCACGTCACTCTGCCTCTCTTCACTTGGCAGGCGCACTCAGAGCAGGGCATCCGGAGAAGCTCTTAAGGTTCAGATATACGTGGACAAAGGTGGACAAATCAGACTTCCAAAGCAGCTGACAAGCACCTTTACAATCCAATAAAAATGATACTGTGCAAAATGCCATAAATAATTTGAAATTGACATGCTAGATGAGTAATTTTATGTTAAATCTAGCAAACAGGCCCAGCTTCGCATGGGTTGGGATAACCCTTCCTTCGATTCAGCAAAACAGGCAAAGTGGCACAACTGTTAGAGCGGGACACGCTGGGCCTGGTTCACACAACACGCTGCTAATGATAATTATTTATTTATTTATTACCCGCCTCTCCCTTTGGATCGAGGCGGGGAACAACATTAGTACAACAATACAATGTAAATCAAAGTAATTAAAAGAGCATATAAAACCAATAGAAAATAACAATCAACGCATCGATAAAAATTGTTAGGTTTAAAATTCATCTGCGTAGGCTTGCCGGAAAAGGCTGGCCTTTAAAGCTGTCTTAAATTCAGAGGGAGAGTTAAGTTGATGAATCTCTTCCGCCAGGCCGTTCCACAGTCTGGGAGCGGCAGAAGAAAAGGTCCTCTGGGTAACAGTTGCCAGCCTAGTTTTGGCTGACTGGAGGAAACCCTTCCCAGAGGACCTGAGTGTGTGGGGTGGATTGTATGGGAGAAGGCGATCCCGCAGGTAACCTGGACCCAAACCATGTAAGGCAGCCTTCCTCAACCTGGGGCGCTCCAGATGCGTTGGACTGCATCTCCCAGAATGCCCCAGGCTGGGGCATTCTGGGAGTTGTAGTCCAACACATCTGGAGCGCCCCAGGTTGAGGAAGGCTGATGTAGGGCTTTAAAGGTAATGACCAACACTTTGTACTTTGCCTGGAAACTAATTGGCAGCCAACAGAGGGATTTTAAAGTTGGCGTAATATGGTCACCCCAAATGTACTGGTGACCAACTTGGCTGCCACATTTTGAACTAAAATGGTTAGACCGCTAACACTTTTGGAGCAAATCGTTAGTGAGCATGTTTAAACCATGGTTATGTAGCCACCATGGTTAGGAATTCAGCATGTCGTCTGAACAGAGTCCTTGTGCCTGCCCCATCTGAGTGAAGCCTCACCCACTGGCACCCCTAGGCGCAGTCCCTGGCATGGTGCACCCCCATATCTCCCCTGAGGGAAGGATATGTCCACTCCATTTCTTGAGGGGGGCTTCCCCATAACAGGGGCAGACATATAACTGTGTCTCCTGGCCTACTAATCTCCCCTAGCTTCAAATGGTATGAATTGCAAAGCGATGTGCTGATTAGGAAAATCCATAGTTCACATCCCACTAAGGGAAGGGAAGCTTATATATATATAAGCGTGTTCAGAGGAGGGCAACCAGGATGATCAGGGGTCTGGAAACAAAGCCCTAGGAAGAGAGACTGAAAGAACTGGGCAGGTTTAGCCTGGAGAAGAGAAGATGGAGGGGAGACATGAGAGCACTCTTCAAAGACTTAAAAGGTTGTCACCCAGAGGAGGGCCAGGATCTCTTCTTGTTCCTCCCAGAGTGCAGGGCACGGAATAACGGGCTCAAGTTAAAGGAAGCCGGATTCCAGCTGGACATCAGGAAAAACTTCCTGACTGTTAGAGCAGTGCGACAATGGAACCAATGACCTAGGGAGGTGGTGGGCTCTCCCACACTGGAGGCCTTCAAGAGGCAGCTGGACAACCCTCTGTCAGGGATGCTTTAGGGTGGATTCCTGCATTGAGCAGGGGGTTGGACTCGATGGCCTTGTAGGCCCCTTCCAACTCTGCTATTCTATGATTCTATGGTGTGTGTGTGTGTGTGTGCGCGCGCATGCGCACACACACACTAACAATTTCTTCAAACACATTTCCAAAATATCTCTTGAAGATTTTGGAGATGTGCGTCTCCAAATTGTCTCCACTGTTTCTACGTCTCCTTAACTGACATAGGAACAGTGATTTACCAGGAATAGGTAGGAGAAAATCAGAAAATGACTCTCGGAGAGTATGAATCTCTTGGTTGCCAATATAATTGAATGCTGACATGCAGCAGTCGGCAGGCTGAAGATCTAAATGGCCTCTTTATGACTATGCATTCTCCACCCACCCTCCTGCAATTTGGCTTTAGGGGCAGTCGACTTGGATGTTATAGCAGATGAAACCCAACGGAAGGCTTTGGAAGGCATGATCGGCAACTTTGGGCAGACCCCATGCCAGCTGCTGAAGGTATTTATTTATTTATTTATTGCATTTATATACTGTCCCATAGCTGAAGCTCTCTGGGTGGTTTACAAAAATTAAAAACGAGGCCACAAGGCAGGCAGTCTGGGACTGATTGGAGAGGAGCATTACAAGCCTATATCACAGGGGTGTTGGACCTCTGGCCTGTGGGCCAGATCTCGCCCGCTTGGGGTCCCAGTGGGGCCCTCCAGGGTTCCCAAGAAGACCATGCACCCCTTGCCCTCGCTCCAGCCTCGTTTAGGGGTTTCCCAGCTTTTGCATGTTCCTCTAAAGCTTGAACTGCTTCTCCTAAGGTGTAGTTACTGGCAGGGGCGTAGCCAGTGTGATATAGTGGCTAACGTGTTGGACTAGGAGTCGGGAGTCCTGGGTTCTAGTCCCCGCTTGGCCACAGGAGCTCACTGGGTGACTTTGGGCCAGTCACAGACTCTCAGCCCAGCCTACCTCACAGGGTTGTCGTTGTGGGTATAAAATCGGAGGGTTATGTACGCCGCCTTGGGTTCTTTGGAGGAAGAAAAGGCGGGCTAGAGATGCAATCAATAAATAAAGCGAGAGCTGTAAGCTAAAATGTGCTGGTATTTCCATGTCATTTATTATATTTCTATACCGCCCCACAGCCAAAGCTTTCTGGGAGGTTCGCAAAGATTAAAAACCATTAAAACACATTATGCAAAGTGCAAAACCATTTACATAAAACATTCAGACAGCAAACACACATGCAGGGAACATTTGGGGTGGGTGGGTATTTTGACCAGAGAGAGCTTCTCTGAAGTTGAATTCAGCCCTTGGGCTTAAAGACATTCAATAACACACACACACCCCGGCCCCATCATAGCTTCAGGCAATCCTTGAAAGTTTTCATTCATAACATCAGTAACAACAACAACATGGAATCATGTAGACTTTGTGAAAATTTTGAGCAGGGGGGCGTTAGCCTGCGACAAATTCCCAAAGCACCATTTGATACCTCCAGCTTCCTCCCCCATAGAATCATAGAATAGCAGAGTTGGAAGGGGCCTACAAGGCCATCGAGTCCAACCCCCTGCTCAGTGCAGGAATCGACCCTAAAGCATTCCTGACAGATGGATGTCCAGCTGCCTCTAGGGTGGGAGAGCCCACCACCTCCCTAGGTCACTGGTTCCATTGTCGTACTGCTCTAACAGTCAGGAAGTTTTTCCTGATGTCCAGCTGGAATCTGGCTTTCTTTAACTTGAGCCCGTTATTCCGTGTCAAAGGCCCTCCAGACTGTATTTTCCAATCCCTGCCTTCCTTTTTAGCATGCTTCTTGGGAAATCTTCGGAAAGAATTTAAAGAAAAAGGTTCACAAGCAGTACCACCACTTTTTGGCTGCCCGTTGTTGCTTTTGGGAGCTGGATTACTACTCCTGTGTTGGCTGGGGCTGCGTTTAGCCAGCAAAAAAAGGGAAAAGGAACCTCTCGTGCAAGCACTTGAGTCATTGCTGACTCCTAGAGGGACGCCTGCTTTCGCTGACGTTTCCTTGGCAGACTTTGTAGTGGGGTGGTTTGCCATTGCCTTCCCCAGTCGTGGTTACCTTTCCCCCAGCTAGCTGGGTACTCATTTTACGACCTCGGGAGGATGGAAGGCTGAGTCGACCTGAGCCCAGCTGCCTGAGAACCAGCTTCCGCTGGGATTGAACTCAGGCCGTGGGGAGAGTTTCGGCTGCAATAACGGCCGCTTACCACTCTGCGCTACACGAGCCAGCAAACACAGGGTGTGTGTGTGGGGGGGGGGAGGAATAAAGCCAAGGTTGCAAACTGTTACAGGAGACATCGATGTGACTTGTTGCTCACGTGTACTCTGCCACGTCCCACGCTCTGCACTTAATACTACCTGCCGTGGTCAGGGAGGATGGAGGAGAGAACTACATTTTCCCACTCATTGAAATGCAATTCAAGTGTGCAGAAAATGCAAATACAAACCTCTGCCTACCTTGAAGGATGGTCATAACTACTTGGGGATAATGGGAGTCACGGTCCGAAACATACAGAGGGCAATCAGGAAAGCTGAGTTAACATTCAACGTCTTTGTGAAGGACAAGGGGGTCTGAAATGGTTTCCGTTCTGTTCTGGTTTAATGTTGCTTTTTGTGTCTACCCGAAAGTGTATTTCTTCGTGCTTCAAGTTTGCTGTCCCAGGCTCAGGTGGGAGGGAAGGAGCTGGGCGCGCCTGCCAGGGTCATCTTCGCCTGGCACTTCCAGCTCCCACCGTAGCACCTGGTGCTTATCAGGGGGTGCTTAGAAGTCAACTTGTTTTGGCTGTGGGAAAGAATGTGGGTCTCGCTCCTGTTGGGAGGGGTCGCCAGAGGCCCGGGAAGGGCATTGGTTGGTTGGTGTGGATCATGGGGCCAGGTGGCCAAAAAGGGATAAAAGTGTCTCGTGCTGGGGTGTCTACATCTTCTTTGCTGGATGACACATGCGTCAAGGGAAGATCAGGTTCGGGCAGCCAATGGGAACTGCTCAGAGTTAGTTAGGCTTTTCTTTTGTTTTAAAGTGTTGAGGTATTGTGTTGGAACCAGTGACCTAGGGAGGTTGTGGGCTCGCCCACGCTAGAGGCCTTCAAGAGGCAGCTGGACAAGCATCTGTCAGGGATGCTTTAGGGTGGATTCCTGCATTGAGCAGGGGGTTGGACTCGATGGCCTTGTGGGCCCCTTCTAACTCTGCTATTCTATGATTCTATGAAATGTCCTGGCTGTTAGAGCAGTACGACAATGGAATCAGTTACCTAGGGAGGCTGTGGACTCTCCCACACTAGAGGCCTTCAAGAGGCAGCTGGACAACCCTCTGTTGGGGATGCTTTAGGGTGGATTCCTGCATTGAGCAGGGGGTTGGACTCGATGGCCTTGTAGGCCCCTTCCAACTCTGCTAGTCTATGATTCTATGAAATGTCCTGGCTGTTAGAGCAGTACAACAATGGAATCAGTTCCCTAGGGAGGCTGTGGGCTCTCCCACACTAGAGGCCTTCAAGAGGCAGCTGGACAACCATCTGTCAGGGATGCTTTAGGCTGGATTCCTGCATTGAGCAGGGGGTTGGACTCGATGGCCTTGTAGGCCCCTTCCAACTCTGCTAGTCTATGATTCTATGAAATGTCCTGGCTGTTAGAGCAGTACAACAATGGAATCAGTTCCCTAGGGAGGCTGCAGGCTCTCCCACACTCGAGGCCTTCAAGAGGCAGCTGGACAACCATCTGTCAGGGATGCTTTAGGGTGGATTCCTGCACTGAGCAGGGGGTTGGACTCGATGGCCTTGTAGGCCTCTTCCAACTCTGCTATTCTATGATTCTATGACAAAGTCAGCTGTGGCTGGGTGGTGGAATGACTGATGGTTTTATTGGGGTAACTGCTAGCTTCCTTTCCTCAATCCCTTTCCTCACCCCTTTTCCCTCCCCTCCTCCCCCAACCCTTCCCTTTCCCTCCCGCTTAGCTTTTTACTGGCCCAAGCCTTACATGTTCGTCTTAGTGGTGTTAAGAAACCTGCTTTGGTCCCTAATGTGTGTTTGGGCTTTATTCTTGGAACATCTGGCTCGTCCCGGTTGCAGAGAGGGCTAGGGAGGGGGGGTTGCCTGGGAGTCTAGGACGTTTGGTCCAGGAGACTACCTTGCAGGGACGTCAGGTGGACCCTGACTTCCGTTACAATCTTCACCTAGGTCAGCCTTCCTCAACCTGGGGCGCTCCAGATGTGTTGGACTACAACTCCCAGAATGCCCCAGCCAGCTGGCTGGGGCATTCTGGGAGATGCAGTCCAACACATCTGGAGCGCCCCAGGTTGAGGAAGGCTGACCTAGGGTACAGTCTGTGAAAATACCCCCTTTCTCTTAGGGTGTTTTTTCCACAGGTTGGGGTAAGGATTCCCTTTCCCTCTCAGGTGCGCCACCTGCAAATGGCTTTACATGGGACACAAAGAACAGGACGCTCAAATTTCCCCCTTCAAATGAAAGAAGTGGGAAATGCCCACCCACCCCCCATTTAAGCCCCCTGCTGTCTTTTCATCTCTTCTGCAGGAGCCCCACCCTGCCCGCCTCTCTGCCGAAAACGCCGCCCGGAGACTGTCTCGCCTTGACACCTTTTCCCCCAACATTTTTGAGAACCTCGGCCAGCTCAAATCCTTCTTTGTCGAAGTAAGACTCCCTTCTTCTTCCGGGGCGGGGAAGGTGTATGGGAATGTACATTGCCACCAGCCTAGCTCCTGTGACTCTCTTTGGATGAGCAGGGCAGGAGATGGGGGGGAAATTTATAGGGGAGGGGGGGAAATTAGGAGGGGGAAATTCTTTTCAAGAATTGACCCCAAACGTGGCACCGGTTTCATCAAATGGCATCACAAAGCACGTGGCCTCTCGCCCACGCCCCCTCTCTCTTCCTCTTTTTGCATTTAGGGCATCAGCGATGGCATCCCGCTGGTGCAGGCTGTGGTCCCCAAGAACCAAGCCCACTCCTTCATGACTCAGGGATCGCCCGACGTGCTGGTAAGTGCAAAACGACTGACTCCTGCTTTTCTCCTGGTCCTGATGAGGGAAGCAAGTCGGATAAGCCCCGGGGAGATGGCACTGCGGGCCGTGGAAGGCTGCGTTTTGGGTTCTCACTGGCTCAGTTCGGACAACACGTTAGTCAACGTAGGGGGCCCTCCCCACACAACCTCCTCTATCTTTAATTTTAATTCTTGTGAACCGCCCAGAGAGCTTCGGCTATTGGGCGGTATAAAAATGTAATAAATAAATAAATAAATAAATAAATAAGAAACTCCACTGTTGTGTGACTGTGGGCTACCGTGGAGTTGAGTAAAACCCATCGTGATGTTTGATTGACAGTTCCTCCGCCCTCTCTCCTCCCTCCCCCCCCCGGTCCTCCCGATGGTATCCCATCAGCCATTGCTGAGAAAAACCAACCCCAGAGGCTCTCCTCGAGTGGCATTCGCTCTTTTTGCCGCTCTTCCCAGGGAACTCTGCAGCCGGTGGGAAAAATCAGTGCAACGGAAAACTCCGCCGAGCCCGCCACACAACGGTTGTGCAGGAACTCTCCTCTGCACAGCGTGGATATTCTGCACGGGTTGTTTTCCCAAAAAACTCCCACCATTGCGTGGAGTTTTCCCGCCTGACAACCCGTTTCTCGACGGTGGTGTAAGAACGCCGCCGTGGAGTTCTAAAACCACCGTTGAGAAACGGCGTCGTCCGAACTGAGCCCCGGGCCCCCTTCCCACTTGCCCTCTTCCGACTCTGCATTTGCTCATCTTCCGCTCCCCGCTCCCCTGCAGGTCACTGTAAGTGCCAGT
This sequence comes from Elgaria multicarinata webbii, assembly GCF_023053635.1. Taxonomy (NCBI): domain Eukaryota; kingdom Metazoa; phylum Chordata; class Lepidosauria; order Squamata; family Anguidae; genus Elgaria; species Elgaria multicarinata. The sequence goes on along the minus strand of NC_086171.1, from coordinate 4,236,945 downwards.
GGGCTTCTGGGGACCCACAGCTGGCTGCCCTACGACAAAAACATCTCCAACTATTTCAGCTTCACCAAAGACTCCACCGTCTCCAACACAAAGTAAGTCAGAGCGTCTCTTCTCCCCGCAAGCGAAACCCGTGTGAGGGCAGGCCTCTCTCGCGCCTTCACCTGGTCCCACACAGCCGCTCCCCGCAACGCTGCAAACCCTCTTTCCTTCTTTGTCTCGCCAGGACCCAGCGCTTCCTGTACGGCCCCTTTGCCCCAGGGGTGGATGTGTCTTCGAAGACGCTGGCCATCTCTCATGACGGGAAGCTCCTCTTCAGCGGAGGCCACTGGGACAATAGCTTACAAGTCACTTCGCTGAGCAAAGGGAAGGTTGTGGGACACATCAACAGGCACAGAGGTAGGAGGCAACCCCCCCCCCAAAAAAAACCCAACCCAGAAACCCAGCTCGTCATGCAGTTTGTGTGGTGTGTGTGTGTGTGTGAGTGTAGTATCCAGCTTTCAAAATTTGAAGAACAAGTCATGGAAATTATGCAACGGGTGCTACCGTATTTCTTCAATTCTAAGACGCACTTTTCCCCCCATATAAACATCTCTAAAAACAGGGTGCGTCTTAGAATCACGGGTGTGTCTTAGGGGTTTTTTTTTTTTTTCCTGTTGGTGGTACTGAAATTAGTGTGCGTCTTACAATCGATGGCG